>NC_143489.1:72614025-72930811 GCF_027475165.1 Benincasa hispida
GTGATTTCTTCTCTTCATCTAGATATTGTTGCAAACACCACTTAGAATTTCTTTAGTACTTGTTCATATAATGTGTTAATGAACCCCAAATTCAAAGTTTACTTTTGCTATTTTGCTATTTTCTGCTCAATCTGTAACTTCATTTTTAGTAGATAAATGCTTTACTTTGATTGAGGGTGTGATTGTATAAAGGATATGTGGTATGGGAAAGAAAGCTATGAGAATGATATGGTTGAACATGGTATTTGTGTTGGGAAGGATGTAATGGCCTTGTATTCATTTTTATTAAGTTCTCTTTGTATGGTGCAATGGAACTCTATTTCTTATGTCAATTATCGTGAAATATAAACAAAGACGAAACATTTAGATTTTTCTCGATGTTATATATTTTTTTATAGTATTTTCATCCTTGTGTTGTGACTGTAACTGCCAATTTCCTTCAATGTCATGTTATAAAATGAGTTGGGCCATATTCTGACACTTTTTGATAATTTTTAGTTTGTTTTGAGAATGAAATTCATACTTAGGCATTTTAAGTTGTTTTAAGAGTTAAAGTGTCACTTAAACACTTTTTGGATACTTCTTAAGTTAGGTTTGAGAGTGAAATATTGCACTTACATATTTTTAAGTTATTTTGAGAATTGAAGTGTCACTTTCACACTTTTTTAAAACTTTTTAGGTTGACTTTGAATTCGGAAGTCACACTTAAACATTTTTAAGTTGTTTTGAGAGTTAAAGTGTCACTTAGATACTTTTTAGGTAATTTGTAGTCGGTTTTGAATTTGAAAGTCACACTTAAGATATTTTTTTAGTTATTTTGAGAGTTAAAGTATAGCTTAGACACTTTTTAGGTAATTTTTAGTCGATTTTAATATTGAAAGTCACACTTAGGTGTTTTTAAGTTGTTTTGAGACTCCAAGTGTCACTTCGACACTAATTAGGTAATTTTTAGTTGGTTTCGAGATTGAAAGTCACACTTAGGTAATTTTAAATTATTTTGAGAGTTAAAATGTTACTTAAACACTTTTTAGGTACTTTTTAAGTTGGATTTGAGAGTGAGGTGTTGCACTTACACATTTTTAAGTTGTTTTGAGAGTTAAAGTGTCACTTAAACACTTTTTAGGTACTTTTTAGTTTGGGTTTGAAAATCACACTTGAACATTTTTAAGTTATTTCGAGAGTTAAAGTGTCACTTAGACAGTATTTAGATAATTTTTAGTTGGTTTTGAGATTGAAAGTCACACTTAGGCATTTTTAAGTTGTTTTGAGAGTCAAAGTATCACTTTAGACACTTTTTAGATACTTTTAGGTTGAGTTTGAAAGTGAAATGTTTCACTTATACATTTTTAAGTTATTTTGAGAACTGAAATCACTTTTACACTTTTTGAAAACTTTTTAGGTTTGTTTTGAGTTTCAAAGTCACATTTAGGCATTTTTAGTTCTTTTTAAGTTAAAGTATAACTTAGTCCGTTTTCTTTTTTAGATACTTTTAAGTTGTTTTTGAGAATGAAAATTTGCACTTACACATTTTTAGGTTATTTTGAGATTTGAAGTATCACTTAGACACTTTTTAGGTCGAGTTTGAAATTAAAATGTTCCACTTATACATTTTAAAGTTATTTCGAGAATTGAAATGTTACTTTCACATTTTATTGAAACTTTTTTTGTTTTGAGTTTGAAAGTCACATTTATGCTTTTTTGAGTTAAGTTAAAGTATAACTTAGATATTTTTTAGGTAATTTTTAGTTGGTCCTGAGTTTGAAAGCAACACTTGGGTATTTTTAAGTTGTTTTGAGAGTTAAAGTATTACTTAGACACTTTTTAAGTACTTTTTAGGTTGGATTTGAGAATAAAATGTTGCACTTGCACATTTTAAAGTTATTTTGAGAACTTAAATGACACTTTTACATTTTTGGAAACTTTTTAGGTTAGTTTTGAGATTGAAAGTCACAATTAAGCATTTTTAAGTTGTTTTGAGAATTAAAGTACCACTTAGACACTTTTTAAGTTTTGTAGTTGGTTTTGAGTTTGAAAGTCACACTTCGACATTTTGAAGTTATTTTAAGAGTTAAAGTATCAGATAGACAATTTTTAGGTAGTTCGTAGTTGGTTTTGTGTTTGAAAGTCACTTTTCGACATTTTGAAGTCGTTTTAAGAGTTAAAGTATCACTTAGACATTTTTTAGGTAGTTTTTAGTTGGTTTTGAGATTGAAAGTCACACTTAGACATTTTAAAGTTGTTTTGAGAGTTAAAATGTCACTTATACACTTTTTAGATATTTTTTAGGTTAGGTTTAAGAGTAAAATGTTGCACTTACACATTTATAAGTTATTTTGAGAATTGTAGTGTCACTTTCATGACTTTTTGAAAACTTTTTAGGTTTGTTTTGAGTTGAAAGTTATGTTAAGGCATTTTAAAATTGTTTTGAGAGTTAAAGTGTCACTTAAACATTTTTTTTAAGTACCTTTTAGGTTGTCTTTGAGAGTGAAAAGTTACACTTATACATTTTAAAGTTATTTTCAGATTTGAAGTATCAGTTTACATTTTTTAGGTAATATGTAGTTGATTTTGAAAATCAAAATTTCATTTAGGAATTGTTTGGGTTGTTTTGGGAGTTACAAGTCTCTTTTAGACACTTTTTACACTTAAGCATTTCTAGGTTGTTTTGATTATCAAAGTGTCACTTACACATATTTTAGAAACAGTTTATGTTGGATTTTAGACACTTGGACTTTCTTTTTTTGTTGTTTTGAGAACTAAAGATTGACTTAAACACTTTTTTGGAAACTTGTGTAGTTCGTTTTGATAATCAAGAGACTTTTATGAATGTTTTTTGTTGTTTTGGGAGCCAAATTATCTCTTAAAAACTTTGTAGGCATTTCTAGGGTTTGAGAGCAATGAAAGTGTCACTTAGACACTTTTTGGATAGTTTTTAGGTTTTGTTGTAGAATAAAAGTTACGATTAAGCATTTATAGGTTATTTTGATTATCAAAGTGTCACTTACACACTTTTTAGAAACGGTTTATGTTGGATTTTAGACACTTGGGTTTTTTTTTTTTTTTTTTTTTTTTTTTTTTTTTTTTTTGCGAATTAAAGATTGATGTCTTTTTGGAAATTTTGTAGTTCGTTTTTATAATCAAAGTTACTCTTATGAATGTTTTTTTGTTGTTTTGGGAGTCAAATTGTTTCTTGAAAATTTTGTAGGTACTTTTTAAATATTTCTAGGTTGTTTGAACCTTGTTTTTCTTTTTAAGGATTTGCATTTTAACATGCACATTTTTTACAATTATAGGTTTTGGTTAGTTTAGAGCACGTAGGGCTTGAAAATCATGGAATTAGGTTCATTTTAGGCTTTAAAGTACATTTGACACTTTTTAAAATTCTTTTGAAAACATTGTTTTTTAGAGGACGTGCACTTTAAGATGCACATTTTGGACACTTTTGATAGCTTTCGAGTGGGTATATAGCATATGAGACTTGAGACTCATGCAAATGAATTTGATTTATTAATTTTGATACATGATTCTTTTCGACAAATAAGATTGAGCATATTATGCTTATTTGACTTTAATATATCTTTTTCAGGTCTATATATTTTGAAGATGTCGGAAATGACATTTTTTTTTTTTTTTTTTTTGTGAAAACCAACTGACCTATCAAAGTATTTTTTATATATTTAATATTTCTTGTTCATTTTGTATAAAAAAATGAAATCTAATAGCTCATGTACAAACAGGCACAAAGAATTCTTGTTTGGATGATATACACAAAGAATTCTTGTTTGGATGATATATGTTGGTTAAAGAATTAATGGTTGAATACATTTCCTTTTCTAAATTTGTTGTTGTGATGTTGAATATATTTTATTATAGGAAATTGAATTTCTTATTTGAATATATCTTCAAGCATATAATAATATAATAATAAATTTGAAACAACTTAAATTAGTTTCTGCCTACATTTTTTCATGTTGCCAGAAGTACATAGTGGCCAGCATTCTATACTAACGCATCCTCATGTTCATTGAAAAACATAGTATAAACATAACATTAATGAGAGATGCGTTGCTTGGAAACTATTTGAGAATAGTTGTCATAAATAGCTTTCAATAAACATGCATTGCTAAACATTCATAAGTATTAGAAATTTACTTAAAACATTTAAAGCATTTAGAGTCACTCACAGTCTTTGGCAATCCTCTTCATGTATATGCTCACTGTGCATTGAACACTTTACTCAATTCCTCAACGTCAATCCATAGCTAGTGTGGAATGATCTTAACACTACCAATAACAACTTTTCTTACATTTGTGTGATTCCAGTTTAAGTACCGTCATACCTTAGGTATTACTGCTCAGATACCTTCTCCGTGTCCTTCATTATTGAGCTGCTCGAATACCTTCTCCATGTCCTTCAATATCGAGCTATTCAAATTCTAAGACAAAGCTTCAGTACTTTTCCATCTAGTCCTTCAGCACTGAGCTATTCAAATTCTAAGACAAAGCATCAGTACCTTCTCATCTAGTCCTTCAGTACTAACTCATACTAAACTTGCATATTCTTCTCTCTTAATGACTTAGTAGGTCGTTATATAGCTACGGTGATGTTTTGTGTATAGGCAAAAATGAAACAAATACTATCTGCTGATGTATCATGCATGGACAGAAATGTAATCTCTGTCCAAGAACACTTTTACGTAGACAAAACTTCATTTTCGACGGATAATGCTTGAGAAGAAATTGAATTTTGCCGACGCAAGTTGTTACGTCGGCAAAAAGAGTTTCTGCCCACACATAATGCATGGGAGAAATGCGAGTTCTACCCACGAAACAAATTTGGTGAGCAAAAACCATTTCGTCAACGTCAGTTGTATGATTAGAAAAGGCATTTTTGCCCACGCTTTAACTTGCATGGACATTTCTACCGATGCAACATAAAAATGTGTGTGCTAAAGCTCTACCAATGGACTTTTGGCCATGCTACCTACCCACACAAAGAAACATTGGCAGAGTTTTATCCATGCTTTTCTTAAGACCTGCCAACATTTTTTTGCATCCACATGACCAAAATTCTTGTAGTGGAGTAAATTAGGGTGTTCAAATAACCTGACAACCCGAACAACCCGGAATACCCAACCCAAAATATAAGGGTTGGATTGGGTTAGTTTTGTTCTTGGGTTGGGTTGGGTTGAGTTAGAATTTTTCTATTTTTGTTGAGTTGGGTTGAGTTGTGGGTTACTTAAAAAAAAAATTTGGGTTGATTCAACCCAACTCGAATTTTATATATGTAAATAAAATATATTATATAAGTTTCTCTTTGTTTAAAATTTGATTACTTTGTATTGATTAATTTATGAATTTTAAATATTTTTCTTCTAAAATTGTTATGATATTTGTCTTTATTTGAAGTTTGCAATAAATATCTTAGATATTTGGTATTTCACATTTGAATTTTATAAGATTTTAGTTATTAGTCATGTGTTGTATATAAATATACATATTTCTAACTAAAAAGAAAAAAAAAATAAGTTATAACCCGACAACCCAACCTAATCCAACCCGAATTTTAAGGGTTGGGTTGAGTTAGAGACTTTATTTGGGTTCTTTAGGTTGCTAATCCAACCAACCCGAATTTTTGGATTGGTCCAAAAAACACTCTCAACCCAACGCAACCCAATCCATCTACACCGTAGAGTAAATACATATAAATAGTTATTGTTTTGTCAAAAAAAAATATTTTTAAAATTCTAATGCGAAAATTAGAAATCAAAATGAAAAAAATATTATTTACTTAATACTTAAATATTTAGGTTTAGTGGACCTCTAAAATTGGCGTGTGGGGATAAAGGATATCTACCACAAATTTGAGAGCAACTAACTATATTACTTACTAAAAAGATATCTTCTTTCTATATTTCATAATTTTTCAGATCTAAAATCTTTTACGTACAACATTTTTATTTCTCTTGGTTGTTCATTTTTTTTATGACAGGAACAGATATTTATTAAAAACAGAAAGTTCATTTGTACTAAAATATCAACAGAAGTCCAACAAATGATAAAAATGTATATAAGAAAAAGAATGATTACCCCATTATTATATCACAACTTCTACTAACAGTCAACTTCTTTTATTCCACTACTTCCAAAAAAAAAAACTTTTCTTTCAAATATATTGAGAGAGAGATTTTGGAACTTTATTCAATGTGTAAATAATAGTCATGTTGCAAAACCTCGAACTTAGAGGATTGTTATTGTTATTATCATTATGTGAAGGGAAGGAAATCAATTTCAAGATTTATAAATATTATCTTAAATGAATTATGATGATTTTGATGATATAAAAAAATATCCTTAAATTATAAACTTCCTAATTATTAGCATCTGATTTATGTCAGATCCAAATAAGCTCACTTGAAGGTGAAAAATAAAATTATTTGAATATAAGATAAGATTACATTACAAATAATAATATGTGTACAAATATGTGTCAAACACGTGGAAGTGAGGTTGCCTAAAATATCCAAATGACATGCGGTGGCAAAAGGAACGCGTTGGAGGAAAACAAACCAGGTAATGCTTCTATAATAATAATAATGATAATAATAATAATAATAATAATAATAATAATAATAATAAGTGGAACAGACTCATCTCAAAAAGTAATTTGAAAAAAATATTATATGTTGTTTTGATGTATATAATGTTTTTTTAATACATGTTTTGATAATATAAATTTTTGTTTAAATGTGTATTTTAATACTATATTAAAGAAAAAAACTGATAAACTTAGTTTTGGTTACATACTAAATATAAGATTAGATTGAATAACATCCTAAAGAAACCTAGTAATTAAAGAAGGTCATAGATTATTAAAGAATTTAAAAATAATACGTTGTTTTCAAAAATAACAAATCGATTAAATCAAGATTCATTCGGTTGAATCTCGAATCTAAACACATAGAATAGAATAAATGTTGGAATATTAAATGGGTCTTTATATATTCTCAAAATCTCAATTTTAATATTATAGTATTAAAATATTTTATTGAATCTAGTGGTGTTTAAATGACTTGAGACCCTGGATAACTTGGACTATCCAACCTAAATCGTAAAGATTAAGTTGAGGTAGTTTTTTTTTTTTTTTTTTATGTTGAATCGGGTTGGAAATTATTTCTATTCTTTTCTACTTGGGTTGAGTCTCGGGTTGAATAATTTTTTTTTTCCAGATTGATCCAGCTCAACCCAAATTATATGCATATTAGAAATATTTATAGCTAGAATTTTATGGTTAATCCAAAAACGTCCCTTCAGCTCAACTCAACTCAATAGACGTACACCCTTATTTGGACCTCTTCTATACAAATAAAAGGTTTAAATACTATTTTAATTCCTATACTTTTGGTTTTGGTTCATTTTGGTCTCTATAATTTTAGTCTCTATATTTTCATTTTGGTCCCTATACTTTAAAAATGTTCATTTTGATCATTGTACTAGGGGTAATTTTATTGTTTTACCATGAGACATTAGGGTTTCTTTTATTGGGAGACTATTAAAGTCTAACCATTAGTTTGTTTGAGGGAGTTCTTGAATTTTGAATTTTTGAAAAGACAATTTTCCTCTGTTTTAATGACGGAGATTCATCACCAATCTTTTTGCAATTCTTGATCTAGGGCTGCATGCTTAAACATTCAGGTAAGAATGATCAACTTACTTGTGGAGTGTTCAAACCATAAGTAGGGAAGCCGTTCTTCTTGCCTCATAATCTTCGATCAAAAGGTAATTCAAAATCTAATCTTTCCCTTTAGATTGTTGTCAAATTGATTGGGGGTTTTAGAATTTGATATTGGGGGTTCAACAATTAGTTTCCTAATTTTTTTAAATCCTAAGATTTTTATACCATTTGGTATCAGAGTCTAGACTCTAGATCGGGTATATTTTTTTTTCTTCAATTAGGGTTCTTGTGTTTTTGTTAGGTCTTTTGATTATGTGAGATGTTGTCAAAAGAAAAGGAGAAAAAGAAAAAAGAAAAAATTGTGTATTGTGTATTTATGTTCTGTGATTAAATAGAAAAGAAAAAAAAATTGGTAGCTTGTGTTTTTGCCATAGAAAAGGGAAAAAAAAATAGTGGCTTTGATTTTGCCGAAGATTTGTATGTTCTGCTGAAATGGTGAATTAGAGAGAAAAAAATAAATAAAAAAATTGAATGGCAACCGAATATGTAGAATTGGAGCGGCTAGATTTTAAAATTGATAGAAGAAAAATAGTTGACCGATTGAAACGATGCTGGGCAAGAAAATTGTAGCAGCTAGGTGAAGAGCGTCGCTGAAAGTCATAAGGAAATATTAGTTACCGGTGTTAGGCAGTTGGAAATTGAATGTGAAGAAAATAAAATTTGGAATTTGTTGGCATTGCAGACTTCAGAGGGAAGGAAAATTAGAGCAGTTAGATCAAGCAAGTACGTCAAGTAGGCACGTCAATTATGCACCTGAAATTCATGAGAAAATATTAGTTATCTGAAAACAATATTCCATCAAAGAAAAATGCGTGTTGAAATTCGAGATAGAGATGCAAAGCTTATAGAGACTATGAGAAGATTTCGCAGAACTACGCAGTTCTATAAGAAAATATGTTACAAAAATAATCCAAATAGAACGAAGTTTGATATGCCAAGTCTCAAGGGAATGAACATGCAAACCAAAACACAATCAATCACCTAAAAAAGAAGAAGAAGATGCAAACTTTCCAAGAGCACAAGAAGAAGAATTAAATAGAGTGGTTTCTGGCGAAGAAGAAATAAGAGCCCATGAGAGTAAAGAGATAAACAATTCTTAATCAAAATTAGAGAAAGAGACTGAGGAGGCAGAAACACTAATAGAAGAGAATATAACAAAAGAGACACTAGTAGAGGAGAATGTGAAAGAAGAATTTAACAGTAACGTGCAAAGTAATGAAACCAAAGGAGAGATTGAGAGTACGTGAGGATGAAATTATCTCCTCAAAATCACCCATCTTTGAGTCTATACACAAGAGAGTTTGTTATCCCCAAGGTGGAGTTAATCTCAGAGTATTATCTAGTTTGGCTTATTTTGACTTTTTGCATGACTTTAAAGCATTGATGAAGGAGCAATGGTACCCACATGTAAGGTTCAAAATAAAGACGTTACTTAGAAAAGATTTCTCCAAACTTGTTTATGTACTCTTCAATGGTTGAGAGTTTAAGAATAATCAAAAGAGAGTTATACCATTACCACCTCATGACTACAAAGTTGCTCTATATGGTGACAACTTATATTGGAGGACGAATCCTTTTAAAGGAGAGGATGATATGAATCATCTAAGCATCAAATTATTAATTAGTTTTTATTTAATAACTTTAATGTAATTTTAATATTTTATCTTTTTTTATGACATTTAAGTAGGGATAATTTTATTATTTTACTCTGAGGCATTATGGTTTCTTTTATTGGGAGATAATTTAAAGTCTGGCCATTAGGCTGTTCAAGAGAGTTCTTGAATTTTGAATTTTTGGAACGATAATTTTCCTTTGTGTTGATGACTGGACATTAATCACCAACCTTTTTCGTAATTCTTGATGTAGGGTTGCAATATTCAGGTAAGGAAGTAGTTCTTCTTGTTGATAATTTAAATCTAATCATTCCCTTTGGATTGTTGTCAAATTGATTGGGGCTTTAGAATTTGATATTGGGGGTTCAACATCTAAGTATTTTTCAAATCCTAGGATTTTTTATATAAAAAATGAATATTTTAAAAATATATGGACCAAAATAAAAAAAAAAACAAAAATATAAGAATTAAAGTAGTATTTGAACTAAAATAAATATAAAAATAAAAAATAATTGTTAAAGTTTTATCAATAAAAAAAAAAATCATTTCCTAAAATGACGTGATCGAAAGTATTAAAATCTACGTGTCAAAAATAAATATATTTGTGTGGTATTTCCTTTTGTTTGTATATTTCTTAATATGAACGCGAATAAGGCCAAACTGCAAAGTACGAAATAACTGCGCATAGGGAAACTAAATTTGTTCTTATCGTTACACGTGTACGTCTCGCTCCTTATACCTTTGCCACGTGTCATCCACGCGGTCTTCCTACAACTGGTCAACGTATTATTTTTGGGAGTTCTTTCATTGGTTGGTTTATATCAAAGCCGCTCTCGGCTCTGTTTCACGTCACGTGAAAACTCATGCTCAAATCACGTGGTGATTTATTCACAAAATTATTCAATGTCATTTTTAAATCGGATTTTATTTAAATATTAAAAAAAAAAATTAAAAATATTTAAAAATATTTATGCTTTATAATAAAAAATTTTAAAAAATACCAAACACTTTTAGAACTTTTTAATATAAAATATAAATATTTTTGGGATTTTTTATTTATAATAATTTCTTTTTTTAAAATTTGTTTCATTTATAGTCTCGGTGAAAATATCTATTTTAATTGTTAAAATTTTCATTGGAGGTTTATTTTCATGATTTATTTTAGTCCTAAACTATTTAACAATAATTTTTTATTATTATTATTATGCTATTTCTTTAATCTTTTTTTTTTTTTCACCTGTCAATGCTTATCTTTGACCTATATAGCATAAAATCATGCATGCTCATATTAATACGTTAGTATGAGTATACGGATAGAAAGTTATATCATTAATTTAAAAAAAAAAAAAAAGAGAAAGAAACGAAAGCTAATATGATTAATCTTTGAAATTAGACTAAAAATTGCCATTTAAAAAATTTAAAGATCTAAAATAAAAAGGAAAAAAAAAATCTCAAGCTCAATTATCAAAATATTTGTAGTTGGTTAACTTGCAAATGTTAGTTTGAAAAAAAATAAAAGTTAGAATTTAGTCCTTATGATTTTAAAAGTTAGAATTTAGTTCATATAATTTGATAAAATCTCATAAATAGTTTATGTTGTTTGATAAAATCCACATAAAATAGCCCTTACCTTAGGTACTATTTATGAATGTTTAATCCAACCGTAGTGACTAAATTCTAACTACAAATCATAGGGACCAAATTTATAATCTAACTTAAATATTTTTGTGTTCTTTCATTTTCTAGGGAGTTTTGAGCTCCGTACCAGTTTTGTATGATTTTTGTCAAAAGTCATGAAATTTACTTGTTTTGGTTTGTAATCTTTGGAAATAATATTTGAATAAATATTTTCTATATTAATTTGAGATTTATATAGGGAATTTACAGAAATACGATGCACGATCCATAAATTAAGGTCTAAATATCTCAACACCCTCCCTCAAACTCGATATGGTAGAGACAACTTGAGTTTGTGAGTGGATAAATTGAAGCAACTAGATGATCGAAATTAAAGCACAATTTGAATCAAAACACAGTAGATCTGGGCGGAAATGGAAACCCATGAAAACTAGAACACATAGAACTTCTAGGCTGCAAACAAGAACTCACGAACTTCTAGATTGGAAAAAGAGACCTATGTAGAGATCTAAAACAAAACCCACAAACTTTTGAGCTGAAAACAGAGAACTACGAACCCACAAACTTTTGAGTTGAAAACAGGGATCTAAGAATGCCAGATTCGAAAACAGAACAGAACAGAGTTGAAACCCATTAACAAAGTCAAACCAAAATTAGGCTTGACTGAACCAAACTAAATCTTTGAATCAAGTTTTTTTTTTCCTTGTAACAGAACTGGACCAAACCAATCAAATCAAAATTGAATTGTTACACTGAACCAAACCGATTTGAATTAAATAAACCAAAGATTCTTAATTATATGCATAATACATAAATTAAAGTTTAAGTATCTCAACATAATCGAAGATTTTGGCATTGGAGATTTGAGATTAGATATCTAGCTAGGGCCAAAACACTGATTTTGAGGTTTGTTTAACAATTATTCATGATTTTTGTGAGGTTTTAATAGAATGTTTATGAGTTTTTACTGGTTTGCATGTTTTTTCCCCTTTAGTTTCTAGACAAGTATATTAAGTAGATTAAATTAATGATTTAATCGGACGCTTGTATGCTTTGTTTGATTATGCTATGTATACTAGAATTATCCGTAATCTACTTTTTAAATAAATGATAAATTTTATTATTAATTCATAATAATATTTGTTTTTTTAACATTTCATTGGTATTTAAACTAGATAATTTTTTTTATAGAAAAAAATAATTGTTTCTTATTATCGATGTCCAACTATCCACTTTATGGATGTATCGTCGCTATATATACATATCAATAAATACTCGGAAAAAAAAACCCTTTTAAAGGGAAAAAAAGCCAAAGAATTGAGAAGAAAAATGAACAAGTATATTACATGTTTTTCCATGCAATGATTGCAAATAATAAAAGAAGATGATTGGACTGCCATTCGGTTATTCAGATTTGGTCTTTTATGGACTGTGGGCCTTGAATATTGAAAGATTGATTGGGTCAATGCTTGCAATCAAACTTAGGAGACTCCCAACAAGATCTTCAAAGAAAAACAATTGAGGGCCAAACCATGAGATTGAGAGATGAGATTTTTAAGTAAAAAGTCTAGTGCTATTTTTTTTTTTGACAGGTTTATCCTTTATTTATTTATTTATTTATATTCATTTATATATATATATATATATATATATATATATATATTTCCTATTTTTGAAGCTCCATTAGTGATAGAGTGAGAAATACACCTGTTAGGGAGAGATAAATACTTTTTTCTTATTTATTTAAATTGGGTTTTATATTTATTTTCTCTATTTTGGATGTCCTTTAATGATGAAGAGAGAAATACATTTATTGTGAAGAGAGAAAATATATTTAATATGAATTTTTTTCCCTCATTGTCAATTGGAGAGAGAAAATACATTTAATATAAATTTTTGTCATTTTCATTTGAAAAGAGAAAATGATGGATTAAGTTCAAGAATAATGTAATTTTTTAAAGTAATAACAAAAATAGTGTATGTAGCAAAACTAAGGTGGAAGAGAAAAGTATTGACAAAATCGTGTACACAATACACAATTATTGTTGTGGCCTCCATGTAGCGTATGACTAGAGATGTCCACGAGGCGGAGCGGGGTCAAGGATGCCATTCCCCATCCCCGTCTCCACTCCCCATTTCATTCCCCATCCCTGTGAAATTTTCCACGGGGATCGGGGAATTTTTTTCCGTTACTTTTTTTTTTTTTTTTGTAAAAAATCAATTAATTTAAATCACTAATGTGAGAAAATTTTAATTAAATAATTAACTTTATCACTGTTTATTATGGTTAGTTTTATATAACAATTTGAATTTAGAGATAAATTACTCAAATTTTGGCCTAAAAAAGTTAATTAATTTTTTAGTAGAAAGAAAGAAATATAAATCAAATTATTTACCTATATAATCTAAATTTAAACATTCAATTTAAACATATTCATTATATTTCCTAAAAAATAATCAAATTTGAAATTTAAATGTAATATTTATATAATAATAATAATAACATAACATTAGATAACTATACTAATCGGGGAATTTTTCCCCGTCTCCATCCCCGTTTAGCTCATGGGGAATTTTTTTCCCCCACTCCCTCCCCCATTCTCCACCCCGTTCGGGGCGAGGCCCTACGGCCCCGTCCCCGTGGGAAAATTGGACATATCTACGTATGACTTGGTCAATGAAGACCAAACTCGTGGACGGGGTCCATGATTTTTAATTTTTAATTTTTTAATTATTTTCACAATTTCTCATATTAATAAGTTACCATATAAAAAAAATTGAAAAAATTTTGAATTAATTAAATGTCGTTAATATTATATTAGTTTCTGTATTAATTGAAATTCGAGTCAAATGTAATATTTGTTTTTAATTCATAATTCATGAATTTTCCAAAAAAAATGCATAAGTAGATATTGTAAAAAAAATGCATAAGTAGATATTGTAAAAAAAAATCTCATAAATAGATTTTAAATTTAATTAGTATATATAATGCCATTAGTGATAGAATATGGAAATCAATATTTTCAAATTCTATGACAAAAAAATTCCTTATCTTTAATAGTCAAACATTTTGTTTAAAAAAAATGATTAAACATTAATGTCTCTTCAATTTATTTCTTTTTATTCTTTTAAATGATCAAACATTAATGCCCATTCCAAAATGGTCAAACGTCATTCATGATTTAGCCTTAAATCTTTACTTGACACGTGACTGTGAAATCGTGGACCCCGTCCACAATTTAACCTTAAATCATGGACCGGGTACACGATTTATCTACTGAGTTGATACTCGTGGACCCCGTCCACGATTTTACAACCATATCTTTGTCAATAAATATTAAAATAACATCATTTTAAAAAAAAAAATCGAAAATGACATTTGATATGATTTTATTTCTCATTTCGTTTTTCATATAGATTTTTAATATTATGTAATATATTCCATTATTTGTTTTGAGTATTATGTGATATATCACGTGCCTATAATATATTCCATCATTTATTTGGAAATGTTCCAACAAATATATGAAATATACTAGTAAATATATTTGGCATATACTTAAATACAACTTTCGTTTCATGGCAACTTGTTGGTTTTTCTAGAAATTCATGGTTATTTTTTAAATATACCTTAGAACATTATATATACTAATCAATACACTAAAATAGATAAATATATCCATATGCAGTACAATATAGACGACATTATATTTCAACACAAAACATATATATAAGCATATATGACATGAAATATAAATATAAAAGAGAAATACCCTTTATTCCATTTAGTTATACTCGTATATATTTTCCCTATTTTCAAAGTTCCCTTAATGATGGAAAGAGAAATATATTTATTATGGAGAAAGGAAATGTTTTTATTATGATTTTTTCCATTTTCTATTGGAGAGAGAAAATTCATTTAATATAATTTTTTAAATTTTCATTTGAAGAGAGAAAATGATATTTAATATGATTTTTTATATTATGTGATATATTTTATTGTTTATTGGGCTTTCTACATAGAAGACCTTAATTGTAGATCTATATTACACAATTGTCTTCTACACTCCGTTTATTACATAAATAGTCCAACGATAAGACCCTTATCTACTATTTTTAGAAAAAACAAAATTCCAAAAAAAAAAAAAAAAATTCTAGAGTTTTATGTATCTCCCCCATCCATGCATAGCCTAGAGTTTTCATGTATTCATGCAACCATTAATTCCTTTTTAAATTTTGTTAAAAAGAAAAAATTGTTTAAATCCCTCATTTTTCTCAGTTCCCCAAAATTTCTCATGTTTATTCTTCTCTTTCTCTTCTTCTTCCCCATTTTCTTCCTCCTCCTACATTCATGGCTTCCTCAAATTATAGAATCATCTCCCCTCCTATGAAACTGAAGCGCAAAGGAGGTTGCAAAGCTAGTTGATGCCCGTCAATGAATGGATGAAGTCAAATCTAAGGTTGCAAAGATCCACGATGGATATGGGTTGATCGACATCGAATCTTGGCTGGGCCACATTAGAACTAGTGGGCGACGCCAGATCTAAGGTTGGAAAACTCCATAGAGAACGAGAGATCTAGGAAGAGCACAATGAAGTCGAATATGAGGTTGCAGACAGATGAAGGCACATGCAGATGGGTATCCACGATGGATCTTTGATCTGGTCTTTGGATATATATGGGTATATTTGAAATAATCCACATCTATCCGGGTTTATTTCAAATAATAAGATGACACGTGCAGATCTAGGCACCACAGGTGGATCTAGTTGAACTCAGGCGAGGTATTCATGGTGGGAGGTGGTCGCAAACACACACGAACACACAGATAGGCAAATGAGCAGATCTGGTTTAGAAAGCCGTAAGTGTTGGATATAAGAGACAACATATGATGTTTGGTTTTTTGGAGCTTTTATAATATTTTTAGATATATACTGAGATATATGTACTTCTTCTTCTTCGATTTGTCGGAGCTTTTGTAGGATATTCAATATATACTGTGATATATGTACTTCTTAGGGTTATTTTTCGATATATACTGTGATACATATCTTCAATTTTTTTTTTTTTATTGAGATTTCCTATTTTATAATGTATATATTAATATATATTGAACATTAAGTTCATTTGTGATTTACATACTGTGGTAGATAGCTTTGTTTATGTGAAAACCATGAAATTTTAAATTGAATTTGAATCGGTCACATTAATTAAGAATTAGTGATTTCTATTAGAGAGCTTCATTTAAATTTACTTAAATGAAATTTAGTCAATCTTACTAGTATATTTCATATATTGGTTAGAATATTTGCAAACATCTAAGACAAATGTTCTAACGCATGTTTAAAAATAATCATGAATTTAAACTATGGTATATATGAGATAATAACGCAAAATATAAACAAACTAAAAAAATAAGTAATGAGCTATAATAGACAAACTCAAATAAGTGAGACCATCATATAAAAATTGCATTGGAGTGACATATATATTAGACATCTGGGCAATATATTCCAGGCACATAGTCGATACCTAATTAAAAGTGCATACACATCAAGTATACCAAATAAACAATGGAATATATTACATGAAAACAAATTAATACTAAAAAAAACAATGGAATCTATCACATAATATCGAAAATCAAAAGTTAAATGCATTCTCTCTCTGACTAAAAATAGAAAAAAATTATATTAAATACATTTTCTCTCTCCAATTGAAAATGAGAAAAAAATCATATTAAATGTATTATCTCTCTCCACAATAAATGTATTATCTCTCTTCATCATTAAGAGAGCTTTGAAATAGAAAAATATATATATACTAGACATAAAAATAATAGAAAAGGGTAAATTTGTCCAAAAATAATAGTGAAAGTCTTTCTAGAAAAATTCAAATTTAAAGACATTTTAAAAATATATGGCCTAAAGAAGATGTTTTATATAAAAGTTTATTGTTTGTTTTGAGTATTATGTGATATATTGTGTGCATGTAATACATTCTATCGTTTATTTAGAAATGTTCCAATAAATATATGAAATATACTGGTAAATATATTTTGTATATACTCAAATATAACTCTGATTTCAAGGTAACTTGTTGGTTTTTCTAGAAAATTCATGGTTATTTTCAAAATATACCTTATAACATTTTATATATTAACCAATATATGAAATATAAAGATACTAAAATAGATAATTGTATCCATATGACAGTACAATATAAACCACAGTATATTCAGTATATTCCAACACTAAAATATATATAAGTTTACATATCATAAAACAAGAAATTTAAATACAAAACCATCATTGTTTATATAAAATAAACGGTTATATATGTCACAGTATATATTTACATATTAATCACCCCACCGTGACGTCGACCAAATTTGCTCGGCTCGCAGTACCGTCAACTAGATCTGCTTGCTCCACCATGCCGTTGACCGAATCTGCTTGTCCCGTCACCATTCTTTCGCCCCATGTTGTTGACTCAGCCCATGCCATTCGTGTCGTCCTGTGCCACGCCATCAATTCGCCCCTATACTTGTCGTCTCACATCATCAGATCTGCTCGCCCCACGTCGTCCATCTCTCGCTTGAAATTCACATCGTCGGAAAGAGAAAAGAGAGGGAGGGGGAAGAAGAAAAGAAAGGGAGGAAGAAATGGCCGTGATGAAGGAACTGTGAAGCTCCGTATCGAAAACGAGGATTGTTCTCAATTTTTATTTAACATAGAAAAGAAATTTTACAGAACACAATTATGCAAATTACAGAAAATACAACATGCAAGGAAGAAAGAGAAAAATAAATTAGGGTTTCAAGAAAGACTTTCCCTTGAAGATTCATAGCCTTCACGAAATTCCTTTCTCCAAAAGGATCACGAACAATTCATACAATCACGAATACCTAAAGGTGATACCACCAATTGGAGCCTTCTATATTCTCTTTTGTGTAGAGAATCCTCGGAGGTGTGCGCTCTGAGATTTTGAAAGTGAGGAAAAATTGTTGAGAGGAGAAGAGAAGTTTTTGGGAAATTATAGAGAGATCTCAAAAGTCTAGAGAAACTCCTCTCTGACAAAAAATATTTCGACAAATGTTATCATATCTACTCACCTCATCGTGCCACTGACCAAATTTGCTTGGCTCGTCCCACCGTGCCTTCGACTGAATCTAGGATAGCTCTAAAAAAGAGCTATATTTTCTTGCTTAATTTTGACTCATTAAGGATATTTTATGTGTTAATTATCTTATTTTGTAGGTACCGAGCAACCGAGGGGTAGAGTTGAGCACTTAGAGCTATGGGATAAATTTGAGGCAAATTGGAATTGATTTGAGCATCTAGGCTTCAAAGGAGTGAAAATGACCAAAATACCCTAGTTAGAGTGTTGTAATGCTCGTTACATGCTCGTTACATGCCTAAGCTCAACGCTCGCCCGACGCTGTAAGATAGTAGCTGCATTCGCAAGGCAGCATTGCAACGCTGTCGTATTTTGTTGCAACACTTTTTTCGGTGTCGATTCTTGGAAAGAACCACAAATCAAAAGAAAGTTTGTAAAGATCACCGAACTACTCCTATTGCTACAAAAACGTAGCAATGTTGGTAAGTACGGGGTCGAACCACAGAGTGGCCAAGAATTAAATCTCTCATAAGCTAAATTTGACTTTGAAAAGCAGTAGAAACGAGGTTTTGGTTTCTGAATAATTTGAAAAAATGCAGGTAATTTAAATTGCAAGGGATAAATATAAACAAGAAATGGCTCATCTAGTTCTCAAATCAAGATAGACATTCGATGTAATTTCATTCATCGTGTTCTGCCAATTAATTATACAATCGAATTATGCATGCATAACTACTCGCTCGATTCGATCTAACTAGCCTCTATAGTGGCGGACAACTAGCATGAATCTAACCAAGAAAGCATCCTAGTTATTAATTAAGGTTGGGAAAGGCCATACCTTAACTAATCTACATGCTTCTAAATTCTATTGGGTTCGATAGCGGCCATATAGAACTAAAAACACATGCATTACTATTTAGGATTCAATTATGCCAATTAACTATCAGGAAAGCCATATTCAATTAACCAATGTTATCTTTGAACCTAGCAATTAACACATTCTAGGAATAGCTATCAAATGGCTAGTTTACTATTACTACTTAGGAGACCTTAGCAAGTCATTCTTATGCAAAAATAAATTTGACAAGATATTCATGAAAAATTATGACGAACTAAGAATCAATTAGCATGCATGATTATGCATGAAAAGTCAACCTCAAAATCATGCGTTCAAAAATTAAAGAAGATTAAAAAAACACACAAAAAATTGCAAACCATCAATTGAAAGCAAAAAACTCAAGAATTTAATATTGAATCTTTGATCCAAGAAACTAAAAGAAATTTACCTAAAATATTCATAGACAAATCCATGAGAAATGATCCAATCCATGTTTACAATAAAAAAATTACACTAACCTATTGATGTTGAAAAGATAAGGGGAATGGAAGAAAACTAGGTCTCTCCTCGGCCTCCATAAAAAATAGCATACCTTTTGACCTAAACCAAAGAGCAATATTTATAGAAATCGCCGCAGCGTTACAACCCTATGAATAGCGTTGCAACGCTGCCCTATGAATGGGTTGAAGAAGAGATGCGCACGGTGTTGGGTTTTATGTCTTAAAATTCGCAATTTATAAAATTAAACATATTCTATTTGCAATAAAGTAGTTATTAAAGTTTATTCAATAAAACTATTATTGAATATATAAATTGAACTTATAAAAACCAAATCCAATAAACTAAGAGCCATGGATATTACATGAATACTTGGACTTTATGTGGAGATATAAGAGTGGATCAAGTTCGAGTAGATAGCCAACATGGTCTATAGTATATGGATAAGGCTGGGTACCTTATTCTGAGGACACTATTGGATGCAGTCCACTTTGTATTTAGTATAAACGATGTGATCCTGAATCGTTCATGTGGAGACATACGAGTGGAGGCATCCTATGCAAAGAGTTTATATAAGATCGGACCGAGAAATAAGTCACTTTTACTTTATAACATTGTTTACTATTTAAAACTGACTATTTCAAAACGATGACCTAGATAACTTGACCTTAATCCTGAGCTAACTATGAACTCCTCTTTATTCGGGATTATCCTTAGATTTACATGGGCAAGGGTTGGTTCAACAGCGTTGGCTCAATAAGCCTCCCATTTCAAGGGTAAGACTGGTTAGATAGCTGGGGACATATGGCACAAGACGGAATTCACTTCTACCTACTTTTAGGGATAATAGAGAGGTTGTTCTCTTAAGTATTGACTTCGGGTCTTGAACAAGGGACCTCACCCTCTCATTTCCCTGAGAGGGACTCGGTTTAATGATTGGATCACAAACCAATTGTTCATTAGAGAATCAGTGGGACTTAAGGAACAAGATGTAATCTTGGGGGTAAAACAGCTTTTGACCCAGCCATTATTACGAACAACTTGTGAATGGCTGACTTACTAATTATGGTTAAAACAAGTGGACAGAAATATATCTACAGTGAGGGGAGTGCAACTACTGGGCTTTAGTGGAGTGACTCGGTAGATAACGAATATTGATTAATTCGGTTTAAAGAGTTTAACCAATTAATCTTGAATTGTTGGAGCCTATGATATGTAGGTCCATTAGGTCCCCCTACTAGCTCACAAATGGACTAAACCTTAGAATAGCATGATGAGAGAATTTGAAATGTTGAAATTGTTGGGGTTGATGCCCTAAAGTCTTGTGTTCTGTAGTTTTTAAATAGTTTGTATGAACACTTGTGTTATATAATATATGATATTTTACTTCACATCTTGATTTTGTTTAGTTGTTTGTTTTATTTGCTTTACCACAAACTAATAAACAAAAAGGCCCTGGTTACCTGTATGTAACTTAAGCATGTATGTGGTGACATACAAGTGGATCATGTCTTAAGTGATAACCAAAATGGTCCGTAGTATATGGATATAGGGAAACCTTATCTTGGTAATGCTATGGATACGACCCACTTTGTGGAATGATCACAAGTATTGTGACTTGTCACAGATGGTCTGATCCTAATCATTCATATAGGGGACATGCGAAAGGAAGCGTCCTATACAAAGAGTTTGTATAAAGCCTGACCAAGAAGTGTTAACATCTCGTTATATAACACTGTTCATGACAAAGACTTCACTTCACTAGGTTGACCATAAGTAACATGACCTTAATCTTGAGTGAGTTGGGAACTCTTACCATTAAGGGCGGTCCTTTGATTTGTATGGGTGCGAGTGGCCAAGTCGCTGGCTCAAACCTACCATTTTGAGGATTCGTCTGATTTGGGAGCTGGGAACTCAGCTACACAAGATGGAATTCACTCCTTCCCCAAGTAGGGGCAAGTAGATAGATAGCTCCTTTAAGGACTGATTCCAGGGCTTGAATGATGTGGTGCCACACACCTTCTCTTGGCCCGAAAGGTGTTCACACATAGTTGGACTATGTTGTATTGTTCATTAGAGAAATCAGTGGTACTTAAGAAGTGAGATGTAACTACTGGGGAAAAATGGTAAATTGGCCCAACTTTACTTACAAATATCCATCGTACTCATGATTGGTTATATCCGATGGACATAGAAATATATCTGTGGTAAGAAGAATTTAGCTGTTGGTCTTTAGTGGAATGTCTGGCAGTTAATGGATGGTGGATCTCGTGGCTAAAGAGTTTAGTCAACTATTTACGTACCGTTGGAGCTTCGAGTCACAGGTCCGTCCCCTAGGTAGCTTGGATAAAGTCAAGAATCAGTTTTTGGGTTAGTTTGAAATGTTCAAATTGACAAGAGGGAGTTCGATTATATATGATATAATTGAACTGGTTAATTATATATGATAGGCTTATTGAGCAGCGACTTGGGATACTCTTACCCATGCAAATCAAAGGATGAGCCCTCATAGGCAGGAGTTTATAACTCACTTCGGATTAAGATCGAGTTACATATGATCATCTTGTGAAATATTAATCTCTTTCATTAAACGGAGTTATAGAAAGAGATTGATTATTTTGCGATCCAGTCTTATACAAACTCATTTTATAGGATACCTCCACTCACATGTCTCCACATGAAATATTTGGATTGTATTGTTTGTAACGATTACAAAGTGGGTCATATCCATAATGTTACTAGAATAAGACACCAACATTGTTCATCTACTATAGACCATTTATGTTATTTCTTTAACATAATCCAATGTACATTGGCTACATACGGTTCAAGTTTCATGCCAATAGCCTTCGATTTTGCTTGATTGGAAATAAGTTATGCAAATTGAAGACATAGTATAAAATAACAAATTATTTTATTAATTAGCAGTAATATGTTTATTTATTTACAAACCATGAGTCTAAGACATAAAATCCAATACTATTTTCTGTTTTCTCGTTTCTTGTTTTTTAAAAACTACAAAGAGGAATATGTTTGATAACTATTTTTGTTTCTTATTTCTTAAAAAAAAAAAAGAAACTGAAAGTTGTTTGATAATCAATTGTTGTTTCTTGTATTTTTTCCCTTACCTTTTCTCTTTATAATTTAAATACATTTTCATTATGATAAGTAATATATATATATATATATTGCATTAAAAATTATAAAATATTTACATTATCAAATACTCATAAGTCCCGATGCAAAATTAAAAATAATAATACAAGTGTTTCTATCATTCATATGTTGCTAAAATTTGATTTGCAATATTATCTCTCACTCAAGTCATTTGTATTAAATGATATCAATTCAAATCCAACTCAATTATATTAGTATGTTAATGTCGTGGTTGTAAAATATTCAAGTGAACCTAAATGAATATCTTAGTACACAAAATTTATATATGTAAAATTTTAACTGGTTTCAAACGTACTAAAAATAAAAAATTTAAATTTAAAACAATATATAAACTTTCATATTGCAAATATAAAATTAAAAATTAAAAAAAATTAATATACATACTGAAAATATGAAATTTAGAAACAAAAAAAAAACATATAAATTTAAATACTAGAAAATTAAAACTCAAAATTAAATTAAAATATAAATATAAAACATTAATAAAAAATGATAAAAATAAAAGATAGAAAGAAATATAGAAAAGAAAAATCTTTAAAAAATAGAAAGAAAGAAATATAAAAGAAAGGAAGAAATATATATATAAAAAATATAAAATAAAATTGTCTTACCTAGAAATTGATCCCAAGATTGAGAGGCACAAAAATGCAAGGGGACTTTTATCTACCAACTAACCAAGCCTTGTTTATAGAAATATTTAATCTAAAAAAAAAAAAATAGGGAGAAACCAAATTTGGCCCCATTTTCAGAAATGTTGCTCAAATTTTAGAAGTAAAAAATGGGAAAGGTTATTGAACAAGTAAGTTTAAAAATGAGAAATAGAAACCAGAAACGAGAATGCTATCAAAAGGGTCCTAAACATCCTTAGAAAAACAAAATATTTCCTTAGGGGCAAACATTTTGGATAGGTATGTAACAGAGCCCTTCTGATAGAGGCAAACATTTATCACCAAGAAAATCTGTGACTCAATCCATTGCCCGTTCTGCAAAAAAAGCTTTGGAAATTATTGTCACGTTGTTTGAAATTGTAAACGATCTAAAAAGATTCTAAAGAAGTTGGCTCCTTGTGCTATCGTATATGAACATAAACTATACTATTTTGCTGGATTTCTAATTCCATAAGTCAGGTGGAGTTAGGGATACAAGGAAAATAGAACAAACCGAAAAAACCACTTATCAGGTCGATAGGCAAACCGAAAAAACCACTTATCAGGTCGATAGGTGGCATCAGGTTGAAAATATTAAAAGCTAAAAATTATCTGTCGATTTTAGGTTAGGCAGAAAAACTGGATTGGAAATCGAACCGACCTATAATAATATAGATACAATAAAGTTTAAGTTTCCTTAGTCAAGTTGGTAATTAGGCGCTCATGGAAACAATAGATTGTGAGTTTGATTTTAGGTAGGTGCGTACACATCCATTTTATTTTAGATTATAAGTATAATAGGCATTGACATGTGTCTGTCCCAACAAGTTCCGCGCGCGCCCATAACATTTGGCGAACCACGAGTCGACTCGACCAAACCCACCGACCCAGTTTCTCAATATAACCGGTTCAGTTTCAATTCACATCAATTCTTCTCCGATTGAGTGGTCGATCCAGTTTTCTATAAAAATCGAGTCAAACAAAACCATTTATACCCCTAGTTGGAGTTTGATGACATGCAAAAATGCATGTCATCTTAGGCCTTTTACTTAGAATTATGAAGGTTGTTAGGCAGAATATACGTCGATCATGATAAGAATTCACGAGAATATGAGTTTGCGTCAATCAACGTGTCGAATCTCAGCTAACCCTTTATTTTGCGTTAATTATGTGGTCAATGTTTTATCTTTGCAGCTAATGCATGAAATGAACGCAAACGTGAAAACCGAACCACCGCATAGACGACCGTATGCGGAGAAGCCCTCCATCGCAAGGCAAACACATTAGATTAATGCATGGGTGTTGCGATGATCGGCCACATGCGTCCATCACATAGGAATTGCGCTCGTCAGGCGATTGTGGTCATCATGTAGAGTTGCGCTATTAAACGAATGCAACCATTGAAATATTGCGGCTACACGACAACGCAAATTAATCGATCAACGCAAGGTAGGTGGAATAACGCATCAACGCATCTACCTCGAGAAAATTCAAAAGATGATGCTGACATTTCACCTACCACGCCGTTAGTGGCAGAGGTTCAGAAAGGACGAACGCGCCGAACATCAGACTCAGAGCAGTCCAATTAATGTTTTCGGTGATCCAAGCTCTATAAATAGAAGCCGATGAGCTGAAATTCAAGGGATCCAAGGTTTTCGCCTAAGGTTCGCGTAGGATCCAAGGTTTTTGCCTGAGGTTCGCCTAAGGTGGATCTTTACGATCCAGACAAACGTGTGAGAAGATGGCTGAGAGTTCTTCACCTCCTTCATCCATTTCGAGTGACGACCGGAGCTAGATCTCAAGAGAGTCAGTTCCTCCGCCAATCCATGGAACCACCGGCAACCTTGACACACATCCGTTGGAAGCAAAGAGCAAGTCTTTGTTTCTAGCCGGTCATTTCCTCTTCCTTTATTTTCTTATATTGTACTGTATGACATTTTGGAATGAAGAAATTAATACAATTTGTTTTCAATGCATTTCTCTGTTCCTTTGACTCCGTCTCCATCTTCTTGCTTAGCATCATTACTTTCATTGCAATACTTAGTGGGATTGCGTGGGTATTGCATACTTAGTCATGTGGATTAGGGATATGAAGCATGTAACAAACCACTGAGAGGTGTGCGTTACGTGAGTGTGTGAGAAAACCTTATTTTCTTAGTGTGGAGCTGCAGCAACGTCTGTCTATAGGTTAACGCATTGCTTGTCTATGAGTAAAGTCAGCAACAATCAATTGCTCGGGAGAGTAAGTGGTTGGACACATTAAGCAAGGTTTGCATTGTTCACTAGGGATAGTAACAATCTTGCGTCAACCAAGTTCATGCGGTTACCTTGTCTTATGTATGCGGCCATCACCCCTTTAGAGCTGCTCGAGAGAGAGTCTAAAGAAAGAACCTAATGACTCAAGAGAGCTAGGTTAGAAACGATGCTCGGGAGGTTTAGATTAGGTTTGCATAAGCAAGAATGGAGACTTAGGAATAAGCTCTGTTTGTTATTACACAACGTATGCACCTTGCGAAGAGGAAAATGGCTATATCCAGGAAGTAGGATATGGTGGCGGTATGCGGTCATCTCGAAATTTATGCATACACACCACATACGTCCTAGATTTAGGCTTTTATTGTGTGTAGCATGATCGCATGGCTTGCGTTGACTAAGGTTGCCCTTGCGGTCACTCTTAAGTATTGCAATGAAATCATCTCTGCGTTTTATCTATTTTCCCACACATTTATTCCATGTCAAGATTTGTCGCATCTCTACCTTTCATGCATATTCTTATTGCGTTGTCTGTTAGTAGGAGTAGGAGTAGGATTAACTTAATAACATCCCCTCCATTCTTTTATTCAACTGTTGCATGCACATCACCGCAACATATAGCTACAAGTCCCTGTGTTCGACTTCGGATTACCTGAGAAACTTGCGTTCATGTTATACTTGGCGTGAACGCAAGAAAACTTGTGGCAGGATGCATGGTCATCGCATACATTTGTTAACGCAATTTTCATTCCACCGCATGACCATCGACGCATGACTATCAATGCATATCTTAGGAACATGCATCGCATACCGCGTCCAAGGGAAGTTGGTTCTCGAGTAAAATTGACTTCCAATTTCCCGTCATCAAAGTTGAGGATTTTTGTGCTGATGCTGCATTTTAGATACAAGTAATTTGGTGTGTTTAGCATTGCTAAAGCAAAACCACATGTTAATCCTATCTATGACAAGTTTTTCTAGAATACAACAATCCAATCGAAACATTACATGTAGCTCAACTCACGATTCACTTAAAAGTAGAATTCAAATATTCACAACAAATAACACTTATCTTTTGGCCAAATACTTTTAAAAAACCTGTTGGTGAAAATTCAAGTTTCTAAAAGAAAAAAAAAGAAAAAAAAAACCTTTGGTTGAGAATCCTACATTGCTTATTTTTAAAAAAAGAGTCTCCTTCTTATACTCCCACCTTGGGCTACGGGTTTGGAAACCAAGAGGTGCCCATTTTAAAGGAAGTGAGGAGATAGACAAATGTGGGTATGGTAGACATCCCACACGCATGTGTCACAGTCTACCCGGGCGGGCGTAGTGAGGCGCGTGTGTGTGATTATTTTTTATTGAAAAAATTATTATTATTTTAAAATTGTTCTTTTTATTATTTTAAAGTAAATAAAATAAAAGTCTTAGTATTCTGCCTGCTTCGACGATCCTGTCTTTCGTCCACGTTTTACGCACACATTCGATAGCTCTGCGCGCCTCTCTCCCCATCAGTTTCATCTAGCAATGAGCCTTTGAGGCCTATAAAAGGCATGAGCACTTTATCAGTCTTCATATCTCATTTTCACATCTTCACAAATTTTCTCACTCGACCTCTTCTTCCTTTCCATTTTCCATTCCCGTTTTCAGAGCATCTTAGTCTTGAAGGGTGTCATTTTTTTGGTCGGATCTAATGCAACTCCGATCGAGATAGTTTTGTAAATTATGGGTTGTTTTATCTTGGGGACGACATGATACTTTTTTAGAAATGCTTGCACACTTGCGCAGAGCCACGAAACATCTTAAAAAGCGAGATCTGCGACTCACCCTATAACAAGTTCTTGTTTTGCAGGTTCGTTTTTTCTAACAATTGTCGTTCGTGACTGTTCGCTGCTGTCAAATCTTGACCATCGAAGGGTAACCGGTTCCACAACTTGAAGACGTTTCATCCGTCAATTCTATCATGGTTTTTGCAAATCGAAATGACATTATGATCTCCAACCTCAACCGTTTGTTCCGGTTGAATGAGCGATATTTAAATGGTAGAAGCAGAAAATGTTGTTTTTCTTTACAGGCAAGATGGTTGCCAACGTTTGTACCATGGAGAAGCCGACCATCCCGAAAGAAGATTTGACTGAACAATAAATAAAAGAAGCTGTTGATTGGGAAGAAAACGTTTTTTGTATGTAAAAATTTCATACTAAATGGTTTGACCGATGATTTATATGATTACTACAACACAATGAAGACAACAAAGGAAGTTTAGGATGTCCTGTAGAAGAAGTATGATACCGAGGAGGCCGAGTCGAGAAAGTATATCGTCCCGTTACCTTAAGTTCTAAATGATGGATGACAAATCTGTGGAAGCTCAGATCCATGAGCTACAGAAGATAGTTCATAAAATAATAATTTAAGGTATGCCCCTTGAACGGCCAGCTCCAAGTTGCCATTATTATTGATAAGTTGCCTATTTTGTGGAAGGATTTCAAAAACACCTTAAGGCATAAGGCCAAGGATTTTTCTTTGGAGAGTCTTATAACCCAGCTGACCACTATATGAGTTTAATAGAAACTCAAGTCGTCATACTAGGATCCATTGACCTTTAAACAGACAGTGGAAGATGTAAATAGAAACCAATGGATAAAAGCCATGGACCTAGAAATGGAGTCAATGTACTTCAATTCTGTCTGGGAGCTTGTAGATAAACTAGATGGGGTAAAACCTATAGGTTGTAAACGAATCTATAAGAGAAAGTGAGATCAAATTGATAAGATGCAAACCTACAAAGCCAGACTTGTGGCGAAAGGTTTTACCCAAAGAGAGGGGGTAAATTATGAAGAAACATTCTTTCCTGTTGCCATGATTAAATCTATTAGAATATTTTTATCCATCGCTACTTTTTATGATTATGAAATATGGAAAATGGATGTCAAGATAGCCTTTTTCAATGGTCATCTTGATGAAAGTATTTATATATCTCAACCAAAATGGTTCATTGAACATGGTCAAGAGCAAAAAGTTTGTAGGCTTAAAAGATCCATTTATGTATTAAAACAAGCATCTCAATCCTATTTTAGACACGGAATACGTTTGTCTAAGGAATATTGTCCCAAGACACCTCAAGAAGTTGAGGAAATGAAAATAATTCCTTATGTATCAGCAGTTGGAAGCTTGATGTACGCTATGTTGTGTACAACAGAATCATTAAGCATTCTAATTACTCAATTTTAACATCAAAATAAGCATGTTCAATGGATATTAAGAGAGTTTCAATACATACCTTTCAAGATCCTCTTTAAACACAAATTTGAGATGCAATCTTCTCCAATTAAAGTCGTAGACCACTAAGAGATCTTCTCTACTATTCTCAGTCTTTAATTTGAGTGGTTGAACTCACAATTGGGTTGAATTTGTGAAGGTTTTGGTGTGGGTTTGAAGAGAGGGAAAAACAGTTTCTGTAGAAACTAGTTTTCAGCAGCCTCTCTGTCTTTCAATCTCAAAATTGAAGAGTTTTATCATTCCCTTTCATGCAGGCACTCAAGAGACTAGCTTATGCCACTTCAAATGCATGGAATTAATGGGCAATTTGTGTGAATTGGAAGAATCCACTTCCTACTAAGAGAACTTTGGATGTTTCTACTAACAACTTAATTTTCAATTTTAATTTCTAATTTTAATTAATTCCAAAATTAACTAAAATCTAATTTAATTAATTCTAAATTAATTAAATTAAAAAATTTCAAAATCTAATTTTTCAAATTGAAAATTAATTTGATTTTAATTAATTGAACATATTTAATTAATTAAATAATAATTTAATATCAAATATTAAATTAATCACACATCTAATTTTAAACATGAATCCTATTCATGTAATTAATATTTAAATCAATATTTAAATATTATAAACTCTCCAATTTTGTTTAATTTCGAAAAATTAAATGTTAATTAATTATATCGAATATAATTATATAAACCCTAATTTAAATTTGAACTATTCAAATTCAAACCCTAAATTCAATTTGAACATTTCAAATTGAAATTTAATTTGAACACTTCAAATTGATATCATTCCAAATTCACTCAATTTACTAATTCAAGGCGTTCATGTTTTACGAGCTAGTAGAGAAGCCTTATAGACCTATAGATCATGAACTCCAACGATTTGAGATTAATTGACTAAAACTGTTTAGACCAAATTAATCAATATTCGTTAACTATCGGATCACACCACTATAGCTCCATAGTTGGACTCTCCTCACTGTAGATATATTTGTGTCTACTTGGTTTAACCATAATCAGTAAGTCGACCCTTCACAGGTTGTTCGTAATTATGGCTGGGTCAAATGTTGTTTTACCCCCGAAATTACGTCTTGCTCCTTAACTTTCACTGATCCTCTAATGAACAATTGGTTTGTGATCCAATAACTAAACTAGATCATTCTCGGGCCAATAAGAGGGTGGAGCCCCTTGTTCAAGACTTGGATCCAGCACTTAAAGAGAACAACCTTCCTCCTTTCCCTAAATCGGGTAGGCATGAATTCCATCTTGCACCCTATGTCCCCAACTATCTACCAGGTCTTACACCAGAAATGGGAGGCTTATTGAGCTGATGTTGTTGAACCAACCCTCACCCATGCAAATCTAAGGATAATCTTGAATAAACAGGAATTCGTAGTTAGCTCAGGATTAAGGTCAAGTTACCTAGGTCATCTAAGTGAAATAGTCAGTCTTATATAGTAAATAACGTTATAAAGTAAGAGCAACTTATTTCTTGGTCCGATTTTACACAAACTCATTGCATAAGACGACCCCACTCCTCATGTCAATACATGAACGAATCAGGATCACTTCGTTTGTAGCACCTTACAATAGATTGTAACAACTACAGAGTAGAACACATCCGATAGTGTTACCAATAAGGTACCTAACTTTATTCATATACTATAGATAATTTTGGCTATTTACTCGAATTTGATCCATCTTTATGTCTCCACATAAAGTTCAAGTATTCATATAATAGCCATGGATCTTAGTTTATTGGATTTAGTCTTTACAAGTGTAATTTACAAATTCAATAACAACTTTTTTTTGAAGAAATGTTAAATAACATCTTTATTGATAATAGAAAATGTTTAACTTTATAAACTGTGAGTTTTAGGACATACAACCCAACAAACTTCTACTTGGACTAAAACTCCAGTGGATAAATATATACTATGTTGAGTTCAATGAGAGAATTGAATAAATACAATAAACTAGGGCATCAGATACCTATTATTTCTCCCACTTGCCCTAGTACAAAGTATCTCGTAGTCTTAGTCCCGCTAGGTGACCCTCGAACACTTTATTCAAGAGGACCTTTGTAAAAGAATCAGCCAAGTTGTCTTGTGAGGCTATCTAAGTGACAATCACATTTCCTTTGTGTGCAATCTCTCTGATGAGATGGTACTTTTTCTCGATGTGTTTTCCATGTTTATGACTTCTAGGTTCCTTTGAGTTTGCAACTACTCCACTGTTATTACAGTATAGAGTAATCGGCAGGTGCATATTTGGAACTACTTCAAAATCATTCAGGAACTTTTTGAGCCATACTGCTTCTTTTGCTGCTTCACTTGCAGCTACATACTCAGCTTCCATTGTGGAGTCAGCAATACAACTTTGCTTGATACTTCTCCACACTACTGCTCCTCCATTTAGAATGAATACTGTCCTCAAAGTTGATTTTCATATACTATGGATCAATTTAGCTATTTACTTGAACTTAATCCATCTTTATGTCACCACATAAAGTTCAAATATTCATATAATAGCCATGGATCTTAGTTTATTGGATTTAGTCTTTACAAGTGCAATTTACAAATTCAATAACAACTTTTTTGAAGAAATGTTGAATCGCATCTTTATTGATAGTAGAAAATATTTAACTTTACAAACTACGAGTTTTATGACATACAACCCAACAAGTCCAACCCTGGATACAGCCGTTGGAATGCTGTTAATAACATCCTCAAGTATCTTCGGAGAACGAGAGACTATATGCTTGTGTACGGTCCTAAGGATTTGATCATTACGGGATGCACTGATTTTGATTTTCAGGCTAATGTAGATTCTAGGAAGTCTACTTCAGAATCAGTATTTACTCTAAATGGAGGAGCTATGGTATGGAGGAGCATCAAACAGAGTTATATTGCTGAATCCACTATAAAAGTAGAATACGTAGCTGCGTATGAAGCAGCTAAAGAAGCAGTATGGCTATGAAAATTCCTAACAGATTTAGAAGTAGTTCCAAATATGCATCTGTCGATCACCCTATATTGTGATAACAGTGCATCTGTCGATCACCCTGTATTGTGATAACAGTGGAGCAGTTGCCAACTCAAAGGAACCAAGAAGCCATAAACGCGAAAAACGCATCGAGCGAAAGTACCATCTCATCATGGAGATAGTATACCGAGGGTACATGATAGTCATGAAAATAGCCTCTGAAGATAATCTTGCTGACCCATTTACAAAGGCCCTCACGACTAAAGTGTTCGAGGGTCACCTGGTAGGACTAGGACTATGAGCTTCATAAATCTAGGGCAAGTGGGAGAATGTCAAGGGTACATAGTGTTAGGATTGGTTTCCTAATTCTCCCCGAGTCTTGTAGTTTGTAAACTTTGTACACATTGTTATTAATAAAATAAAAGTTATTTTATTCACATTTACTCATATCCAATAAATTAAGATCCGTGGTTATTTTATGTAAACTTAAGCATGTATATGAGATATACAAGTGGATCATGCCTTAAGTAATAACCTAAAAGGTCTATAGTATAAGGATAAATGAGGGACACCTTATCCTGGTGACATTATGGATACGATCCGTTTTGTAGAGGTTTACAAGTGTTGTAAACTACTACAGATGGTCTGATCCTAACCATTTATGTGGAAACATGTGAGCGAGAGTGTCCTACACAAAGAGTTTGTATAAGATCGAACTACGAGATGATTCGTCTCTTTATATAACGCTGTTGATAATTGAGACTTACATCTCACTAAAATGACCATAGGTGACATGACTTTAATCCTGAGTGTTTTGGAAACTCCTACTTATAAGAGCGGTCCTTTGATTAGTATGGGTGAGAGTGGCTAGATTGCCAATTCAACAGCCTACCTTTTTAGGGATTTTTCTGATTAAGGAGCTGGGAACTCAGTTACACAAAACGAAATCCACTCCTTCTCGAAGCAAGGGTAAGTAGATACATTGTTGCCTTAAGGCCTGATTCTAAGTCTTGAACATAGCGGTCACATCCTCTCTTTGGAAGAGAGAACCCAATCATAGTATAACTATGACTTATTATTCATTAGAGGAATCACTGGTACTTAAGGAGTTAGATGTAACTACAGAAGCAAAATGGTAAATTGGCCCAGCTGTACTTACGAGCAATTTGTGAAGGGTTATCGCACTGTTGATTGGTTAATATGGACACAGAAATATATCTTTAATGAGAAGAGTGCAGTTGTCGGTCTTTAGTGGAGTGCCTGACAATTAATGGATGGTAGATCTCGTGACTAAAGAGTTTAGTCAGTTATTCATATACCGTTGGAGCTTCAAGCTATAGGTTCATAAGGTTCCCTTGGTAGCTCAATGGGTTCACGTAGAGAATCAGATTTTGGGGTTAGTTTGAAGTGTTCAAATTAACAAGAGAAAATTCAATTATATGTGATATAATTGGTATGATGTATAAGATATATTATTTGGAGGAATTGATATAAATATGATTTATACCAAGTACCATAAAATAGAAAAAGAGTTATGGTTTATATGTTTCATGAGATGAAATATTAAAACTATAGGTTATATATATAATATGATAAGTTGGTTATCATATTTATTTGTAATATATTAATTATATGATGATTAATTCTTTTTCTTTAATAACCGGTTGAGTGAGAGGTTATTAGAAATTTTATGGTAACCGTTAGATAAAAGACAAATTATTTTCCTAAATTTAGAAGTTGATTCATTCGGAAATGACTCACGGAGACAAGCTATCAAGTGAAAGAGTTTCACTAAGCGATAGCGTTGACAGAGACTAAATGATCGTATAGAGTTGACTATACGATAGTCATTCAGCTGATCATTGCTACACGATCGAGTAGCATAGTCTATGCAATAGGCTGCCATTTACTAAACGATCGAGCACATCATCTATATGATAGACCAGCTTCTTATCTCCCACTTGCTCGATCGCCTACTCGATCGTAGACCTCCAGTCTCTTCCTTAAGCCAAGATCATATAGAGCCCACAACTCTTGGATTCTCATATCAAGAATACTAAGGTAACACTTGTGGTAGTGTCTTTACTCAGTTCGTGAATTGAGTTGGACTCGATTGGGTTCGAGGAGCTGTTGGCTCTGTTCGTTGTGTTCGTGTTCGTCGGCTGTACTGGTCGTTGCGTTCGAGTGCATTGTTGGACGCTTTGGACTGATCGAGGGATTCTTGAAGGTTCTTCATAGGTATGCATCTTCTATTCCTTGTTTCATCATATAACATGCTGTAATTTCTAGATAAGCATAACCTGTTAGTTTCTGTTTTAAGACTGTAATTGTTTGTGTTCATTCGAACGGAATTTGGAACGATCCCTTCCGCTACTCATGGAAATCCTCGTGTTTAATTTCCTTCATAAAGATGCCCTAGTTTCTGTATTTTAACTATTTTCCTCACCATTGAATATTTGTATATATTTGTAACTCATTGAAGTTTTAATCCATGTGGGAGATTGTTGGGGATGTCTTAAAACTCGCAGTTCATTTTTTTAAACATATTCTATTTTTGCAATAAAAGTATTATTGAGACTTCATTAAATAAAAGTGTTATTGAAATTGCATTCTGTTATAAAATCCAATAAACAAAACCCATGGCTATAGTATGAACGCTTTAACTTTATGTGGAGACATAAAAGATGCTCAAGTTTTAGTATATAGACAAAAAGGTCTATAAATATATGGATGAGATTGGGTACCTCATCCTGGGGACACTATGGATGTGGTCCACTTTGTATATTAATACAAACGATGTGATCCTGAAACCGTTCATGTGGAGACATGCGAGTGGAGACATGCGAGTGGAGACATCCTATACAAAAGAGTTTGCATAAAACCGGACCATGAAATAGTCACTTTTCTTTATAACAACCATTTACTGTTAAAACTGATTATTTTAAATTGATGACCTAAGGTAACTCGATCTTAATCCTAAGCTAACTATGAGCTTCTGTTTATTCGGGATTATCCTTTGATCTACATAGGTGAAAGTGGTTCAACATCACCGCTCAATAAGCTTCCCATTTTGAGGATAAAACCAGATAGATAGCTGGGGACATAGTTCTGTAAGAAGAAATTCACTCCTACCCGTTTTAGGGTTAGCAGATAGGTTATTCCCTTAAGTACTGATTCTTGGTCTTGAACAAAGGGATCCCACCCTTTCATAAGAGAGTGGGATATGTTTTATTAGTTGGACTATAAATCAATTATTCAATAGAGGATTAGTGGAGACTTAAGAAGCAAGATGTATTTATAGGGATAAAACAGTAATTTTGACTTAGCTGTAAATATGAATAATCTGTGAATGATTGACTTACTGATTATGGTTAAATCAAATGGATAGAAATATATCTACAATGAGGAGAGTGCAACTATTGAGCTATAGTAGTATGTCTCGGTAGTTAACGAATATTGATTAATTCGGTATAAAGAGTTTAGCTAATTAATCACAAATCGTTGGAGCTCATGATCTGTAGGTCCATAAGGTCCCTCTACTAGCTTATAAAAGATTAAACCTTGAATAAGAATATTGAGTGAATTTGAAATGTTCAAATTCAATTTAGGTTTGGATAATTGTATTTGATATAATTAACGTTTAAGTTTATTGAAATTAAATTTATTTGGAGAGTTTAATATGTTTAAATAATGATTTAAATATTGAATACATGAATAAAATTCATGTTCAAATTAGATGTTTTATTGATTTAATATTTGATATTAAATTATTATTCAATTAATTAAATTTTCTGAATTAATTAATTCAATTCAATTCAATTTTAAGAGAAATTAATTTTTCAGAAATTGAGTTTTAATTACATTTAATTTAAAGTTAAATTAAATATAATTAAAATTGAAAATTAGTTATGTTAGTGGATTTATCCTAAAGTCAATTTCATAGTGGATTTTTCCTTACATTAACACCTAGCTCACTCATATAGTGCTATTTGAAGTGTCAAATGACTGATTGAATGAGAACTTACATGGTTCAGTTGAATATATACTTCAATTTTGATCAGTTTAATGTGCATGCAATTGATTTTTACAAAATATTTTTGCTGAAAACAGTTTTCAGCGAACCCTATCCAAACCACTCAAAATTCCCTTTCAATTCAGAGTTCCAACACTCACATCCAAAGCTGAGAATAGTAGAGAAGATACTCTTGGTGGTCTACTAAAGAAATTGAAGGTCAATTTCATGGAACTTACAAGGATTAAGTGGAAATCTACAAAGGTTGTAAAACTTGAAACCCTTTTACTTAAAACTTAGTTTTTAGGATGCTTGTTATTCAAATTAATGTAATTAGAGTGCTTAATGATTCTGTTAGCTTCCATATATTTCATTTTACTCTATCAGCAGGAACCGGCGAGGTGGAGCTAACGTTTACATCCGAGAAGACTCTCACCTTGAAAGAGGTCCTGTACACATCGGAGATAAGAAAGAACTTGGTCTCATACTATCTTCTCAACAAGACCGGGTTTACCTAAACAATAGGGGCAGATTTATATACCCTTACTAAGAATAATGTATTTGTAGGGAAGGATTATACAACTGAAGGAATGTTCAAATTAAACCTAGACATAAATAAAATGAAATATTTTGTTTATATGCTGTGTTCCTTGAATGTTTGGCATGCTAGACTTTGTCATGTTAATAAGAGATTAATTAGTAACATGATTAGGCTGGAAATGATATCCAAGTTGTCCACGAATGATTTTGACAAATATGAGTATTGTAGTTAGACTAAAATAACTGAAACTCCGCATAAATCTATTCTTATGGAATTTGAGCCTTTAAATTTAATTCTTTTTTACTTATGTGAATTTGATCGCATCTTGACTAGGAACAGTAAACGATACTTTATTACTTTTATTGATGATTACTATGATTTCACTTTTGTATATTTGCTAAAAAAAAAAATGATGTGTTTGATGCTGTCAAATTGTTTGTAACTGAAATAGACAATCAGTTTAACATAAAGGTTAAAAGACTTCGTAGTGATAGGGGAACTGAGTAGGACTCAGACAACTTTAATGAGTTCTTTAACTCACACGGAATAATACACGAAAATACTGTACCTTACTCTCTTGAAATCAAAGGAAAGCCAAACGGAAAAATAGAACTTTAGTTGAGCTAGTAGTTGCTATTTTAATCAGTTCAAAAGCCACATCTTATTTGGGATGAAATCATCCTTACCGTGAGTTATGTTCTAAATAGAATACCAAAACCTAAAAATATAACTTCACCTTACGAAGTCCTCATGTATAAGAAACCAAACTTGTCATACTTTAGAACTTGGGGATGTCTAGCATTTGTAAGAATTCCAGACCCTAAAAGAAGAAAGTTTGCTAGTAGAGCCTACACGTGTGTCTTTATAGGTTATGCTATAAATAGTAAAGACTATAGGTTCTATGACCTAGTAAACCTAGTGATCATTGAGTCAAATGATGCTGACTTCTTTGAGGATATATTTCCCTTTAAATCGAGAAATAATAAGGGTTCAGGATCCAGTAGTCTAATCCTAGTTAGAAATCTTACCTCTACAAAGGAAGTCGACCCAGAACCTAGAAAAAGCAAAAGTCTAGAACTGTCAAGAATTTTGGGGATGACTTCCAAACCTGTAGAAGAAGATCCAAGAGACCTAAAAGATGCCATGTCCTCTGTAGATACCAACTTATGGCAAGAAGTTATAAATGATGAGATAGACTCTCTTGAGTCAAATTGGTCTTGACACTTAGTAGACCTACCCTCAAGTTGTAAGGCAATAGGGTACAAATGGATCCTAAGAAAGAAGTTTAGACATGATGGAATACTTGACAAGTTTAAAGCTAGATTAGTGGCAAAGGGCTTTAGACAAAGAGAAAACATAGACTTCTTTGACACCTTCTAACCTGTCACTAGAATTACCCCAATTCGTGCTTTTCTTTCTCCACTGTTCTTTATAACCTCGTAGTACTTCAAATGGATGTAAAGCCCGCTTTCCTAAATGATGAACTTGAAGAAGAGATTTACATGGAACAACTTGAGGTCTTTATAGTCCATGGTTAAGAAAATAAGGTTTGTTAGCTAGATAAATCTCTTTATGGTCTGAAATAAGCTCCTAAGCAATGACATGAAAAGTTTGATAACCTAATCTTATCTAAAGGTTTCAAGGTTAATGAAAGTAACAAATGCATCTACTATACGTTTAAAAATAATCTTTGCACTATCCTGTGTCTGCGTGTGTTAGGAATATCCTAAAACTTGCAGTTTGTAAATGTTAGAAACATATTTTATTTATCAATAAAAATTATTGAGTATTTCATTCAATAAATTGTTATTGATATTGCATATGTTATAAAAATCCAATAAACAAATCCATGACTTTAATTTGAATACTTTAACTTTATGTGGAGACATAAAAATAGATCAAGTTTTAGTATATAGCTAAAATAGCTATAAGTATATGGATGAGATTGGATACCTCATCCTGGTAACACTGTTGGATGTGGCCCATTTTGTACATTGATACAAATGATGTGATCCCAAAATCATTCATGTGGAGACATGCGAGTGGAAACATCCTATGCAAAGGATGTTTGCATAAGACCGGACCTCAAAATAGTCACTTTTCTTTATAACAAATGTTTACTGTTAAAACTGACTATTTCAAAATTTGATGACCTAGAGTAACTCGACCTCAATCCTAAATTAACTATGAACTCTTGTTTATTTAGGATTATCCTTTAATCTACATAGGTGAGAGTAGTCCAATGGCACTGCTCGATAAGCCTCCCATTTTGGGGATAAGACCGGATAGATAGCTGGGGACATAGTCCTGCAAGATGGAGTTTACTCCTACCCGACTTAGGGTTAGCAGATAGGTTATTCTCTTAAGTACTGATTCCTAGTCTTGAACAAATGGGCCCCGCCCTTTCACGATTGAGAGGGACATGGTTTATTAGTTGGACTACAAACTAATTGTTCAATAGAGGTTCAGTGGGAGCTTAAGGAGCAAGATGTATTTATAGGGGTAAAGCGATAATTTTGACCTAGTTGTAAATACGAATATCTTGTGAAGGATCGACATACTAATTATGGTTAAAGTGGACAGAAATATATCTATAGTGAGGAGAATGCAACGAGTGAGCTATAGTGGTGTGTCTTGGTAGTTAACGAATATTGATTAATTCGGTCTAAAAAGTTTAGCTAATTAATCTCAAATCGTTGGAGTTCATGATCTGTAGGTCCATAAGATCTCTCTACTAGCTCTTAAAATTTTATCTCAGATTAACGAATTGAGCGGATTTGAAATGTTTAAATTCAAAATTAGGATTTTGAATTTGAAGGATTCAATTTTGATTTAGGGTTTGATTAATTATATTCGATATAATTAAACATTTAATTTATCAAAATTAAACGTAATCAAATAGATTTAAATATTTAAATATTGATTAACATGAATAGAATTCGTGTTTAAATTAGGTGTTTAATTAATTTAATATCTGATATTAAATTATTATTTAAATAAAACATTTTTCAAAATTTTGAAATTCAAAATTCAATTTTGAATTCAATTAACTTTAATTTTCTGAAAATTAGATTTAAGTTTTTTGAAAAATGAAATTTGAAAATTGGAAATTCCACATTAGTGGAATTTTCCAATCTTTTTCAAGTTTGGAGTGGATGCCTCCAAATCAAACACCTAACCCACTTGGGTTCAACACCTTGAGGTGTCAATGAGCTGAAACTCATTGATTTGCATGATTTTCATGGATAAATGGTTGAGAATTTGCAATGAGAAGACTTCATGCAACCTAAATTCCAGATTTCTACATTTCTCTCCAAAACCCTCATTCTTCCTTATTCAATTACCCTCAATTCAATTTTTCCACTACACAATTTGAGTTAGAGGATAGTAAAGAAGGTCATTGTTGTAGTTTTTACTGTAGATTTGGAGACAAGTTTCGTGCAAAGGAGCAGGAATCACAAAAAATTTTCAAAGGTATTGTTCATCTTGAAACCCTCTTATGAAATGTAAAGTTCATGCATATTTTTAAACTCAAATTAAGTATAATTAGAGTGCTTATTGATTCTGATTGCTTCTGCATTTTGCTTGATTACTCTATCAGTATATAGATGATTTGTTAATCTCTGGATCGAACTTGCACGTCATAAATGATGTAAAATCCACGTTGAGTGTAAACTTTGATATGAAAGACTTAGGAGAAACAAGTGTAATCTTAGGCATAAAAATGACTAGGTTTGAAAAGGGAATTTCTTTAGATCAATCTCATTATGTAGAAAAGATTATAAAGAAATATAATTACTTTGAATGTAAACCAACATGTACTCCTTATGACCCTATTGTTAAGTTGTTCAAAAACATTGATGACAGTGTTAATCAAACTGAGTATGCGAGCATCATAGGTAGTCTCAGATACGTTGTTGACTGCATTAGGCCTGATATAACTTATGTTGTAGGTGTACAAGTAGACCTAATATAGAACATTGGATTGCTAGAGAAAGGATTATGAGGTACTTGAAGAAAATCCAAAACCTAGGTTTACCCTATCAGAAGTTTCCCACTGTTCTAGAAGGTTTAGCGATGCTGACTAGAACTCTCTCTCAGATGATTCAAAGGCTACAAATGGCTATATTTTCAATATAACAAGCAGATCTGTCTCTTGGAAGTCCAAGAAATAGACTATACTAGCCCAATCTACGATGGTGTCAAAAGTGATAACACTAGCAACAACTAATGAAGAAGCAAGCTGGCTTAGAAGTCTGCTATCAAAGATTCCCATATGGAAAAAGTTGATATCAGTCACATTGATCCATTACGATAGTACTGCAGCAATCGTAAAAGCTCAAAACCGTTATTACAACGGAAAGAGATGACAAATACGTCATAAGCACAGTACCATCAGAGAGTTCCTCACTACTGGTGCAATTAGAGTGGATCACATACGAGCTGGCGAAAACTTAGCAGATCCTTTGACGAAAGGACTGGCTAGAGAGAAGGTTTTCAAAACCTCAGAAAGGATGGGCCTCATACCTATAGAGAGATGAATCACCTGTGAGGAAAACCCAACTTGTAGACTGGAGATCCCAAGAAATAGGTTCAATGAGTAATAACTGATCGCAAGTGATATGTAGTGAATCATGCTAAAACGAATACAGAATTCCCTTCCTATGACCTAAAGTCTGAGCATGATATCCTAAAGCGTAAGAAAAGTTGAACTTAGTTCTTAATGAGATCTATACTTGATGTCAAGTGGGGTACCTAGCTACAAGAGTACTCTTGATAGACTCACCTGTGTGAATATGGAAGTGGGGGCCGCTTCCTATGGAGTTCTTGGCAAACTCTCTAGAGCGTTCACTAAACCGGGATACACATGCTAGGTCTTAAAGTACGGGCTTTCAAACTACACCTTAATGATACTATGTGTGAGATGTTGTTAGAGAAAAAGTTCAAAACCATGAGTTACTCTTGTATATTCTGAATCATCTATGTAAAGGTTTAAGTTGTAAAATATCTTTGCTTATGCACAGTATTGTATATACTAATATTGTTCGATGAAAAATGCTTTTCTTATGTTTTTTAAAATTTTTAAGTGGGGGATTGTTGGTGAAAATTCAAGTTTTTTAAAGGGAAAAAACATTTGGTTGAGAATCTCACATTGCTTATTTTTTAAAGAGGAGTCTTCTTCTTATACTTCCACTTTGGGCTATGGGTTTGGGTCCCAAGGGGTACCCATATTCTAGAGGGAGTGAAGAGACCCATAAATGTGGGTAAGGTGGATATTCTACACGTGCACGTTGCCAGTCGTCTGGCGTGGCGAGGCGCGTGTGTGTGTGGTTATTTTTTATTGAAAAATATTATTACTATATTATTTATTTAATTTTTCTTTTTATTATTTTAAAATAAATGAAAGAAAAGGTCCTAGTCTTCCGCTCACGTCGACGATCCAGTATTCCGTCCACGTCTAATTATGCGCACATTATATGGCTCTACGGGCCTCTCTCCACGTCAGTTTCACGCAGCAGTTGGCCTTCAAGGCCTATAAAAGGCACGAGTCCTTTCATCAGTCTTCACATCTCATTTTCACATCTTAACAGATTTTCTCTCTCGATCTCTTCTTTCTTTCCATTTTCCATTCCCGTTTTCCGAGCATCTCAGTCCTAAAGTGTGTCGTTTTTCGGTCGGGTCTAGTGCAGCTCCAATCAAGACAGTTTTGTAAATTCTTGGTTGTTTTATCTTGGGAAGGACATGACACTTCTATAGAATTGATTGCACACTTGTGCAGAGCCGCAAAACGTTTTAAGGAGAGGGAGATCCGCGACTCAGCTTGTAATAAGTTCCTGTTTTGTAGGTTCCGTTTTTTCTAACGATTGTCATTTGTGACTATTCGTTGCTATCAAATCTTATCAGAGGGTAGCCGATTCTAACAAATCCTAATGAAAGAAATATGAAAAAATAGAGAGAATATAGAATATTGAAATGTTGTGTTATGTTGAAAGTGCACGTTCTAAGAGAGAGAGGTACTTATTGGAGCTTTTAGCTCCGATGAATTTATGACCGAAATTTTAACACCTCTCCAATTAACAAGTCAATGTACCCTTACAGTAAATTTAATAATAGAAAAAGCAACTCAAATTAACTATATAGTTTAATAGTAAATATTAAGATGTGAGTGACCACATGAAAAAACTGCCAAAAAAAAAAGGAAAAGAAACAAGGATCCGTAATCTTCTGCCTTCTGAAGCTGACCAAATTTGTTGTTTTCGATATGCAACTTTCTCGCCGGCCTCCTCATCAACAAAACAACATGGAGTATCCATCAATAACCCAAAAAATTACTCTTAAAAAGTTTAAAAAATAGAGTCAAAGAAACACTGCACGTGTGACTCTGGTACCTTCGTACTCCCCCAAAACCCCACCCCATTTATACACCTTTCAAATATTTTTTCATTTCAACTTTCCACTCAACCTCAAATAATATATTCAAATTTTAGTTTCTATTTTTTTTACCTTCCAGAGGTGAGTTGTGTTTCAATTTGGTCTCTAGATTTTGAGATTATTATGTAAATTATTACGAGATTTACACTTTTACTTAACTTCGATTTTTTACTAAATACTTATTTTGTGTCTTTAATATTAATGTTTATTAATTACTTGAATTTTTTTTTTAAAAATTGATAGTTAATTAAGTTTTATTATTTTTTTCATCACTATTAAAGTTAATTTTAAATTTTCACATCATAATTATTTTAAATTATTTAATAGATATTAATGTCAAATTTAGTGAAAAATTATAAGTGTAAATTTTGAAACCTATAGATTAAATTGAAACAAAACTCAAACTTCAAAAGTAAAATTATAACTTTTTGAAACCTAGAGACTTAAATTGAAATCAAGCTCAAAACTTAATGAATAAGCTCTCTTTTGGTAACTATTTGGTTTTTTTTGCTTTTTGTTTTTGAAAATTAAGCCTAAAGACACTACTTCCACTCTTAAATTTCTTCATTCGTTATCTATTTTTTATTAATGGCTTAAAAAACCAAGTCAATTTTTGAAAACTAAAAAAGTAGACCCCGTTTGGTAACCATTTTGTTTTTTGTTTTTGTTTTTGAAAATTAAGCCTATTAACACAACTTCCACCTCCAAATTTCTTTCTTTGTTATCTACTTTTCACCAATTGTTTAAAAAATCAAGCCAATTTTTTAGAACTAAAAAAAGTAGCTTCCAAAAAGTTACTTTTCTTTTTTTTAATTTGACTAAAAATTCAACCATTGTACTTAATAAAGATGAAAATCATAGTAAGAAATGTGGATGATACAGGCTTAACTCTCAATAACAAAAGCAAAAAACAAAATGATTACCAAACAGGGCTGTAGCTTTCAGAAACCTATTTTTGTTTTTGGAATTCAATTAAAAATTCAACTGATACTTAAGAGCAAATCATTATAAGAAATCAGAAGTAAATAGATTTAATTTTCAAAAACAAAAAATAAACAACGAAATGATTACCAAATGGAGCTTAAATGTGTAGCATTTTGAAACATAGGATCAAAAATGAAAACTAAGCCTAAAATCATTAAGTGAATGTGTTAGGAGTGATTTTTAAAATGGTTAAAATCACTTTTCCCATATTCAAAATCACTTTGAATTAGACACATCTTTTATCACTCCAAATAAATTTAATTTATAATTTTACACTTTTAAATGTAATTCCTATGTCACTAGAATTGGTTTCGAATGATTAAAAATATATTACAAATTATTTTTAAAATGAAAAAAATAATTTTAACCATTTTAAAAATCACTCACAAACATATCTTACCAAAAAAAGGAATATGATATAATTCATTCACTTATCGAGCCACAATTTAGATTATAATTTGTCACATGAAAAATTTTTCTTAATTATTTTTATTACTTTTTTGTAATTATTATTATTATTATTATTATTTTGTTATATAATTAAAGTGAATCGCAAAGAAATATACGTACGTGCAGTTCATGATGCACAAAAGTATGACTTAATCATTAATATCTCCTTCCCCTTTTCCTTCTCCCTCCCTCTTCACCACTGTCGGCGACCCTCTAATTAAAACATTAAAAAATATTTAAATAAAAATAAAAATAAATAAAAAGATATAATTTTTATGTGTAATATTCAATTCATTAAAAGCTTAGCTGTTTTGTTTGTACTTTGTCATTCTAAACAACAGGCACCCATATCTTATTTCTCGATCTTCATCTTTTTCCCTCACCTTCCACCCACCTTCCAAAAACCCCCCTATAAAAATCTCTTCCATTTCTCTTCACTTCTATTTATAAAGAAAATACCCACCAAAATTAAATAATGGCGAAGTCCAGTAATATTCCAATTTCCCCAAGAAAGCTTCGATCTGATTTGTATTCATACAATGAGGATTCTAAAATCCCATTAGTAATCAGTGTTGTTGCTTCTTTGATCGAGAGAAGTATGGCTAGAAACCATCGGATTGCCAAAAACTACATGTCCATTTGTAGAGATCACTCGTCGTCCAGGGCGGGTGTCGTTTTCGACTGCCATGAGGCGCCCGACATGTCGATTCAGTGTTATTTGGAGAGGATATTTCGTTATACTAGAGCTGCTCCTTGTGTTTACGTTGTTGCTTACGTTTATATTGATCGGTTTTGCCAACAAAATCCTTCCTTTCGGATTACTCTTAGGAATGTTCATCGTCTTCTTATCACTACTGTCATGGTCGCCTCTAAATACGTTGAGGACATGTAAGTCTTTCTCTCTTTTTCCCTCATTTCTTAGATTCACCATTTTTGGGTTAGGTCTTGGGTTTTCCTTTTTTGATTAGATACTCATTTAAGTTTTATTAAATAAATATTTCATCAAATTTAATTAAGTTGATATATATCTGTTATATATTTTGATGATTGAGGTCTCTATAACTTTTTCGTTCCTAAAAAATCATAAAAACCTATAATATTAAATATCTTTTTAAAAAATAAATATTGAAAGCAATGTTATTTCTTCTAATCTAACAAAATGAAAAATGAAAAATTTGAACAATTGAGCTTTTGTTGATGACATTGACAACGTTAACTGTGACTTGTTTAGAATGTGTTACTTAGTGATAATTTAATAAACATATTGTTTGTTTTGGGAACAGGAACTACAGAAATTCATACTATGCAAGAGTTGGAGGATTGACAACAAAGGAGATGAACCAACTAGAGGTTGATTTTTTGTTTCTAATGGGATTCAAATGTCATGTAAATCTAAGTGTTTTTGAGAGTTATTGTTGCCATTTAGAGAGAGAAGTTAGCATTGGTGGAGGATACCATATAGAGAAGACACTAAGATGTGCTGAAGAGTTGAAATCTAAACAAAACCAACAAACAACATATAATCAAATGGCTCGTATTATGTTGTAAAAATCAAAGCTTATAATTAATGAGTAATTTATACACTTGTCTTTCTTTATTATTATCATTATTTTATATATAGTTAGGCTCTTTGTTATAATGATTCAAAGCTGCCGCTATTGTATAGTTTATAATATTTATATATATATTAAAATGTTACATTTGCCGACACTTGCTTAATGTTTACTCATGTAATACAAAGGACCCTTCTTTTTCTTTTTAATTATGTAACTCACTATGTTGATTCATAGTTTAATGTATTGAAAAGGACAATTTTGGAGAGATGTTCTTGGATCATTGTCTTCCTTGTCCTTAATTTTTATATGCTAAATCTACCTCTCTATGTCTCTTTTTCTCATATAGTGGTGTAATTAAATACAAATAACCATATTGAATTATTCAATTGATGAAATAATTTATCACTTAGTGAACATAAGATTCAATTGCCTTGTAATACTAGTGAGGTGGGTAGCTAATAAAAGTTATTGGTGCTTGAATTAATAGAGAGGTATATTGGTCATGAGTCACCTGTCTAAACCATAGGGTCCTACATGAGTCCCATGTCTTAAAACTCATGCCTAACATGAATCTTTCAATGGGTCATGTGCCCATCTTCTGTTAAATTTTGGTTGCTTCCTTTTTGTGTATATTAACGAATTAGTTCATTTTTCGGATTTTGAAAATTTTAAAGTAAATAATTGTAACGTCAGAGTTAAAAATCATGGATGTTTTCAAATATAGTAAAATGTGACGATTTATTTACAATTATTAGTGATAGACAATGATAGACAATATTAAACCACTATCATATGTCACCGTCTATCATTGATAGACACTAATAAATGTCTATCAGTGTTTATTAGTGTCTATCACGGATAAACAATGACATTTTGTTATATTTTAAAAATATTTTCAACAGTTTTTTCATTTAAAATAATTATCCTAAAAATTAACCGTAGAGATTTGAAAACCTAAAAAATTAGTCAATGCTTCAAGATACTATTATTTAAACTTTGTATCGTTAAAAAGAAAATTGTTTAAGTAATTAAATTAATTAAAATTCTTTATTCATTAGTGTAGGAAATTTTAATTATATTGCATGCAAGTTTGAGCATTATTCACAAATATTTGTAAATACAACTAAGCCTAAAGAAGTATGTTTGCAATAATAATCATTTTAGCTCTTTAAATATTGAACTAAGCAAGTACAAATTACTCTCGTCTACAAAATCCACTGAAAAACAGTAAAACATGTGGAGATCTTCAGATGCATGTAGAGAAGTTTACGGGACGGGCTGGGGCTGGGGATGTCATTCCCCATCCCCGTCCCCGTTTCCCATTTCATTCTCCATCCCCGTAGAATTTCCCACGGGGATCGAGACGGGGATTTCGCGGGAATTGGGTTTCCCGCGGAGAATTTTTTCCTGTTACTTTTTTTTGGGTAAAAAGTCAATTAATTTTAATCACTAATGTGAGCAAATTTTAATTAAATAATTAATTTTATCACTAAATTGTTTATTATGGTTAGTTTTGAATGATAATTTGAATTTAAAGATAAATTACTCAAATTTTGGCCTAAAAAAAATTAATTAATTTTTTTAGTAGAAAAAATAAATATAAATCAAATTATTCACATATATAATCTAAATTGAAACCTTCAATTTAAACATATTCATTATATTTCCCAATAAATAATAAAATTTGAAATTTAAATGTAATATTTATATAATAATAATAATAATAACATAAAATTAGATAACTATACTAAATAAATATGTAAAAACTAATCGAGGCGGGGATGGGAAATAGTGTGGGGTCGGGGCCGGAGGCGGGGACGGGGAATGTCGTTTAGCTCACGAAAATTTTTTTCCCTCACTCCTTCCCTCATTTCTCGCCTAATCGGGGAATCCCCGCCCCGTTCGAGACGAGGCCCCGCGGGGCCCTTCCCTGTGGGAAAATTGGACATCTCTAGATGCATGGTGCCATACAAATTTTGAACTTAGAACCATATCAAAATAAAAGGAGTGTTAAAAGAACATCCATCTATGAAATTTCAAGAAGAAAGCAAAGACAAAATAAGAATTCTAGAGCCAATGCAACGACATATCTGGAATTTAGATACGCATCCTTCTCGGTTCATGATTTTCATGATTTACCTTTTGCATGTTTCTTGAAGAAAGTGGCTACCAATTTTGAACAATTTAATCGAAAAATCTGAGAAGGTAGATTTTAGATGAGAATGGTCAAGGTTGGTGGGGTTCTATTAGAGAAAATATGAGATTCTATTCCATCTCAAAACCAATTCACAATAGAGTTAAAGTTTGGGAATCAGATAAGATGAGGGAAATGTTTAGAGATTTTTCTTATTCATTACAAAGGTACTAAAGACTTATTTATACAGAGAAATACCCAATTTAGGGCTACAAAGAATGAAAATAAAAATAATTAAATGAATAATAAAATGCTGAACAAACTAGACAGATGGCCCAATCAGATGAAAGGAATAAGAAGGCAATAAAACCATATAATGGAGGAATCATAACAGAATGTTGCCTTCCTTATCATCTGCCATGCTTGGTGCTAAATTGTGATGTGGCACATCTATCTTAAGATGTCACTTGTTGACCACTAGAAGACACCCGGGACCAGAGCATGTCGTGAAAGAAGCACACTGGGCGTGAAACTCACCACTCACTGGTGAAAGAGGAGAAAAGACAATTGAAGGCCCCGGGGCCGGAATGCGGTAGGGTCTTCAAGCCCCACGCTTGATTCTCATTTGACTTGTCCAGCTTGGCATCCTTTCTAACGTCCCCCCGTCAAACTTGCAGGAACATTAATGATACGAACTTTGGTTTGTAGACAGTAGAACTGAGAGTGTGTCAAATGGTTTGGTAAGGCAATTAGCCAACTGATCTGAGGAAGAAACATACCTAACCTCCAACTTTCCTTTGAGCACTTGATCACATATGAAGTGGATGTCAATTTCTATATTGTTTAGTGCGAGCATGAAACACTGGGTTTGTAGCAAGGGCCCCTACACTGACATACATCTATCCTAAGATGTCACTTGTTGACTTTTTAACTTGTCCAGCTTGGCATCCTCTCTAACATCCCCCCTCAAACTCGCAGGAGCATCAATGATACGAACTTTGGTTTGTAGACAATAGAACTGAGAGTGTTTCAGTGGTTTGGTAAGGCAATCAACCAACTGATCTGAGGAAGGAACATACCTAACCTCCAACTTTTCTTTGAGAACTTGATCACATATGAAGTGGATGTCCATTTCTATATGTTTGGTGCAAGCATGAAACACTGGGTTTGTAGCAAGAGCCCCTATACTGACATTGTCATACCACAATATCGATTTATGAGAAAAGGGAGTCCAAATTTCATTACGTAGCTGTTAAAGCCACATAATCTCTAAGAAGGTGTGAACAAGAGCTCTATATTCTGACTCAGTGCTTGATCTAGCTACTGCAGTTTTTTTAGAAGACCAGGAGACAAGATTATTCTCAACAAATACACAGTATGCAACCACTGATTTTCGGTCATCAATATTAAAAGCCCAATCTGCATTGAAGCAGGTTGTAATATCTAAATTCGCACCCGATTTAAACAAAAGACTAAAATATCGAGTGCCACTCACATACCGAAGTATGCGTTTAGTGGCTTGCCAATGAACATCCGTTGAGATTTTTAAGAATTAACTTAAATGATTTCCAATATAGGCAATATCGGGTCGTGTATGAGTCAAGTACTGTAGAGCACCAATAGTACTTCGATACAAGTAGGGATCAACCAATGGAACCCTATTAGATAGAGATAGATGTGTATTCTTTAAGCAAGGAGATGTAATTGGTTTGAGGTTAGATAATTCTAGCTTATGTAAGAGATTGTCAACATATTTGGATTTAGTGGGTATGAACCCATAATTGAGTTAATGAATTTGAATACTAGAAAATAATTTAAGGCGCCTAAATCCTTTAATGCAAACAGAGTTTGAATGAGCTAATTAATAAGTTGACAATTGTTGCTGATAATTATAACATCATCCACATAGACAAGTAACAAGATGATAGAAAATCTTGAATGAAAAATACAACGATGTATCTCACCTCGAACATCAACATATCCTAGCGGTTGATGCATATACACATTTTCTTTGAGGAAGTCATTGAGGAAAGTATTGTTAAAATCTGATTGTCGAAGATCCCAACCTTTAGTAACTGCAATACTCAAAATGACTCGAATAGTCAAGGCCTTTACTACTGGGCTAAAAGTCTAAAAAAATCTACCTCTGGGTGCTGATGAAACCCTTTTGCAACCAATCGTGCCTTGTATTTTTTTAATCGAACCATTAGGGTTCTTTTTCAACCAAAATATCCACTTATTTCCCAGCACATTGAGAAGGGGAGAAGGAGGAACTAAGTGTCAAGTCTTATTTTTAAAAAGAGAAATATAATCACACTCCCTAGCCTCTTTCCATTGAGGAGTGCATAGAGCATCATTGACCCTCGTCAATTTCGTCAATGTCCAGTCCTTTGTTGTCTTTGTGAGCCATGCTTTTGGTTGAAAGATTCCTGTTTTTCCTCTATTATCATAGGATGAGAGGGTTGTAGGGGAGAAGGAAATACAGTTTCATAAAAAGAGGTGGAGTTCAATGGTGAATGTACAAGTGAAATGGGATTCAGAGGACAGACGACAGGAGAAGAGGATATCAGTTGGGTAGGTGTAGAACAGATGTTGGATGAAATCAGTGATGAGTTATTAGGTTGGGTCAAGGGGATGTGGGTGTTTGGTGATGATGGGTTGGATGGCTTAGTGGAAGAAGGGGCTGATGGGCTTGGAAGAACAGAAGGACTTGGAGAAACGGGTCCATTATTAGGTCGAGATATCGATATAGGGGGCAACGATTAAGGATTAGGAAGGTTATTTATTAGAGGAGAGAAATATAGATTAGTTAAACGAGTAGTGGGATAGGAATGAGTGGGCTAGCCCAATGGGTTTAACATCTCAAGCTGAAAACCAGAGGAAAAAGGAAAATCATGCTCGTCAAATGTAACATTTCTAGAAACAAAAATCTTACCATATTTTGTTAAACACCGATGATCCTTGTGAGTTATACTTGGCCCCAAATAAACACACTTTTCAGAGTGAAACCGGAATTTGTGTTATTGATATGGAAGGAGACACAGATAACATGCACAGCCATATATCTGAATATGAGAAATATCAAGCTTCTTATTGTGTAGAAGTTGTAGCAAAGATTTGCCATTTAGAACTAGTGTTGGGAGACCATTGATGAGAATCGTTGCATTTAGAAATGCATCCCACCAAAAGTGAAATGGCATGGAAGCTTGAGCCAACAATGTAAGCCATATTTCAAGTAGTGTTTGTGTTTCCTCTATGCTCGACCATTTTGGGCTAAAGTGTAAGGACAAGAGAAACGATAAGCAATTCCAAGTGATAAACGCAGCTGATGAATCTTAGTGAACTCTCCCCCATTATCAGACTAAAGAGCTTTAATATTAGTATTGAATTGAGTTTTTATTAGTTGAAGAAAATGTTTAAATGTTACCAGTGTGTCCGATTTCTATTTAAGGGGATAAAGCCATAGGAACCTGCTATAGTCATCTAAGAACAACACATAATATCTAAAGCCATTTGTTGACGTTACAGGTGCTAGCCCCTAGACATTAGTGTGAATAATATCAAACTTATTCTTGGCACAAGTACTAGAGGAAGAAAACTGCAACGAATGGGTTTTTCCAAATTAACAAGATTCACTAAACAATGTAGCTTCATTTGATTTAACTACTTGATTACAACTTTTTAGTATAGAATCTAAAATTTTCATAGATGGATGACTTAACCTTCTATGCCATATAACCTTAGATTCAACAACATTCACACTAATTCCAAAATTAGATAAAGTAAAAGTAGCTAAACCATTATTTTTGTATATAGCCTTATGGGATTTCCCTTTCTCTTCATCGAACATAACACTTGGATTCACTTCAGCCCCCTCTAATTGATATAGGCCATCTTTAAACACTCCTTTCAATAGAGGTTTTCTAGTATACTTATCCTTAACAACACAGTAATCACTGTGAAACTCAATGAAAATAGCATTTTCTTGAGCAAGTTTTGAAACACTAACCAAGTTTTTGGCAATAGCAGGAACACATTAAAGGAACCCTTATTCAAGAGTACCTACGAGCGGAAGCATATCTTTCCAATTTATTGTGACAGAATTTCCACATATACATTCAAATATACTAATATGCATTCATAATGTTAAATTTCTGGCATGCTCAAAGGAACAATAAATAAGAGATCAAGAGATCATACCAGTTGAAGACTTTTTCTTCACAGCAAATCTCGCTATCGCTGGAACGACAAGCTATCGTTCAGCAAATCTCAATCATCTACCTCGAACAGTCTCCACACGAACAGAAGGAAATAGGGACGACACCACCATTCAGAGCCCTCAGTATTCTCGAAGTGAGAATCCAAAGGGTGGGCTTTGTTCAGATTTGGTAGAGGGAAGGAGGAAGGGAGATCATATACAACAATCAAGCAAGTGGGAGCAAGGCTCATCTATTGTATAGACAAAATGCTTGATCGTTTAGATGAAGTATACGATTGTGTAGGAAAAGGTAAGCGATCGTCTAAAGAATCATGTAGGAAAAGCTAAGCAATCGCCTATACGATCGTTTAGTAAATATCGGGTGCTAAACAATCGTTTAGAAAAAGTAAACGATCGTTTAGTAAATAGCACGCATGGGTGTAAGCGTTAAGCAATCGCTCAGCACTATCGTATAGGTAAGCGATCGTTCAGCACTATCGTATATGCACTGATTTTACTAAACGATGACACACTTCAACACTATGTCTGCACATCCAATGCTTAACACACCGTGAGCTATTTAAGTGTCTCAAAGAGATTCTTCAACTTACTTATCCATTATGAAAACAGAAGAGATGTCGACCTATTATCCCTTAACCGTCCAATTAATAGACAATAAATATAATCACATTATATTCATAACCTATGGATCATATCATATATTAACTATAGTATTTTTCCGCCACTAGATATAAATCATATTTATATCCAATTTTCTCATGTATCTCATACATAAAGTTAATTACATTATATATAATTAACTAGTTCAATTATATCATATATAATCGAACTCCCTCTTGTCAATTTGAACATTTCAAACTAACCCAAAAACTAATTCTCAATTTGTATCCAAGCTACCAAGGAGACCTTATAGACATATGGCTCGAAGCTCCAACCGTATATGAATAACTGACTAAACTCTTTAGCCACGATATCCACCATCCGTTAGTTTCCAGGCATTCCACTAAAGACCGATAGTTGATCTCTTCTTACCATAGATATATTTCTATGTCCATTGGATATAACCAATCATCAGTACAATGACCCTTCACAGATGTTCGTAAGTACAGCTGGGCCAATTTACCGTTTTGCCCCTGTAGTTACACCTTATTCCTTAAGTACCACTGATCCCTCTAATGAACAATACAACATAGTCCTACTATGTATGAACACCTCTCGAGCCATGAGAAGATGTGTGGCGCCACATCGTTCAAGCCCCGAGATCAGTCCTTAAGAGAGCAATCTATCTACTTACCTCTACTTCAGGGAAGGAGTGAACTTCATCTTGTGAAGTTAAGTTCCCAGCTCCAAAATCAGATGAATCCCCAAAGTAGTAGGTTTGAGTTGGCGCTCTGGCCACTCGCACTCATGCAAATCAAAGGACCGCCCTCAATGGCAAGAGTTCCCAACTCACTCAGGATTGAGGTCATGTTACATATGTTCATCCTAGTGAAATGAAATCTCTGTCATGAACAGAGTTATATGATGAGACGTTAATACTTCGTGGTCAAGTCCTATACAAACTCTTTGTATAGCACATTCCCACCTGCATGTCCCCTACACGAATGATCAGGATCAGACCATCTGTGACAAGTCACAATACTTGTAACTATTTCACAAAGTGGGCCACGTTCGTAGCGTTACTAGGATAAGGTTTCCGTCCTACATCCATATACTATAGACCATTTTGGTTGTCACTTAAGACATGATCCACTTGTATGTCACTACATACATGCTTAAGTTACATAAATACAACTAGGGATTTTAAATTTATTGGTTTGTGGTAAAAAAATATATCTAAATGTACAAAGTCAAGAAGTGAAATAAATATCATATATATTATACATCTCAAGTGTCTGTACAAAATTGTTTACAAACTACAAGATATGAGACTTTAAGGCACAAACCCCAACAATCTCCCACTTCTCCTAAAGCAAAGTGGGGAGTACAAAAACAAGTACAAAACAATAAATTAAGGTATAAAAACCTAGTACAATAAAATCTCCCACTTGCCTTAGTCTAGCCGCGGGTGATTCTGTAGACACTGTAGCGATGAGAGCCTTCGTAAACGGATCAGCAACGTTTTGCTCTGAGGCGATCTTTGTGATGATCGCTTCTCCTCGATATACTATCTCGCGGATCATATGATACTTCCGCTCTATGTGTTTGTCGCGCCTGTGACTCCTGGGCTCCTTGGAGTTTGCCACAGCACCACTATTGTCACAATAGAGAGTGATGGGCCTAGACATATCTGGAACAACTTCCAGCCCTGTCAAGAACTTCCTGAACCAGACAGCCTCTTTAGCAGCTTCACAAGCCGCTACGTACTCAGACTCCATCGTGGAGTCGGCGATGCACCCTTGCTTAGTACTCCACCACACTACAGCTCCTCCGTTAAGAGTAAAAATTGACCCAACTTCCGAGAGTCCTTATCAGTCTAAAAATTAGAATCCGTGTATCTAGTAAGGATCAAATCCCTAGACCCATACACGAGCATGTAGTCCCTCGTTCTCCAAAGATGCTTGAGGATGCTCTTAACTGCGGTCCAGTGACCCTGGCCTGAGTTAAATTGATACCTACTAATTATTTCCACAGCATAGCAGATGTCTGACCTAGTGCAGAGCATCGCATACATCAAACTGCCAATGGCAGATGCATATGGGACCTATCTCATCTTCTTAACCTCTTGAGACATCTTAGGACACATGTCCTTAGACAAAGTGACTCCATGCCTGAATGGTAGTAGGCCCCTTTTAGAGTCCAGCATCGAATACTTGAGCAAGATCTTGTTAAGATACGAAGCCTGAGACAGCGCTAGCACTTTGTTCTTACGATCCCAAAAGATCTGTATACCAAGAACAAACTGAGCCTCTCTCAAATCTTTCATTTGGAATTAGGTCGCTAGCCAATTCTTAACTGCAGTCAATAGACCTACATCATTTCCAATGAGTAGTATATCGTCTACATACAATACTAAGAAAACTTCTAAACTATTGACGATCATCTTGTAAACACAAGGTTCATCAACGTCATCATCTTCCACCATAGTTAGGATTTCCATGAAACACATATAGCGAACAGTCATTGAATTGTACAGCTAACCGAGTAGAAGCTGGTCTATTGTGACTTAGGCCTCTTATTGAGGATTAAACATTTGTTCGCTGATAGAGCTTGAAACCACAGCCATAGTCTCTGAGCTGGATGCTTCTCCCTCTAATCCAGTTGACACATTTATTGGTGGGGTGAGAAACATGGGTGGGCAGGGCTTAGTTTTAAAAAGATACCTTCAATTTTGTACCCACGCATGATTTAAGGAGGTAGAGTCTTCCATAGCATGAAGTTTTCACGCTCCAGCTTTATACACATTATCTGATTGAGTAGCTGATTGAAAAGAGGAGAACTAAACTTCATTATTTCAATAGCCACATCTGAGTTTCCAGCAGAGAAGACGTTTGCCATTACACTTTAATACCAAGTTAAAGTTTGGGAATCAAATAGAATCAGAGAAATGCTTGGAGATTTTTCTTATTCATTACAGAGGCACTAAAGACCTATTTATATAGAGAAATACACAATTTAGGATTACAAAGAATGAGAATAAAAATAATAAAATGTTGAACAAAATAAATAGATGACCCAATCAGATGAAAGGAATAAGAAGGCAATAAAACCACCTAATGGAGGAATCGTAACAGAATATTGCCTTCCTTGTCATCTGCCATGCTTGACACTAAATTGTGATGTGGCACATCTATTCTGAGATGTCATTTACATCCTCTTAACAAAGTAGTGGCTCATGTATCTTATAAATATTGTGAAATCTCTTTATTTCTTTTAATGTGAGATCTTCAACATGCTTCCTTAAGATGGTGCTTATTTATGTTCACTATTTTTGTCAGGTTTCAAATTCATTTAAAATTTTGGACAATGCAGCTACTTTTGAATGGTGGCTAGCTTTAGAAAATAGCAAACTGTGTTTGATTGTTTTTTAATGTCAAGCCACTCGTATAGAATGGCCCAAACTATAATTGTTATTTAACTTATACCCTCCATACCTTTATTATTACATTTGAAAAAAATTATAAAAAAAACTAAAAGCTTATTATAAAAAGGAGAACAAAAAAACTAAAAATATTACCCAACAAAATCAATATTTAAGAATAGCTACAAAGGTTATATTTAAGTCAGCTACATCAAGTAAGATAAGCATGATTTGCTAGTTGCTTTAGAGTAGAATACATTTTAAAAAGAAACAGAATAGTTCCTACAATTTTTTTTCCTCTCAACTATTCAATGAATTGTAAATTTTTTTGAGCAACTATGAATTGGAGTAATTGGTAATAGATTAAGGCCATTGGTTAGTGTATTGTACAAGGTTATTGAAAGTCAAGGTCAAAGTAGAATATTAAGAGACATCAAAGCCATCACATCATATCCAATTAATGATTGGTTGAGTTAAATTCTTGATAAATCTCAAGTTTCTTTTAAAGTTGAGTGGTCAATGTAATTTGTTTTGTTTCTCGGTTTTGCAATTATTCTTGATTTAATTATTTTTCAAATAATAACATTTATTTTGAAATAATATTAAAACTACGTTTTTTTAAATAAATTAAAGAACTATTTTCGTCTCTAAACTTTTGGAAAAGTAACAAGTTAGTCCCTAAATTTTAGTTGGTAACAATTTTGTCCTTATATTTTTCAAATTGTAACAATTTTACATCAATACTTTATAATTTGTAACGACCTAGTCTCTATGGTGAAAGATTTTGTAGGAATTAATAAAAAAAAAAAATTATAAGGCCAATAAATTGATAAGAGATCAATTATATATATATATATATATATATATACTATAAATAAAAAATTGCTACGTAATAAAAGTTGACACCTAATTGGATGGGATTTTTCTTGATACGGACTGTGGTTAGGCATCTAGGTTCTATTTTATGTTTTAGATTCACTGAGTTTAGCAAATGGTAGAGAATCTGAATTCTATTTATGAAATTTTTTTTTGGATCCTATGATCCAACCAGTACAAATTTTAACAATATTTTTTATGTTTCCAGTATATCCAGATTTTGAATTTTAAATTTTAAAATACAAAATTATATTAAATAAAATAAATATAATATTCCATGTTATTAACTTAATTATTTAAATATATATATATATATATATATATATATATATATATGTAATTTATTATAAATTTTATATGATATTATAAAATAATAATTATATTGAAAATACAACACAAAGTATGTTCATAAATTAATTAATAATAGTTTATAGTCTACCTAATATTTAGTTCGTAGCTACCATTAGTTTTATGATTTATAAATATATTATCAATCACATTTATCCGTGGTTTAAATTAGAATCCAATTTATAAATCCACTGCCAAATGCATATAACAAAACACGAAATACAATTCCGTTTTCATTGAATTACTTGTTTTCAAATTTTTATTTTCAAATTTACCATTATGGACGATTTAAATTATTACAGATTTTAAAGTATAGAGACTAAATTATTACTTATTATTGAGGTGTGGTGGAGAAGATTTTCCTAATTGGATTGTTGACTTTATTGTGGCAATTTATAGCCCTATTAATTCTGGTTAGTTCTTTGTGTATCATCTTCTAGAAAAAGAAATAAATTACAATATAATATTTATTATTCAATTAGCTTAACATTAAAAATATAATAATAATCCAAAGTAAAAGTAAAAAGAGCAAAGTAAAAAGAGCAAAAATTGAAAAATGAAAGGAAAAAAAAGTGAGAACTTACCCCCTCAAGTTCTAGATGTTCCTCTACCCCTTCGCACTACCGCTTACCATTTCTTGAACTTTATTGTATCTTTATTTGCTCAATTATAAAAACTGTCTCCGCAACTGTGTAAACAAATATTCTAGAATTTTCAAATGTTTCAAAAATATTCTTAATTTTTTTTTTTAAAAAAAAGTTCAAAAATGTCATTGTCATTAGTCTTGGATGGAAATTGTTAAAATGTTGTTTAAAAAATATTCCTAAATTTTCAAAGTTTCAAAAATACCCTTAACTTAAAGAAAAAAAAATTTAAAACCTTCACCGTTAATATATGAACAAAAATCGTTAATAACTCGTTGTAAAAATAACTTTAAAATTAAAAAAAATTGAAATGCCCATACTGTTAATATGGTGGCCAATTTGTTTGATGTTTTCTTACTTTCAAAAATTCCAATTTAAAATAAATTAAACATATATCCTCATTTTTTTCATAGAGATATTTTTATTTTTCTATTAATTTTTCAATTCTTAGCTTACACCAATTTTCGCAGCAACCAAATTTTAAGTTAAATTATAAAATCCTATTATTACAGATAGATGAAAACAACTTCAAGGTTGTTAGAAATCAGTTACATACAAGTTGCCTTTATATACATTTTGTAACTACATGTAAAAGTAAGGAAAAAATACAGAGTGTTCAAGAAAGGCTATCAAAACTTATCTTGTATCAATCTTGTAACTCCCTTAAAAAAAATCCCATCAGCTTCTCCATGAACGTAGGCTATCCTTGGTTGAATCACGTAAATCATCGTGTTCATCTTCTTCCTTGATCTTCTTTGTTCTATCGTGTACCGTTTAGTCATCGATCGTTTACTTCAGCACCTCTATCGTGTAGACCATCGTCGACTTCGAATCCCATCATCTAGACGACTCTTCCCTTATCGTCTAGACGACTCCTTGCTTTACCTCCATTTGGCTAGACGACAACAGCCTCATCATCCAGACGATTTTTGGCAGCCTTTCCCTCAGGTTCTCTCCTTCTTTTCTATCGATTTTCTCTGCAACAAAGAAAAGAAAGGAATAGTCATTTGAGTTCTACAAATCTTCAGAAGTGCTTATCTCTAATCTCAGCCGTCATGGTGTAGGATGAAGATTTTCATCACACAGATTGTGCTTTCAGTACACTGGTCTGTGTTTGTGTTTTTACAAAGGTGGTATCCGGTATTCAATATAGAGTCTGGGTTCTTTAAGCCCAAAAGATCATTCTTATTTTTAATAGTGCAGTGAGTTCTCAACCCATTTTGCATATCAAGCCCAACAAGTGGTATTAGAGCCTGCAAGAAAACTTCAAAATTAGTCAAGATTCTAAAGAAGCAAAATCTTGAAGCTTTTCAGACAGAATTTGAATCAAATATGGCAGTAGCAAGGTATAACATTGAAAAATTCGATGGGAAAGGAGACTTTGGCTTGCGGAAATCCAAGATCAAAGCCATCTTGGGACAACAAAGGGCACATAAGGCCTTAGAGGATCCAACCAAGCTTCCAATCACTGCAACTGAAGAAGAAAAAGAGAACATGGAGCTAATTACTCATGGAACACTGGTTTTAAACTTGTTTGACAGTGTCCTAAGGCAAGTGATCGACCAAGAGATAACTTTTAAGATGTAGAGCAAGTTGAATGAGCTTTATGAGACTAAAACTCTGCCCAACAAACTTTTCCTAAGGGAAAGGTTCTTTACCTTCAAGATGAGTGCTTCTAAATCCTTGACAGAGAATCTAGATGACTTCAAGAGGATAACTACTGAATTCAAGACTCAAAGAGAAGAGATTGGGATAGATAATGAAGCCTTTGTGCTTCTCAACTCATTGTCGGATTCCTAGAAAGATGTAAAGACTGCCCTAAAATATGATAGAGATTCTCTAACTACTGATATTATCATTTCAGCTCTTAAAATAAGAGATATAGAGCTCATAACTAGCAAGGAAGACAAGCCTGGTGCAGAGGGCTTATTTATCAAAGGTAAGTCAAAGTAGAACAATAAGGAAAAAGGAAAACAAAGCTCAACAGAAGAAGGGAAAGAAAAATCCAAGGTTAGATGTAAATATTGCAAAAAACTTGGACATCTAATCAAGGATTGCAGAACTTTGAAGTGGAAGAATGAGCAGAAAAACAAGCAACCGCAACCTCAACAAAAAGTCCAACCTAATCAGTCAAGTGAGGCCTCAGTTTGTGAGGACTCTTACTTTTATTCAGATGCTTTAGCTACCTCTAATTGGAAGGCAGAAGAAGAAGCTAATAAGAACCTAGATTGGGTTCTAGATTCAGGGTGTTCTTTCCACATGACACCCCACAAAGACTAGTTCAGTACTTATAGAAAGTTGGATGGAGGATCTGTCTACATGGGTAATAATAACTCATGTCTAATGTTTGGGATTGGCTCAGTCTCATTGAAACTTGAAGATGGAACAGTCAAGCTATTGAGGAATGTCAGACATGTGCCTAAGCTAAAGAGAAATCTATTTGCACTAGGCATGCTCGATTCTATTAGCTGTGAATACAGAGGAAAGGAAGGCTACTGTGAAGTTTTGAAGAACAGTAAGCCTATTCTCAGAGGGGTAAAGATTAATGGTGTGTATGTTGTTCAAGGAATTCAGAAAATACACTTAGCTTTGATTGTGACTCATAAACAGCCTACTAAAGGAGATCTTTGGCACAAAAGACTCTCACACATTAGTGCCAAAGGTCTACAAGCTCTTGCCAATCAGGGAATTCTACCTACGGGAGTTCATCAGAGCCTATCCTTTTATGAACATTGTGTGATAGGGAAGGCTACTAGGCAGAGTTTTGTGAAGGCTCAACACACAACCAAGGCCATCCTTGACTATGTGCATTAGAACCTATGGGGTCCTTCACCTTTTCAATCCTTAAGTGGAGCCATGTATTTCTTAACCTTTGTTGATGACTATTCTAGAAAGTGTTGGATCTATTTCCTTAAATCTAAGGATTTAGTTTTTGAAAAGTTCAAAGAATGGAAGATTATGGCTGAAAAATTATCTAATTGTCAAATTAAGTATCTAAGAACTGATAATGGGCTTGAGTACTGTGCAGAGGAGTTTAATGTTTGTTATAGACAACATGGTATTACTAGACACAAGACAGTTAGGTATACACCTCAGCAAAATGGGGTGGCAGAGAGATTGAATAGAACTATAATGGAGAGAGTAAGAAGCCTATTGTCATATGCTATACTTCCTGAGAAATTTTAGGCAGAAGCAGCCTCATACACTGTCTATACACTAAACAGATGCCCACATGCATCTCTCAACCTTCTAACCCCTTAAAAAAGGTGGACCAAACAACCTCCTAGTCTAAATAACCTAAGGGTGTTTGGTTGCACTGGCTTTATTCATCAGAGTAAAGGGAAATTAGCTGCCAAAGCTGTGAAGTGTATGTTTTTGGGTTTCACAGAAGGTGTTAAGGGGTTTAGAATGAGGCACCCTACAAAGAAGAGATGTATCACCAGCAGAGATGTTGTTTTCAGGGAGGATGAAATGTATATGCAGAGTCTAACTCTAATGTTACAGCACCTCAAATGAAGAATAATAAAATTGAGGTGGAGCAAGTTCTTAACCTTAGTTCTGATCCTTCAAGCTCTGAATCACCTTTTGATCAACTACCTCATCTTGAAGATTAAATAGAAGATGCCATTACTAATCCCGAGCAAGAAAAACCAGATTTGAGGGGGTACATCCTAGATAAAGATAGGCAGAGAATAACTATTGTGCCACCTTCAAAATATGAAGATTACTTAGCTTTGAATGCTTCAGATTTATGTAATGATTCAGAACCCTCAACCTTTGAAGAAGCCGTGAGTTGTCCTAAAGCTAAGTTGTGGATAGAAGCAATGAATGAAGAAGTTGATTCACTAGTAAGAAACAATGCTTGGGAGTTGACACCTTTGCCAAAAGAATGCAAGCCAATTGCATCCAAATGGGTGTACAAGTTTAAGGAAGATTTCCCTAATGATCAAGGACCTAGATATAAAGCTAGATTGGTTGCTAAGGGTTTTATACAGAGGCCGGGTGTTGATTTCAATGAGATATTTTCTCCAGTAGTCAAGCAGACTTCTATCAGACTGTTATTGTCTATTGTGGCTCAAAATAACCTAGAGCTGAAGTAACTTGATGTTAAAATAGATTTTCTACATGGCTTCCTAAGGGAAGTTATCTATATGAGCCAACCTAAGGGGTATGAGGTCAGAGGGAAAAAAGACTATGTATGCCTACTTAAAAAGTCTATCTACGGCCTTAAACAGTCCCCTAGATGCTGGAACAAAAGATTTAGTGATTTTGTGCAGAAGAGTGGCTTTAATAAAAGCTCCTATGACAGCTGTGTTTAAATAAACACAGATACTTATACGCATCCTATCTACTTGTTACTTTATGTGGATGACATGCTTTTATCAGGAGCAACTATGAAAGAGTTAAATAAAGTAAAAGATTTACTCAAGTCAGAATTTGAAATAAAAGACATGGGCAATGCAACAAGAATACTAGGCATTGATATTATCAGAAACAGAAGAGCAAGCATTCTAAGCATTGATCAATCACAGTATTGTCAGAAATTGTTAAGGAAGTATCACATGACAGAGGCTAAATCAGTATCTACTCCTATTGCTAACCATTTCAAACTCTCAGCTGAGAATTCACATAAAGAATCTGACATTGAACATCAGAAAGTAATGTCAACAGTCCTCTATTCCCAAGTTATGGGAAACTTAATGTATCTAATGGTGTCTACAAGACCTGACATTGCCTATGCTACTATTCTGGTGAGTAGATATATGGCTAATCCGGGCAAAAGGAACTGGGAGGCAACTAAGTGAATAATGAGGTATCTTAAGGGTACTTCTAATGCTAAACTAATGTACCGACAACTTCCAGACAGAGAACCAAAGTTGATTGGGTATGTTGACTCTGACTTTGCTGGAGATCTAGACAAGAGAATATCCTTATCAGGGTATATCTTCCTATATGGAAGGTGTATCCTAAGCTAAAAGGCTACTTTACAATCAGTAGTAGCCCTTTCTACTACTGAGGCGGAGTTTATTACCCTTTCAGAGGCAGTAAAGAAAGGTCTATGGCTAAAGGGTCTCCTATGTGACTTCGGGATCAAACATAATACAGTGAAAATTTTTTGTGACAATCAAAGCACCATACATTTATCTAAGCACCCTCAGTACCATAACAGAACTAAACATATAGATGTTACATATCATTTCATTCAAGAACAGATAGAAGCAAAACAAGTTGAAGTTCTGAAAGTACATACCTCAGAGAATGCCTCCGACATGTTGACAAAGACAGTCACTCAGCTCAAACTTAAAAAATGCCTTGATATTATAGGTTTTGAGCTGAGAGACAAAGGTTAAAGAAGAAGGCAGTCAGTTCAGAGAAGCTGAAGAAACACTTGAAGTTTATTTCAAGGTGGAGATTGTTAATACAGATAGATGAAAACAACTTCAAGGTTGTTAGAAATCAGTTACATACAAGCTACCTTTATATATATTTTGTAACTACATGTAAAAGTAAGAGAGTCGAAAAAATACAGAGTGTTCAAGAAAGGCTATCAAAACTTATCTTGTATCAATCTTATAACTCCCCTAATAAAAATCCCATTAGATTCTCTGTGGACGTAGGCTATCCTTGGCCGAACCACATAAATCATCATGTTCATCTTTTTCCTTGATCTTCTTTCTTCTATCATGTACCATTTAGCCATTGATCGTGTATCGTTTAGCCATCGATTGTTTACCTCAGCACCTCTATCGTGTAGACCATCGTTGACTTCGAACCCCATCGTCTAGACGATCTTTAGTAAAGCCTTCATCGTCTAGATGACTCTTCTCTTATCGTCCAGATGACTCATTGCTTTACCTCCATTCAACTAGACGACAACAGCCTCATCGTCAGGCGATTTCCGACAGCCTCTCCCTAGGGTTCTCTCCTTCTTTTCTCTCGATTTTCTCTGCAACAAAGAAAAGAAAGGAATAGTCATTTGAGTTCTACAAATCTTCAGAAGTGCTTTCTCTAATCTCAGCCGTCAAGGTGTAGGGTGAAGATTTTCATCTCACGGATTGTGCTTTCAGCATACTGGTTTGTATTTGTGTTTTCACAAAGGTGGTATCCGGTATTCAATATAGGGCCTGAGTTCTTTAAGCCCAAAAGATCATTCTTAGTTTTAATAGTGCAGTGAGTTCTCAACCCATTTTGCATATCAAGCCCAACAAGCCACAAAATTCCAAAGTGAAAATCTTCTCTTAAAATATACTAAAACGATAAAGTCAAATAAAAAAAAATGTATTTGGCTATTAACGGACACTCAACTATTAACATACAATTTTGCTAAAACATTGAAGTCCTAAAATCCCTTGTATTTTCTTTATCCTCTTTCTTCTTATTATAGTCCATATACCGGAACTTAAGTGTGCAACTTTGTTTATTTACTTAATTTTTTATAAATAAATGTTAACAAAAAGGGGAGTAAGAGGGTATTGAAGAAGAGGTGTGAGAAAAAAATATGAAAAATAGAGAAGTAGGGTGGTATTAATGGTTTTTGTTCATATAACAGCAAGGTATTTTTGAAACTTTCGAAAGTTTAGATGGTTTCCATCCAAAACTAACAGTAAAAGTATTTTTGAACTCATTTTATAAATTTAAGGATATTTTTAAAAATTTTGAAAGTTTAAGAGATTTCAAAATTTAGGAGTATTTTGTATAATTTAACATTTTCAATAAGACGAAGTTGTTTCATATTTTTTTTTTTTTAATATTTTGTTCTTGAACCTCATCTATTGAAAGACGATCCTTTGTAAAACAACAATATTTATCAAATAAGTTTGAGATTTATTATATAATTATAATTATAATAAGTTTTTTTAAAAAGATTATTAATAAAAAAAAACACATTTTCCCCACATATATTTTGATTAACCCACAAAAAAAAAAAAGAAAATTAAAAAAACTAAAAGGTCTAGAGCTGTTAAATTATAAACTAATTAAATGTTAAATTATAATTTAATAAACATTGTATAAATATAAACTAAATTAAATGTTTCTCAACAACCTGTTCCCCAGTCATCTCTAGACACGCACCTAACCCAAAATTGTAACAGACATAAGTACTTAGATAATTTTATTGAGTGGAAAACATTATTCGTTCAACGTATCATATCAAATTATTTTAAAATCATAGCCAATGACATTATTTTTCCAATTTTTATTATGAAATTTGGTCAACCATATTATTGTTTTAAAAAACCTAAATTATTATAAATATAATATCTAATTATTAGATATTCATAACCTACGGAAGTTACACAAATTCATAACCCTCAACCATGAGTTACAAAATTTGAATTATATAGATCTTATAATCTACACTATTTCAAGCCCTATAAAATGTGTTGTATGATTTTTTTTTTTTAAAAAAAAGTAAAAAAATAAATAAATAAATAAAGCGGTGTAGGATACCTCACTACATAAATATATAATATTTGTTTTCTCTAATTTCTTCTTTTGGTTTTACTCTTTAGATAGCCTTTCTTTATTCTTATATTCTTCTTGTTGTCTATATTTGACTTTTGAAAGCCCAAAAAAGAAAATATATATATATATATATATATATATATATATATATATATATATATATATTATCAATTTACCTAAACATTGATGGGTATGATAATAATATAATCACTAGGTTGACGGTTTTCATTTGAACTACATTTGAAATTATTTTCGTGCTTCAATCTTTTTAATATTTTATCTTATTAATTATTGAGTATATATTCATAGGTGTCTTGGACATGCTTATCAAGAGTATTAACCTATAACCACATGTCCAAACCATCCTGAATTATCTTATCATCTCGATGTGATATAATTTTATAAACAAAAATGACCTAAATAAATAGTAATACTATCATACCAATCACATCAAACCATTCAACTTTTTCGGATCAATATCTTTTTGTTTCAATAACTACGAAAATCAAAATGATTAATTAGCGCAAGGAAGAACACTACACCAAATCAAAAACATTATATCAAATCAAAGGTAATTTTCGAGGCCAGGAATCATGCCCAAAGGAGGATATGTAATTTCCTCAAACTACATTTTTCATATATAGATTTTTTAAAAAAAAAAAAAAAAACCTATACTAAAAAACAAAAAATCGAGATTAATTTAAAAGTTTCTTTCTAATTTATCTCTCAACTTGTTAATTAATCATTCTAAAATACGATCATTTTTCCTTACAAAAATTTTTCTAGCTCTCCACCCCTAAACAAGGTAATTGCAACCTCTAAATCGGTGTGATTGCGAGTTCTTGAGATGGCATGGACGAGGAAGAGGGTGCATATTCATCGTCGTTGTTGGTGTTCATCTCTTGAAGGGCAGGAGGATTGATAACAGTCATTTGCATGGTAACATTATCAGAAAGATGGTTCCTCATCTCTCTATTCTCTTGACAAAGAGCACACCAATGCATGCAGCAATGCACCAAACATGGGTCACATGGTGAGTTCTAAAAAATAAAATAATAAATATATAAAACATTATATTAATTAGGATTAACTAAAATTTTTTAAAAAAATCAAATGATTACTCAACAAACCTTGAGATGATATTTTTTCTGTAACGATTGGCGAAATAAACCAGTATAAATGCCACACATCCACCAAGCAAACAAGAGAGTTTCAGAAATCAAGAAAGAAGTTTGGGGATCAATGCCATGGAAAAGTGCTGTTGCAGCTGCCACTGCCATTCCTCCTTCTACACACATTGCATGACAAACACATGCATTTTGCCATGGAATTTCTTCTCTCAATGTCTCTACATTTTCCCCAAATAACACACAAGGACACAACATCCCTCTCCAACCTAGTACCACCATAACAAAACATTTTCTTTTATTTTTTTAATAAAGTTAGTAGAGGACTTAAGGATCAGTAGGTGGACTAGGACATCTCGATTAAGTTGATATATTCGTAGTGCTCTCATCATACCTCGGACCAAAAATATATGCATTGATCATGAAAAGGAGTACAAGGGAGAGCGAGAGAAAAGCTCGAAATCAAAACATTACATGTGTTAAGGAGAAACAATAGAGAAAAACCTTCCAATTAAGCAAAATGGTAGATTCACCATAATCACAGAAAGAAAAAAAAAAAAAAAATTAGTACCCCTCGATGCAGCCAAAAAAACAATTTCATTCATTCATTTTTTCTTTAAGTTACTAGAGGACATAAATACATCGAAACATCTCAACTAGGTTGATATATTTGTAGCACTCTCATCATACCTCATACTAAAAGTATATGCATTGATCACGGAAAGAAATACAAGGGACTGCTAGTGAAAAGTTCAAAATCAAAACATTATATGTGTTAAGAAGAGGCTAGAGAATAGTCTTCCAATTAAGTGAAATAATAGAGACGTCATAATTAAAAAAAAAAAAAAAAAATTAGTACACCACAAGGCAACTAGAGAAAACAATTTCATTCATTCATATGCACTATATCATTAATTTTCAAGATGAATACTTTATTCATTCTTCGAGTATGAGTCTCTTTGGATCGATTGTCTTTCTAATTGTTTAAAAAGTTATTTTAAATTTTTTTTTAAAAAAAAAGTTTTTAAACACTTTAAAAGTCAATCCAAAAAGATTCTAAGAGAGAGAATACACGAAAGCCATGAGTTTGTTGTTCAGGATTTAGTTTACTTAAAGAGAGGAAGGTTGTATTGGTATAAGATTCTTACAAGTCTTAGTATCTTCAAGGCAACCACAAATGCCAGTAGTCCAATCTTCATCGGCTGGTGGCTGATAACTTTCCGGCAGCGGCTGCCCACATTCCTCACATCTATGAACAATCAACTGTTTGTACCAAAAAATTGTTATGACATAAACAATCCAGAATAAATACATAAATTTACATAGTTTGTTAATAATGTGTTGGCGCTACATCTAAAAGTAGGAAGGGAAATTATTGATTTTATCTTAAGGAGCAACATAGTAACAGAATATAGAAATATTTGCAGAATATAAGTTAGAGGATTTGTCTATAACAATCCCTCTTAAAATCTAAACCGGATAAGTCCAAAGTAAAAATTCACGATGAAAATGGAATAATAACCAACTAATAATAATTCCAAATATTGCTAGTAACTAAATTTTAAAGTTTAAAGGTTGTATCTACTTAATTTCTAAATTTTAAAAAAATATCTAATAAACTTGTAGACTTTCAGGTTTGTGTTCAATAGTTCATTGAACTTTAATAAGTATCTAATGAATGTCCTTAAACTTTTAATGTATGTCCCTGAAATTTCAATTTTGTGTTATAATAGGTCCTTTACCTATTCCAAGTCGTTTTAAAATTTACAAATACGCTAGACATAAAATTGAAAACGTAGGGTTCCATCAATTATATATCGAATAGATTAATTAACTTAAAAAAATGTTAAATGTGTAAAGGACCTATTCGACATAAAAATTGAAAGTTAAATTAGAAATCTCATAGACACGCAAAATAGAAAATCGAAGAACTTATTAGACACTCTTATAAAGTTTCATGACTGAATAGACACGAAGTCAAAAGATATAAACTTGGTAAATTAAAAAGAAATATGGAAAAAAAAACCTGAGGGACTTGGATAGGTTGATTGAGCTCTCCAGGGGTGATATCCTCCAATGGCGCTTGATCAGCTTTCGTCAATCTCACATATCTTGATTGCGTATTTCCGTCTGCCATATTATTCTTCACCAAAATTCAAACCAAACACAAATGTACAAAACAATATTCTACTCCAAGTCAACCTAGATCTTTATTGTCATTATAACATTAAATCATAGCTATGAATGATGAAACCCTTCTGCAATTTTGGTAATCCTATCATTCTTTTTGGAGTTCCCAGTTGCTTGAAATGATAAAAACAAAATGCCAAAAGTGCATTATTCGAAATTGGCATAAATAACCCAAATCACCCACACGTTTAATTATTAACTGTGGAAGGTTGATTTTACAGATTGTTGGTTAAAATTTTGCTAAAAGGATGATTTTTAAGAGTAATTTTTTTTTAATGGAGATGAAAAGTAATGCTTTGTGAAATCAGAAGGCCTGACCACAAGGTTTCTAAACCACATGTGAAGGAGAGAAATACTAAATATAGATTCAACATTAATTAAACCATATTGTCCCGAAAGTTTAGATATTGAATGAAGTCAAAGTATTCAGAACAATGCTTTGATGATTGGCCATGAGAAGCTTTCGGAAACTCCATAGGAAGCATGGACAAGATAGGGTTAAAATAATGTCATTCAAGAATTTGACATTTCTGTCCCGATATGGATATTAATAACGGTGAAAAAGCATCGATGAAATATTTATATTGTCACAAAACGTTAATCATGACACTTTTCAATGTGTCAACATATCTTCATCATGATCATATTTTCAAATCAACAAAACTCATATGATGACACCTAATTTGTAAGCCAAAGGATCTAACTGCATGATGTGATTATAAAGTGTACAAATTTATATCAACTTGAGTATAATTCAACTAGTTAAACATTATTATATATCAGCTATCCCGAGTAATTAGATTCTGCATCTTCACATTTGTTGAACTAATAAAATTCAAAGCATGGACACTCTAGTTTTGATAACCTATCCTTTTTTTAGTAATATAGCCTATCCATCTTTGATATGTGTGTCGAATACTTTTGGGACATATGTTTTTTTTTTTTTGATAAAGTACTACAGGTTGAAAGAACAATCAGTGCACTCGGATATCTCAACAAGGTCTGCACATTCTTAGTGCTATCATCACATCCAAATCCAAAAGTGTTGAGTTTTATGTCCTAAAAACTCGTAGTTTGTAAAATAATAAATATCATCTATAATCAATATACTTGTTATTGATCTCATAAATTGTATAAAAGTTTAAATCCAATAAACTAAGACCCATGACTATTGTATGAGTACTTGAACTTTATGTGGAGACATAAGAGTGGATCGGGTTCGAGTAAATAGTCAAAATGATTTATGGTACATGATTGAGGTTGGGTACCTTATTCTGGTAACATCATTGGATGCGGCCTTCTCTGTAGTTGTTACAAAGAGTTGTAAAGTGCTACATACGATGTGATCCTAATTTGTACATGTTATGACATGAGGAGTGGGGGTGTCCTATCCAATGAGTTTGCATAAGATCAGGACCAAGAAATAAGTCACTTTTACTTTATAACGTTGTTTACTGTTTAAGACTAGATAACCTACGTAACTCGATCTTAATCCTGAGCTACCTATGTACTCCTGTTTATTCAGGATTGCCCTTAGATTTGCATAGGTGAGGGTTGGCTCAACAACGCCAGCTCAATAAGACTCCCATTTCAGGGGTAAGACCAGATAGATAGCTGGAGACATAGGGTGCAAGACGGAGTTCACGCCTACCCGATTTAGGGATAGGAGAAAGGTTGTTCTCTTAAGTATTGAATCCAGATCTTGAATAAGGGGCTCCACCCTCTCACTGGGCTGAGAGAGTTTGGTTTAGTGATTGGATCACAAACCAGTTGTTGTTAGAGGATCAGTAGGGACTTTAGGAATAAGACGTAATCTCGGAGGTAAAACAGATATTTGACCCAGTCGTTATTACGAACAACCTGGGAAGGGTTGACTTGCTGATTATGGTTAAATCATGTGGACATAATATATCTACAGTGAGGGGAGTGCAACTATGGGTTTTAGTGGAGTAACCCATTAGTTAACGAATGGGGATTAATCTGGTCTAATGAATTTAGCCAATTAATCTCGGATCATTGGAACCCATGATCTGTAGGTCCGCAAGGTCCCCCTACTAGCTCGTAATGGACTAACTCTAGAATAGCGTGATAAGTTAATTTGAATCGTTCAAATTAGAATTAAGTGAATTAGTAATTATATAAGATATAATTATATGTTTAATTTTAGAATTAAATGAAATAGGAGAATTTATATATTTAAATATGATTTAAATCTATAAAGATGGATATGTGTTAAAATCAATTTAATATTTGATATTAAATTAATTAAGTTTTATTTAATGATTAATTTATGAAATTAATTAAATTTTTCATTTTAAAAATCAAAATAGATTTAATAAAATCAAATTTTGATTTTTTGAGATAAAATTGGAAAAGGAAAACAAAACAAAACACTTAAATGGAAAATGAAGATTTTCCATTATCCATCTTTTGAAGTATCTCACACAAGAAGCAATATCTTTGCCCTGTCTTCTTCAAGCATGAGCTGCAACTCATGTAACTCTTTTCTTTACATGTTGATCTGCAATATAATGAAGAGATTGGAGTGAAAACCGGGCATGCAATCTATAGAGATTTTGAAAGAAAAATTGGTTTGAAGAAAGAGTTCTTCAGTTGATTTTCTGTAGTCGCATTTCTCCTTCTACCCTTGATTCAAGCTTGTTTTGAGTCCCACAACTCAATCTAGAGCACCAAGATAATAGTGGGGGAAGATCTTGAGGTGGTCTACAACAAGATTTGGAGAAGATAGTAGCTAGTGAAGGAGTTTTGAAGAAGTTCTACAAGAGGTATGTCTTGAAACTCATTTTTTTCTGCAAAAGTGTGCTTTATATTTTGCCAAAATTAGTGAATTTGAGTGCTTAGATGATCCTTGTGCTTCCACTACTATTGATACAATCCTACAATTAGTATCAGATCATCAAATAAGCATTCAATTCGGTTTAATATTGGTTTGGTGGGTATTTTATATGAGAAATATGAAACTGGTGCACTAATATGGTTTTCTGAGTTTTGACTATTTAATTCTCTTTAATTCTAATTTAAATTTGTAATTGGCTCTTGTTTGATGAGCTTTTATGTGTTAGTAAGAGTCTGTAATTTATTTTGAGTCATTAGAGTTGAAATTAAGATGTAATTGAAGAAACAAGTGAAGGAGGTCGAGCTGTTATTCCAGTTTTTCAGCTTCTGCTCAGAATCGTTGTTGAGGTTCTAGCTGCTAAACGATCGTCTAGCTCCAGATGCTACATGATGTGAAGAAAAGCTAGATGATCGTACAACAATGGGTGCTGGTCATTGTGATGTTGAATGTAGACGATCGTGTATCTGCAGGAGCTAAACAATGCGCTCAATTTGCTATACATAGCATTAAGCGATCATTTAGCTTTGACGTGGGAACTAAACGATACGTTGAATTTACTATACGATGGTACTATGCGATCATTTAGCAACGATGCATGCTAAGCGATGTGATGAAGTGCTACACGATAGTGCTGAGCGATCATTTAGATGCGGAGCCAAGCGATCGGTTAGAGTACGAAGTGCTAAGTGATGCGTTGAAGTTTCTATGTGATGAAAGTAAACGATCGCTTACCTACGAAATGCTAAGTGACACGATAAAGTTCTATATGATGGAGCTAAACAATCGTTTAGCTACGACGAATACTAAACGATGACATAAAGCGCTAGACGATGGTGTTAAGTGATCATTTGGTTCTATAGGATAGAACTAACCGATAGTTATGCGATAGCTATACGATAGCTAAGTAATAACTAAGCGATCGTTTAACTTCGGCAGACACTAAGCGACCGTGTAGCTTTATAGCTTTATGCGATAAAGCTAAACGATCGTTTAGTTGAGGCAAACACTGAGCGATCGTGTAGTTCTTCACAATACAAGGAAATGGAGCTAGATGATAGTCTTCAGTGCTACACAATTGGTCTTTGCAAGATTTTGAGGGACTGAGAGTAGCCGGTTCGACCGGTTTTCTCAAGGTCCAATCCGATTCAGCCTTAAAATGTTTTACTGGTCCAGTTCAGACTCATCCAGTCCGGTTCAAGATGTTTGGGTTCGATTTGGAGGGGTTTGAGTGGTTTAAAGACATTTTAAGCTGATTTGTAATAGTTAGGCTTCTGTTTGCTTTTTTTTTTTTTTTTTTTTTGCCAAAACTAAAACCATATCAGTCTATTTTTTATTATTTATGCATTTGATGTATGTTATAATTAAATAAATCTTGTATGTGCATATAGTATACCATTTAGATTTAAAATCCCACCATAGGAAGTATGTTATATGCATTGAAAGTATGTTATAATTGTTATAATATATAGTATGCATGTTAGGATTTCTTGTATTTTATATATATGTTTTATTTAAATTTGAATGCCTCATGGATGTTTATCATGTCTAAAGTTTTATAAATTGTTATAAAATTGGGTTAGACGTTTAAAATCCATTAACAACAGTTGCATGCTCATGTAGGTTGACCACCTGTTTTAATTGTTAAAACTTATAAAACCTAGGTTACAAACTCAACGGGTATATAATCCTATCTAAGGATGGGGGTACTTAAGCTGACGGGTTATGGAACACCTCATACCTGGGGATTATGACCGATTAATTGAGCATTGGTAACTGGTTTTATGAGCATACGTGAGTGATGTGAGGTAATAAAATGGTTTAACACCTAGACATCGTAGGTTAAAATCCAATTACAAGAGTTATACTTGGATAAACCACATAGACTTAGGGTTGTTTTATTAGCCGAAAAGAACCTAAGTATAAATCTACCTAAATAGAACACTTCAGTGGCGGTTTAATAACTTCTATATGATAGAGTTATTAGAAAACTTTAGTGGGAGATTAATAACATATATGATACGTTATTTTTAGCTCTCATGTCTCTAAGAGTTCACAATCCAGATTTAAGCAGTACTTCGTGTCACCCTGGAAGTGACCTCCATTCAGAAAGTTTTTTTTTTTTTTTTTTAGCTTAAATCTAGATTTCGGTGAATAAGGGGAAGTTGTTCAAACATAAATATATTATTCGATATATAGATTTCAACTACCATGTCTCCACATAGTTTACATCGTGAGATTCATATGACGCTTCGTGTCACCCTGGAAGTGACCTCCATTCGGAAAGTGTTTTGTATGAGTCAATATCAAGGTAAACGAAGGAAGTAGTTCATAGTAAGTGGGTGAAGGATATGTGTCAATATATCCTATGGTCTCCTCCATTAGTCTGAATCGTGAGATTCCTATGTTGCGCCTGCTGGTTTGCTTTAGGTGACCCTTTGCTAGTTGTTTAATGACAACTATCCCCTCGGAGGGTTGTAACATAGGATTTAGAACAACACGGGCTTCAATAAAATGAATAGGGTTTTATAGTTCCATTTTTGATATTGTCTTCTATTTTGGAGGCAAGTTCATACCGTTCTATAAGATCCGAAAATGGCGGGTCACAATTACAAGAATTACTAAGTTGTTAGTAAAGATCTTGACCGAAAACAATAACTAAACGACTATAAGAAATAAGAGTTATTCCGGAAAAAATAGAAATAAGAGTTATTCCAGAGATAGTGTTTAGTCAAAATTTTTTGTTTTAGCGAAGGAGTATATGACTGCCCCTCGGTAGCACATATTCTGACTCACTAAAATATCATTGCAAATAAATAATGGTTATGGGTACATTATTACTTTTTTCTAAAACTTGATTTTGGATTTAGTTACAATTTGCTAATTAGAATTTGTTTGAATCAGCATGTCGAATTCTTCTGTAATACTCGCTTCCGATGTACATAACAGTAAAATCAAATCAACAAACAAATTACTAGCGGTTGGTTATACCAACAGAGTTTTAACAGAGGATTTTCCTCTATCTCCCAACTCATCTAAAATTATGAATTATGTAAATGAGAATGTTCAATTCGAACAACAAGATAAATATGATTTACTTGTTATCGAAACATGTTTAGTGGAAAACGATAAAATCTGGATAACTGATTCAGGCGCCACTAATCATGTATGTACTATCTCACAGGAAACAAGTTTTTGGAGACAATTGACAGAAGGTGAAACAATCTTTAAAGTAGGGACGGGGGAGATTGTTTCAGCCAAAGTAGTGGGAGATATGAAGTTATTTATAGGAGATAAGTACATTTATTTGAAAAATGTATATTATATTCCTTCTATGAAATAAACAAAATTACAAAGTTTATTTCGAAAATGGTGAAGTGTTCATCAAAATGGGAAATAAACAGATTTGCTCTACAAAATTAGAAAATAACTTATACATGTTAAAACCAATTGAGGTCAAAGTTGTCTTGAACATGGAGATGTTTAAAACTGCTGGGACTCATATGAAGAGGAAGATTTCTCCAAATGCCTATCTTTGGCACTTGAGACTAGGTCATATAAATCTCAACAGGATTGAGAGATTGGTTAAGAACGATCTTTTAAACAAGTTGGAAGATCGTTCATTACCACCTTATGAGTCCTGTCTCGAGGGTAAAATGACAAAAAGATCTTTTTTCTGGAAAAGGTTTTAGAGCCAAAGAACCCCTAGAGCTTATTCACTCAGACCTTTGTGGGCCTCTAAATGTTGGAGCATGAGGACGGTATGAATATTTCATCAGTTTTATAGATGATTATTCCAGGTATGGGCATGTTTAACTAAAGCACCAACAGTCTGAAACTTTTGAAAAGTTTAAAGAGTATAAGGCTGAGGTTGAGAACCAATTAAGTAAAAAGGTTAAAACACTTCAATCGGATCGAGGTGGTGAGTATATAGACATAGAATTCCAGAACTGTTTAATAGAACATGGAATTCAGTCTCAACTCACAGCCCCTGGCACACCTCAGTAAAACGGTGTGGCAGAGAGGAGAAACAGAATCTTGTTGGACATGGTTCATTCTATGATGAGTTACGCTCAGTTACCAAATTCTTTTTGGGGACACGCAGTTAGGACTACGGTGTATACTTTGAACATAGTTCCCTCGAAAAGTGTTTTTGAAACACCTTATGAGCTTTGGAGAGGAAATTAAGGAAATTTATATCACTTTAGAATTTGGGGTTGTCCAGCACATGTGTTGGTGCAAAATCCTAAAAAGTTGGAACACTATTCAAAAGTATGCCTATTTGTAGGCTACCAAAAAGAAACTAAAGGTCGTCTCTTTTATGATCCTCAAGAAGATAAAGTGTTTGTATCGATAAATGCAACCTTCCTGGAAGAAGATTATATAAAGAACCATCAACCTTGCAGTAAGCTAGTAATAGAAGAAATGTCCAGAGAAACGACAACTGTATCAACAAGAGTTGTTGATCAAGCAGGTCCATCAACAAGAGTTGTTGATGAAACTAATACTTCACATCCTTCTCAAGAGTTGAGAATACCTCTTCATAGTGGGAGGGTTGTGCAACAGTCTGACCGATACATGGGTTTAACTGAAACTCAAGTCATCATACTAGATGATGGTTTAGAGGATACATTGTCTTTTAGTCAAGCAATGAAGAATGTGGATAAAGACCAATGGATTAAAGTCATGGACCTTGAAATAGAATTTATGTATTTCAATTCTGTCTGGGATCTTGTAGATCAACCTGAAGGGGTAAAATCCATCGGTTTCAAATGGATCTACAAGAGAAAACGAGACCAAGCTGGTAAGGTACAGACCTACAAAGCTAAACTTGTGGCAAAAGGGTTTACCTAAAGAGAGGGGTTAGATTTTGAAGAAACCTTCTCTCCAGTTGCCATGATAAAGTCTATTAGAATACTCTTATCCATAGCCACATTTTATGATTATGAAAGATGGCAAATGGATGTCAAGATAGCTTTTCTAAATGGTTATCTTGAAGAAAGTATCTATATGTCTCAACCGGAAGGGTTTATATAGCAAGGTCAATATTAAAAGGTTTGCAAGCTTAATCGATCCATTTATGGATTAAAACAAGCTTCTAGATCCTAGAATATGAGATTTGATGCTGCGATCAAATCTTATGGCTTTGAACAAAATATTGACGAACCCTGTGTCTATAAGAAAATCTTCAACAAAACTATCACTTTTTTGGTGTTGTATGTTGATAATATTCTACTCATTGGGAATGAGGTAGAATATCTAGCTGACGTTAAGAGATGGATGGCTTCACAATTCCAAATGAAATATTTAGGAGAAGCATAGTATGTTCTTGGAATCCAAATAGTTCGAAATTGCAAGAACAGAACATTGGCATTATCTCAAGCATCTTATATAAACAAGATGTTGTCTAGGTATAAAATGCAAAATTCCAAGAAAGGATCTTTACCTTTCAGGCATGGAATTCACCTGTCTAAAGAACAGAGTCCCAAGATACCTCAAGAAGTTGAGGAGATGAATCGAATTCCATATGCATCTGCAGTTGGAAGTTTGATGTATGCAATGTTGTGTACTCGTCCTGATATATGCTATGCCGTAGGAATTGTCAACAGATTTCAGTCCAATTCTAGTCATGACCATTGGATTGCTGTTAAAAATATTCTCAAGTATCTTCGAAGAACGAGAGATTATATGCTCGTGTATGGTCCTAAGGATCTGATCCTTACTAAATACATTGATTTTGACTTTCAGATCGATATTGATTCGAGGAAATCAACTTCGGGATCAGTATTCACTCTTAACAGAGGAGCAGTTGTGTGGAGAAGCATCAAGCAGAGTTCTATTGCGGACTCCACAATGAAAGTTGAGTATGTAGCTGCAAGCGAAGCAGTATGGCTCAAAAAGTTCTTGAAAGATCTGGAAGTAGTTCCTAATATGCACCTGCCTGTCACTCTCTACTATGATAACAGTGGAGCAGTTGCAAATTCAATGGAACCACGAAGCCATAAAAGGGGAAAGCATATCGAACGGAAGTACCATCTCATCAGGGAGATTGTATACAGAGGAGACATCATTGTCACTCAGATTGCTTCCCAAGACAACTTAGTTGATCCATTTACGAAGGCCTCTCAGTTAAAGTGCTTGAGGGGCTTGAGGGTCACTTAGTAGGACTAGGTCTACAAGTTTTGTATCACTAGGGCAAGTGGGAGAATTTATGGGTATTGTAATGCCTTAGTTTATTGTATTTGTATATTTTATTCTCTCCATGTAAACTCAACATTGTATATATTTGTATATATTGATCCATTTGAGTTTTAGTCCAAGTGGGAGTATTGTTGGATTTTATGTCCTAAAAACTCGCAGTTTGTAAAATAATAAACATCTTCTATAATCAATATACTCGTTATTGATCTCATAAATTGTATGAAAGTCTAAATCCAATAAACTAAGACCCATGATTATTGTATGAGTACTTGAACTTTATGTGGAGGCATAAGAGTGGATCGGGTTCGAGTAAATAGTTAAAATGATCTATGGTACATGAACGAGGTTGGGTACCTTATTCTGGTAACACCATTGGATGCGGCCTACTCTGTAGTTGTTACAGAGGGTTTAAAGTGCTACATACGATGTTATCCTAATTCGTACATGTTATCCTAGTTGTTTAAGACTGACTATTTCATCTAGATGACCTAGATAACTCGATCTTAATCCTGAGCTAACTATGAACTCCTGTTTATTCGGGATTGCCCTTAGATTTGTATAGTTGAGGGTTGGCTCAATAGCTCCAGCTCAATAAAACTCTCATTTCAGGGTAAGACCGGATAGATAGCTGGGGACATAGGGTGCAAGAAGAAGTTCACGCATACCCGATTTAGGGATAGGAGAAAGGTTGTTCTCTCAAGTACTGAATCCAGGTCTTGAACAAGAGGTCCCACCCTCTCACTGGGCTGAGAGAGTTTGGTTTAGTGATTGGATCACAAACCAGTTATTTATTAGAGGATCAGTAGGGACTTGAGGAATAAGACATAATATCGGGGGTAAAACAAATATTTGACCCAGCCGTTATTACGAACAATAAATAAATATTTGACCCAGCCATTATTACGAACAACCTAGGAAGAGTTGACTTGATGATTATGGTAAAATCATGTGGACATAATATATCTACAGTGAAGAGAGTGCAACTATGGGCTTTAATGAAGTGACCCATTAGTTAACGAATAGGGGTTAATCTGGTCTAATGAGTTTAGCCAATTAATCTCAGATCGTTGGAGCCCATGATCTGTAGGTCCGCAAGGTCCTTCTACTAGCTCGTAACGGACTAGCTCTAGAATAGCGTGATAAGTTAATTTGAATCGTTCAAATTAGAATTAAAGCAATTAGTAATTATATGAGATATAATTACATGTTTAATTTTAGAATTAAACAGTATAGAAGAATTTATATATTTAAATATGATTTAAATCTATAAAGATGGATATGTGTTAAAATCAATTTAATATTTGATATTAAATTAATTAAGTTTTGTTTAATAATTAATTAATTAAATTAATTAAATTTTTCATTTTTAAAATCAAAATAGATTTAATAAAATCAAATTTTGATTTTTTTGAGATAAAATTGGAAAAGGAAAAGAAAACAAAACACTTAAATGGAAAATGAAGATTTTCCATTATCCATTTTTTGAAGTAGCTCACACAAGAAGCAATATCTTTGCCTTGTCTTCTCTAAGCATGAGCTGCAACTCAGGCAACACTTTTCTTTGCATGTTGATCTGCAGTATAATGAAAAGGTTGGAGTGAAAATCGGGCATACAATCTATAGAGATTTTGAGAGAAAAATTGGTTTGAAGAAAGAGTTCTTCAGCTGATTTTCTGCAGAGCATTTCTCCTTCTACCCTTGATTCAAGCTTGTTTTGAGTCCCACAACTCAATCTAGAGCACCAAGAGAATAGTAGGGAAGATCTTGAGGTGGTCTACAACAAGATTTGGAGAAGATGGCAACTAGTGAAGGAGCTTTGAAGAAGTTCTATAAGAGGTATGTCTTGAAACTCACTTTTTTCTGCAAAAGCATGCTTTATATTTTGCCAAAATTAGTGAATTTGAGTGCTTAGATGATCCTTGTGCTTCCGCTACTGTTGTTACAATCCTACAAAAAGGACATATGTTATACACTAATTAGTATAATAGATGTCATGTTTTAAACAAATAGTTATTGAAAGTACAAAAACTAACCTTCAACAATTTAAAATACGTACGTGGACCAAAATGAAACAAAACTCAAAATTTATGAACCAAAATGATATTTTACGCACATGATGATTTTATCCCTAGGGTTCTAAATTTCTGTTGACATCTTAACATTTCCATTGATATCTTCATTAGTCTATGAATTCAACATCGACATACAAGGTAAAAAAAAACATTTTCGTCAAAATGAGAATAGCCTAGAGATAATTGACGTGTACTACCTCCTTCAAGATCAAGGTTTAAAATCCCATTTACTCCATTTGTGTTGTACTTATACTAACAAAAATCAACATTTTCATTACACGATAAAAAAACCATGAAACATTAAAAAATCAATAAAATATCATTAATATAAATATAACTAGTACAATATAAATAATAAGCATGTTAACTTAGTGTAGAAGTGTAAAATATTTATTTATTGATCAATATTATAATTTTAAGCTTGTATTATCTTTAGGCATAGTATGAATGTGCAATGGAAATGGGAAATTTGTATGGATGATCCAATATTTGAGCCCAAAATGTCAAATGACCTTTTTTTAACAGAAAAAATAATGTCAAATGACCTCTGCTGATGTCATCACCATACTAGATTAGGGGAAGTGCCTCTCACATTATTAATCTTGCTCTTGCTTTACCTTCTCTCCCGCTCTCGCTCTACCATCGATCTCTCTGATGTGATTGCTTGTAAGTGTACGGATGATTTGACAATTTTCATGAAATCATCTGTCTGAGGTCTCAAATCATTAATATCCTAAACATACAGTGGTGAATTCTTTAAATCTAAAATCCATTGCAATGGTGATTACTTTCTTTGATGATATTTATTTCAACGATGTTTTGTTGAACGGAGTTTTATTGAACAAGGTTTTCCAAAATGGGGGTTTCAGAACTTAACAATTTTTTCCATAATGGGGTTTCATTGTTTAGGTGTTTGTTGGAATTGTGTGATTTTTCAAAAAAATGTATGAAAAGAGCATTACGAAAGGGAAATTGTGTATTGGGAAAGTGAGAGCGAGAGCAAAGGTAGAGAGTGGAGCCAGTGGGAGAGTGAGAACGAGAGATCATTACCAAGGGTTTAAGGTTTTGAGAGATTGAGCTCGAACACGAGATCGAGAGTGAGTGAGAAATCGAGAGCGAGAAACAATAAGAAAATGTGAGAGCGAGAGAGAGCGAGAATGAGAGCAAAAGCGAGAGAGAATGAGAGCAGAATTGAAATTGTATATTGGACCGATATTCACTTGCTTATACAACTTAATGATAAATATTCTCTTACTTTGTAAGATGACATAAAAGTTTCTACACATTCGATATGGGGGTGATTGGGATGAGAACCAAAGTTTGTATATTGGAGGTGAGCTGATAGTAATCATTATGCCTATTATATTGAAGTATGCAAAACTTAAAACTCACATTTATAAGGTTACAAATGTAAGTTCCTCGGAGTCTGATGTTATCATGAGAGTTAAATATAAGTTTGACTATGAATCCTCTCCACAATACATACAAAATGATGGTGATGCTCGCTTCCTTATTTTTTGGGAAGATCTTTGTAGAATTCAACTATTTGTAACACTAAAATCGAACCATGACGAAAATATGAAAATGAGTTATGATGATACGGGTGTGCACAGACAATATGAAGAATCATATGAGTTTAATTGAGAAAAGGATGATATTTCATTGTCTATGAACACTCTACCATCAACGTTATCAATAGACAATGACTGCACTAATCCATGGGACTTGGAAAGAGAAACTCAGTGTAACTGACCAGTGCTTGGTGATGAGAGATTAGTAGGATTGAATTCAATGGATTGTGGTTCCCCAGAAAAGCGTGATCCTTTCGTGGCTAGTAATGAGAAATCAGTAGGATTGGATTCTATGGATTGTGGTCCTACAGAGGCGTGTGGTCTTATAGTGGCTTAAGTGATTCTATAATCTATGTCTTCATGTCGTATAGGAGAATTGATATGCCTAGTACCTCTTCATCTGGGACAGATATTGAAGTTAGTCAACTTTTTTTTAGTAAAAGTGACTTCAAAATGAAATTACCTACTATATCCATAAACAAAAATTTTGAACATAAGGTTAGGAAGTCAAGAAAGTCTTTGTTCATTATCAAATGTATTGGGGAGACTTGTAAATGGAGCCTTCGTGCAGTGAAAATCTCAAGGTGTGAAATATTTAAGATCATAAAGTATATGCATTCACACACATGTTCTATTGAAATTCTGAATCATGACCATTGATAACTTATAGAAATACAAGTTATTTATGTTGTTTTATTTAGATATTACAGCAAAAAGAGAGGAAAGTTGTGTCGATAGTATAAGAATTGGCTGAGAAATACAAAAATTATAAACTGTCGTAAACGCATCCACTAACCCCATTGCGATGGCGAAATAGAATGTTTCAGTCTCTGTTTTGCGAGAAATAAGTCACCGCATGCGTTAATGGCTTCAGGACAAAATGTACAATGCATCTACATCACATGCGCCAATCGATCAAGAACGAAGAAATGATCAATGCAATGACGGCGCATGCGACGATCGATCAAGGGTTCTAGAGATCAACGCATTTCAACCGCATGTGGTAATAAAAAACAACACCGCATGAGGCGATCGATCGAAGATGTGAAGAATAACGCATTCACGAATGATTCTGACAAGTGTATAGCTTTCTGTTGTACGATTTTGACAGATTGATCGTGGAGCAGAGAAGAATTTCCCATTACGCCATGCCAGGAATTATCAGAATTATATAGTGGGACCACAAATTCAAAGAGCCAAGGTTTTGTCTATAAATAGCTTCCTTGAAATCATTGCAAGGGGGGAGAGAGAGGCTGGTCTGAAGAGACTTTACAGAGAAAATCCGGGAGAACTATGAGACAAGGCTAAAAAGTGAGTCTCCGAGCAAGAAATTCTTCCGATTCCCGAAGCTAAAGCTTAGTGCAAAAGGTCAATTCTACCAAGAAAGCAGGCCTAAGAGGGAAGCTTTCCTTTCCACTTTATCCATACGCCAGCAAGCACAAGTCTCCAATCAGGATCTGTGTCAAGACGTTGACACTCTTTCCGTATTTTTTTCTATTCATTACTTCATCTTCTTTGTTCATCTTCTTAAATCTCTCATTCACAATCATGTATCAAACGCTTATCTTTAGAATTAAATGTTATCATTGTCATCATTATCATCTCTCTGTCCCTTTCTATACATTTATCATCCATTTTCTCCATCATGTGTTCTTAATCCCCTGCGTAAAAAGGAAGGATCAAACGAGTGAGTTAATCGGTGTTAAGGTAATCAATTAAGTTTAGCTAAAGCATGCACGACGGCATCTTCATCTGTGAGATCAGAAGTGAAGATGTTATTCTGTCTATCAAGAGAGGGTTGGAAGAATGTGTTAACTAAAGCGAGAAGTATTTCCAGAGATGGAAACAACCTTGCGTTCATCACGTTCATCTTTGTTTCACCATAGACGTATGGGAACACGGCCGATCATTGAAAGGTGTACGCCAAGGGAAAGCAGAACCTTAGTTGCATCCTTAACGCGATTGACGAACTTGAGATGTTCTTTCCCTCTACTCATTCTCTTTCTGCATCATTCATAAGACTTGCCATCGCATTCATAGATTCTTTTGTACAATTTCACAGCCAGTCCTCGCCCAATGTATCATAGTAGTTTAGGAATTTATTTTACAACGCATTTTACTTTCAACGCAATTTATATTTCTGTAAAACCAAAATTCTTTATTCTTTATTATAACTGTCGCATATATCACATTAGTATCGCATCTAACGACAACAATCCCCGTGTTCGATCTCGGATCATTCTGAGAAACTTGCATTGGAATTATACTTGCTTTCAACGCAAGGAAACTTGTGACATGCACTACATCATCGCATACTACGAAACATATCACTATCAATGCATACACTTAGAACGTAGTATCGCAAAGTATCTTTATCGTAAAGCACTTGAGCACATAGCACAGCATCACTTTCATTCATTCATCAGTGCAATAGAAAGATAACATTCCATTTATATCCGCACAAGTTTATGGCAACATGAGCTTGTAGCATAATATCTATCATCACAGCGCATGCATAATAAATAAATAAAGATACAAAACTATTATTACAAGTTTATGGCGTCGTTGTCGGGGACATGAATTTGCATTTCATTCATCCATCATATAGTGTGCATAAGCGATACAAAACATACACAGCATAACATATATTCGTATCCTTACAAGTTTATGGCGTCGTTGTCGGGGATTGGTAACCGTTAGTGTTGAATACTTTTGTGGTGTTTTGCAGGAAAGATCTCTACTGTACTGTCTGTTTATCGCGAAGAGTAGGCTGACGGTTTATGAGTACTGGAATTGATCCAGAATTTGAAGCTGACCCAAAGATCGAGCGTACTTTTCGCACAAAGGCATGCCAGAAATAAATCAGGTGAAGAAAAGTAAATATGGCTAACAACGAGAGGCCCAAAGGAATACAAGGGGCGAATTGGCCAGCGCAAGATCCTGTCTTTCTTGCTGCTGACCGCAACATCCCCATGAGAAACTATGCGGCGTCGAATCTTTACAACTTCTCGCCCGGGATTTCAAGACCAATGGTTGAGGAGAACGCACGTTTTGAAATAAAGCCGGTCATGCTCCAGATGATATAAAACATGGAGCAGTTCGGAGGAATGTAAGGCGAAGACCCGTATGCCCATCTGACCAGCTTTGTAGAGATGTGCAACACTTTCTCCATTCTTGGCATTACCCATGAAGGAATTAGACTGTACCTCTTCTCGTACACACTAAGGGATGAGGCAAAGAGGTGGGCTCATTCGTTGGAGCCAAACGAAATCACGTCATGGGACCAATTGGTGGAGCGGTTCATGAAGAAATTCTTCCCTCCAACCGTCAACGCAAGGAGATAGAAGGATGTGCTGAATTTCGAGCAGATGGATAATGAGACTCTAAGCACTGCCTGGGTGCATTTCAGAAGATTGGTGAAGAATTGTCCGCATATCGGGATTCTCGATTGCGTTCTGATGGAGACTTTTTATAACGGCCTGAATAGATCAACGCAAGCTGTTGTTGACGCCTCCGCAGCGGGAGAATTTATGGATAAGACCTACACTGAAGCCAAGGTCATCCTTGATCGCATTTCGTGAAACACGGATGATTGGGTGAATGACGGGTATGGGGGAAGAGGCGCCGAGCGTAGAAGAACTGAAAATGCCATTGTACCAGTGGATACAATGACAACTTTGGCTGTGCAAATGGCCACAGTGACCTCTCTCCTTCAAACGATGGCAATAAACCAAGGTGCCCTCTCTCAAAGTTCAGCGCAAGTGGCCGCAATAAGTTGCGTCCAATGCGGAGGTGGTAATGCTGCAGAGATGTGCCCATCGAACCCGCAATCATTGTTTGCTATCCAAAACAACCCTTACAGCAACACTTACAATCCAGGTTGGCAGAATCACCCTAACTTCGGTTGGGGAGGTAACAATGACCAAGGAGGCCAAAGGAATCATCAGAATAGTAATTCGGGGAATTGAGGAAATCCTCCATCTTTTCACCATAATCAGAATCAGAGTCACCAAAGGCAACCGCATAACCAATTGTCCACATCAAACACCTTTGTAAATTCATCATCATTGGAGTCCCTGCTAAAACAATATATTGAGAAAAATGATGCACTTATGCAGTCGCAGGCGTCTTCAATAAGAAACTTGGAGATCCAAGTAGGGCAATTGGCAGCCAAGCTTCGCAATAGAACACCGGGAACGCTACTAAGTAATTCAGAAGCCCCGGGATCTCATAGGAAGGAACAATGTCTTTGATGACATTGCGCAGGCAAGCTTGACCGCCTGCGGGGATGTGGATTGCGGTAATCATGAGGAATTTTTCTTTCAATCAGCATCCCTAAAATCTATGTTTAATTGCTTCCTCTATCGCTTTCTTCATTGTGTTATTTACTGCTTTCTTAAACTAGCCTTTACTGCTTTATGAATTTACTTTCAATTTAATTCAAATTGCATTATTTCCATGCTTTGTTCAATTTACTTACTTTTCTGCTATAGTTTGCGTTGTTCTTAAATCTCCGTGAATGATTGAATAATAAGAAAATGAACACCGCAAAGTCTTATCGACTTGCGTTGTTGATGAAATAAAAATATATATAAATAAATAAATAAATAATTATAATAATAATAAATAAACTTTAATGAATATTCGATATGCATTGCGATGACGGGTGCATCTTGCGCTGATAAGATACACTTTGCGTCCATCTTCCTCAAATGCATTGCGTTGAGGAGTTTGTTGCGCGCGTATGTATTCTGCACCCATCCTTAGTGAAAACGCACTATGTCGAGGTAGTGTTGTGCCAATAGAAATACCATGTGCCCGTCCTCCAGAAATGCGCTGAGCTGAGGGGTGTGTTGCGCTAATGCATGCGTTGTTGCCCGTCCTCCACAATATGTGTTTGCGGTACGGATGCATTGCGTTAATCTTCAACCTTGCGCCCGTCCGAATAAAATACAAAATAAAAATTCGTTTTGCGAGAGAGTAGTCCAATCGTTTAGGCTTCCGAGGAAATCATGACTTAGCAGACGAAAAGACATTCTTTTCTACTAATTCATAAATGCGAGGAGCGCGGCGGGCAGGCTTTTTTAGTATCTCGAAGCCTGCCATGCAAAATTTTCGTTGGGCCCATCAAGGCCCAACCTATAAATTCCCTCCTCCTTCATTTGAGGAATTTTATTTGAATCTCAAGCGAAAAGAAACCCTAAGCAAATCCTCTGTATACTAGACCTTTGAAATTTCTTCCTAAGTCCTGAGAATTTTTCAACTCTTCCACTCATCGAAACCATGGCCGAGCAATCCTCACATTCATCTTCCCTGCCTTCATCACCTTCCCTAGCCCAAGTCACCGCAAGGGAGGCGGCATTCCTCATAGTTAGTCACCGTCTCGCCGCCCAGCCTAATCCTGTCCAAAGAATTGACGAAAAATCGCAGCGAAAACCTGTTGTAGCCAAACCACTCCCAATTCGATAGGGGTCGAGCACGTAGAGTGCCCCACTCCCAGTACAGTCATCGGAAAGTGAGAAGAAAAGAAGAGATGACAAAGAAGTATTTGGGAGCATCCTAAGAAACATGAAGAAATAGGGAGGGCTACCCGAAGCCGGAGTTGTTAATTAGCCTTTACCTTCGGAGGAGGAGATGGCAGAAGCTTCACGGAGAAGCGCCCTGGCCGTTGTGGATCCTAAGGAAACTGTTCAAACAGAATCCTATGAGGGACCCATCAGGGTCGCTTTGGAGAAAGTGGAAGCGAAGAAGCTGCCAGAAACGGCTGAAGGGAAGAAGAAAAGAAAAAGCAAGGAGAAACGGGTAGAAGGAGATGAAGAGGCCCGACCAAAGAAGGAGAAGAAAGAAAATAAGTTGAGTGAGAAGAGGCAGCGCAGGCAAGAAGAGAAGCGCCTAAAGAAGGAAGAAAAGAGAAAGAGGGCGGAAAGCCCGGATGTCGACGGAGAATCAACCACCGCAAAGGTCGAAGAGGGGGTGTCACCGCAAGAAAAGGAATCAGCGCAACCTCAAGAGGCATCAACGCATATCAAAACGGTTGCGATCGAAGACAGAGAAAATACTGACATTACCCCTCTAATGCGGCGTCGCAAGGAGAATGCGCTCCAAGGGTCAACAAGTTACCCACAATTTTGGCACGCATAGCAGAAGAGAAGGAAAGGAGAAGAAGAGGAAAAACAAGAAAAGATGTTATGTGCGCGCCAAATCATCGCATCTGGCGATTTGGCAAGAAAACTCCACGATGAGAAGGTGCGCCGTAACAACGCAATTTCGGCAGAAGAAAAAAAAAAGAAAGCTCGAGGATGAGCAACGCATATTGCTGGCCTCAGAGCAATTTGAAAAAGACATGAGAGAAGAAGAAGAGGAAGAAAAGAAGAAGAAGGAAGAGAAGGAGAAATGGCGCAAGGCCAATGTGCAGCGCATTAGAGAGAAGAAAAGAAAAGAAGTTGCAGAATGGAGAAGGGAAAAAGAAGAACAGCGCAAAGAACGGGAACGCAAACAAAGACAGAAGTCCCGTCTTGCGTTGGCTCAAGATAAGGGCAAAGTAAAAGTTGGAAGCAGTGAGCCTGCGTTGACCAAAAGGCGCCCATCAACAAAGAAGGAAAATGATGACATGATGATGGAGATGGGTTTCTTTCCTGCATCAACGCCACTACCAGATTTAATTACAAGTGTTGTGCTGGAGCATGGGTGGGAGACATTCTACCAATGCTCATCCATCATAATTCCTATGGTAGTGAGAGCTTTTTATAATGGATGGCTCCATGACACCAAAGATGCGGTGATCATGAAAGGGTGGACAATGCCATTCAGCGCAAGGGACATCAACGAATTATATAAAATGGACATCCCGTATGCGCTGGGCAACAAAATTATTGATGATCCCGAAGAAGAGCAAATGAAGGTGCGCTGAGAACATTAACGTAACCGGGCACTCAGTGGTCGGTATCTTTGAAAGGCATTGAGACCTTTGCATCTAACAAACTGCTTCCTGAAGCGCGTCTTTGGGTTTACTTGGTGAAACGGCGACTCATCCCTACATCGCATGACAAAACAGTTTCAAGGGATCGAGTAATGGCTGCATATTGCATATCACGCGGTATTCCGATTGACATAGGCCAATTGATTGCAAAGAAAATTTGAGGTTTTGTAGGGCATGTGAGAGGCCAGTACTTCTTTCCTTGGACGATTTCCAGCTTATACCTCTCTGTAGGTATAGGTATTAAAGAGGAGCCAATGCCAGAAGTCCACGGTCTCATCAACACAAAGATCTTGAGAATGCTTCTCAAGGACTCTCCTCACTACCCCGAGCTTCCACCTAAACAGCCCCTCATCGATCTGAATGCGCCACAACAACCCAAGCCGAAGAAGCAGTGCAAAGATGATAAAGGCAAGGAAAAAGTTCAAGAGCAATCAACGCAAGACCAAATACCCTTGGACCCCTTATCTTTAATTATCCACCCTTCAAGCCCACCTATGGAACCCCTTTCCCCAGTCCCGGAACACTTTACAAATCTCCTTCTTGCCCCCGACTCAGACAACGCATCCCTAGCAACATCTTCCCCCCATCCATCTCCACCGCATTTTTCTCCTCCATCGCTGCATGTTGATGACCTACATGGTTTGGGTGAAGGCACTTCCGCTCAACCTCAAACCGTTGCTGGTGAAACATCGCAGGCGCATCCCACCACTGCAATCCTTGTTGCTGACCTAGCAGAGATCTGGTCACTTCTCTCCCAACAAAAAAATTTCTTCTGCCAAAGAATAACGGAGTTACAAGAGAGCCACGCAGAGTTGCAATGTAGTATTGCGATGACGCGGCAGGTGCTGATCAATATTCAACGTAATATTTTCACTATTCACCTGAAGCAGAGACAAATGGCAAAGTGCAACCATGAATACTTTAACTTCTTGATAGCCTATTTACATGGTTCTATGGTGCCTCCCCATTTACAGCAATCACTGCATTTTGAAGAAGCTCCTCGAGTTCCTCCACAAAATCCTCCTCCAGAGCCCCTGCCGCAACTCTAAATTTGAGGGTGTGCCACCTTCTCAATAAATCTGAAATTTTTCGTTTGCGGCCATTCTTTTATTCATTCATTATTTTTTATGTGTAGAAGCTATACCTTGATTTTTTGTACATGCTTAAATTTTATGTTGCGATTATTGTAATTCTTTGTATACTTAGTTAATTTTAATACAACTGAGTAACTATTCTTTTCATATGCGTTAGCCTCTTAACTTATCATCCTTTTCAATTATTGCGGTAATTCTTGTCTTTTATTTTGCATTATTAATTGCGTTTCCATGATAAGTAATATGTATACCCTTAGCAATATTTCTTACACTTTGCACTTTCTGACTAACACTTAAATAATTCTTCGCAATAGCATTGCTTTACCTTTTCTATTTCAAGACTCTGCTCAAACCTTCTTTTCAAAATTTTGACTAAGTGTTGTGTCTTTTCTGTCCAAAACAACACAATGAGGACCTTGCGCATCTCTAAATTTGGGGGTGGGGAAGCTCTGAGCAGACGTGATCAAGCGGATGCGGTCATTATCAGAAACATGCGATCATTTATAAAAAAAAAAAAAAAAACCTAAAAACTCCAATGTCAGCACAAAGGAAAATCCCAACCTGATAAGAGTTAAATCGTGAAAGGAACCTGCTCGTAGTTGGATGTTTGCATGTCACCCATGGGAGCAAGTCAAAAAGAAAGTAGGTTTACAAGATCGATGCAATATGAAAAGAGAAAAAAAAAAAAAAAAAAAAAAAAAAAAGAAGAGAAAATAAGAATATAAGAGACAACTCCTCTGATCAGCAAAAGTAAAACTTGGCTGAAAATCAAAAGTTGAGGTTAAGATTGGTACACAACCGAAATTGGATGCTCGCATGACACCCATGGGAGCAAGCCAAAACGAAAGGTATAACCATGACCAACAGTCTCTAATAAAATGATGCAAACCAGGCCACTACATAAAGACGCACTTAGTTATTTTTGCAAGAAGAGGTAAACATTTTTCTCAAAACAAGAAGACAATTTTTGGGTAGAGGTTTGTTGTAGAAAAGAATAAAGTAGAGCTTGTTGATGAATTGTTAAAGGATAGAAGGAATTTGTGTTGTTAATTAATTTTGTAGAGGTGGAGCATTCGGAGCAGCCAATCGACGCAAAGTTAGGATAAGAATTGAGCGAAATTGTCTTAGTTGAAGATATGCTTGAGGACAAGCATATATCTAAATTTGGGGGTGTGATAACTTGTAGAAATACAAGTTATTTATATTGTTTTATTTAGATATTGTGGCAAAAGAGAGGAAAGTTGCGTCGATAATATAACAATTGGCTGAGAAATACGAAAATTATAAAATGTCGTGAACGCATCCACTAACCCCATTGCGATGGCGAAATAGAATGTTCCAGTCTCTGTTTTATAGGAAAGAGGTCACCGCATGCGTTAATAGCTCGAGGAAAAAATGTACAATGCATCTACATCGCATGCGGCGATCGATCGAAGATGTGAAGAGAAACGCATTCGCGGACGATTCTGACAAGTGTACAACTTTCTGTTGTACGATTCTAACAGATTGATCGTGGAGCAGAGAGGAATTTCCCATTATGCCATGGCAGGAATTATCAGAATTATACAGTGGGATCACAAATTCAAAGAACCAAGGTCTTGTCTATAAATAGTTTCCTTGAAATCATTGCAAGGAGGAGGGGAAGGGGGGGTGGAGAGAGGCTGGTCTGAAGAGACTTTACAGAGAAAATCTGGGAGAACTACGAGACAAGGCTTAAAAGTGAGTCTCCGAGCAAGGAATTCTTTCCATTCTCGAAGCTGAAGCTCTATGCAAAAGGTCAATTCTACCGGGAAAGCAAGCCTGAGAGGGAAGCTTTCCTCTCCACTTCATCCATATGCCGGAAAGCACAAGTCTCCGATCGGGATCTGTGTCAAGACGTTGACACTTTTTCCATATTTGTTTCTATTCATTACTTCATCTTTTTTGTTCATCTTCTTAAATCTCTCATTCACAATCATGTATCAAACGCTTATCTTTAGAATTAAATGTTATCATCGTCATCATTATCATCTCTCTATCCCTTTCCATACATTTATCATCCATTTTCTCCATCATGTGTTCTTAATCCCCTGGGTAAAAAGGAAGGATTAAACGAGTGAGTTAATCGGTGTTAAAGTAATCAATTAAGTTTAGTTAAAGTATACTCGACGGCATCTTCACCTGTGAGAGCAGAAGTGAAGATGTTATTCCGTTTATCGAGAGAATGTTGGAAGAATGCATTAACTAAAGCAAGAAGTATTTCCAGAGATGGAAACAACCTTGCGTTCATCACATTCATCTCTGTTTCACCATAGACGTATGGGAATGTGGCCGATCACTGAAAGGTGTACGCCAAGGGAAAGCGGAACCTTAGTTGCGTCCTTAACGCGATTGACGAAATTGCGATGTTCTTTCTCTTTACTAATTCTCTTTCTGCCTCATTCATAAGACTTGCCATCGCATTCATAGATTCTTTTGTACAACTTCATAGCCAGTCCTCGCCCAATGTATCATAGTAGTTTAGGAATTTATTTTACAACGCATTTTACTTTCAATGCAATTTATATTTCTGCAAAACCAAAATTCTTTATTCTTTATTATAACCGGTCGCATATATCACATTAGTATCACATCTAACGACAACAATCCCCGTGTTCGACCTCGAAATAAATCATGAGGACAGAAAACTGATGACTGTCAATCTCGAATTAAGTTGACAAGCCGTTAACGATCTACTGTAGTAAGTACACTCAACTTTTTGGTGACAAATATTCGGCGCATCAGACAGAGAATTAATGGCATCCCATCAGTGCAATCATAAGATAGAAGAAACCTTTCACCTCAAAGCTCTATAAATACCGGAGGCCACCTTCAGTGAAGAAGTTCGACAGTTAGATAATTTTTCATATAGATAGAAATAGCCTTGTTCATAGTTTTTATTTTACTTAGAAGGCAGAAGCAAGGGAAGTGAGATTTTACTGAGAGATCGTTTCGGTGAACTTGAAAGTGTGCCAGAAGCGTCGAGATCAAAGAGAGGGCCAACTCCTGCGGAAGTAGGAACATATTTTGAACAAAATAGAGTTAACAGTGTAAAAGCCTTGGGAAGCAAGGAATTTCTACCAGGCTCTCTATCCTTATCTTCCATTGTCATTTTGTACTCTGAACTGATTCATAGAAATGGAATTTACATCTTTATATCTGTTCACTCTCTGTACATTACGCATGAGTAGCTAAATCTGTTGAATGGGTTGAGAAGCACTTAACTAGCATAACTGGGGATCTTCATTCTATGCAATTATCTTGTATTATGTATGCGTCATTCGTCCATTAGAGATACTCGGGAAGGTAGTCTAAGGATAGAACTTAGGCTTGGAAAAGTCAGGTTAGAATCTAGGCTCGGGAAAGTCAGATTAGAAACGCATAATCAAGAGATAGAAGCTTAGGAATAAGCGTTGTTTGCTATTAACGCATCGCATGCATCCTAGAGATAGGTTATGATTGTATGCGGTTACCTTGCCCTTGTGTGCATCTTGCATCATCGCATAGGCAAGAAGTAAAGATTTAGGAATAAGCTCTATAGACATTATCGCATTCATCGCATGCGTCCTAAAATTAGAAGCTACCACATCTACATTGGAAAATGATTTGCTGTCGCATGAGTGTAGCATGATCGTATAGTTTGAACGCATTCTCGGGAAACGTTAGCTAAAGACCTTCTTAACCCGTTCTTCCGCATACTCAGTGTATTTGTCGCATAATCATTATTTTCTCAAATCCGCTGCATACTTTTTATACTTCAAACAACAAACCAACCAAACCCTTAATTTATTTGTTACCACAAAGTGATCTAAAAATTACTACCGCATATTGTTTTCCTTAGTCTCTGAATTCGACCCTGGACTTACCAGGAAACTCAGTAGAATTTATACTTGGGTTCTGCTTAGAAAACTTGTTGCACAACACATTTTCCATCACCGCAATCCTTCCATTATTTCATCGCATAAAATAACGCATTAGATGTGATGGAATACGAGACATACGCAGCAGAATTGGGACCTAATTACACTCTAATTACTTCTAAATTAAAGGATAATAGCATGCAATTGAAGGAAAAACAGTGATTAAAAATGATGAGATGCTACCCTTGAAGCTCCCAAACAACGCTTTTCCTCGCCGAATCTCGACCCGAACATGGACGGACCACCATTAGAGTTGACCTACTATCCTCTGGACTCAGAACCGAGTTGTGGGACCCAGTGGATGAAGAGAACCGAGAGAGAGAAAAGAGATGAAAATAAGGTATGGAATTTTGAGTAGGTTTGGGTGTTTCCTTTTTTTTTCACAAAGTTGTAATTTTCCAGCCCAAATATCAAAAAACTAATTTTCAAAATGGCAAAAGTATTTTAACTAAATTAAAAAGCCCAATTTATAGAAAAAAGGCATGCAACAATTGCATGAAAAAACTTCACAAAAAACCTACACCTAGAATCCGCTCACTTAGTGTCTCCACTATAAGCCAACACCTAGCCCACTATTTTGTTAGTGGAATTATCCAACAAAAGTTTGGATTTTCCCACTAACTATAGTTAAAGGGCAAAATAGTCATTTGGTCAAAGTTTGACTTTGACCAAAATGTCAACATTTTGACTTTTTATGATTTTTTTCCGTGTTGATTAATTTTGACCTCCGGAGCATGAATCCGCATTCATTTTCTCGAAATTCAAATTCTGCGGAGGTATACCAGGTGCTGAGAGTTGGGAAACTATTCCATTTCTATCATATAGTTATAGAACTCAAAATCCAAAAACTCTCCACCTCAATCAGATCGAAGTGATTTAATCATTTTACTTAATGCATTTTCAACTTCAACCTTGAACTCTTTGAACTTTTCAAAAGTTTCAGACTTATGTTGCATTAAATAAACGTACCCATACCTTGAATAATCATCAGTAAAAGTGATGAAGTATTCATAGCCTCCCCTGGCTCGCACATTCATCAGACCACAAACGTCTGAATGCACTAACTCTAGAGGCTCTTTGGCCCTATAACCTTTTCCAGTGAAAAGTCTTTTAGTCATTTTGCCTTCAAGGCATGACTCGCACACAGGTAAATAATTTTCTTCTAACTCGCTTAGAAATCCATTCTTCACCAACCTCTTAATTCTATTGAGACTGATGTGGCCTAAACGTAGGTGCCAAAGTTGAGCATTTTCTTTAGGAAAAACTTTAAATCATTTGTTTTGAGTTATGACAGTTTTATACATCCGTTTGTTATGGAGAAAATTTGTTGCTAATGGCCTTAGCACATACAAATTATTTTCCAGTTGAGTTGAACATATATCAACACCACTTTTCATAATAAACACTTTATTAACAAAAAATAAAGTGTATAGTTACATTCAAGCAAAGACTTTACAGAAAAAAAAAGTCTCTCTTTAACTCAGGAACTACATAAACATTATTCAGAATGATAATCCTATTCTGTAAAGTCAACTGGAGACCTCCTACTTCCACAATAGAGACAACGTGCCTGGCTCCAACTTGCATCGTCATCTCACTAGCACCATGTTGCCACCAGGAACTAATTCCCTGAAATGAAGAACAAACATGGTTAATGGTCCAAAGTCAATAATCCAGGCAGAATCATCATTCTCCACTAAACAAGTTTTCAAAACTAGTAAATCATATTTACCTTGTTTGGTCTTCTTCTTCTCAGCCAAATAACAAGGGCAGTTCCGCTTCCAGTGACTGTCAACGCATACACTTAGAACGTAGTGTCGCAAAGTATCTTTATCATAAAGCACTTGAGCACATAGCACAACATCACTTTCATTCATTCATCAGTGCAATAGATAGATAACATTCCATTTATATTCGCACAAGTTTATGGCAACATGAGCTTGTAACATAATATCTATCATCACAGTGCATGCATAATAAATAATAAATAAATAAATAAAGATTCAAAATTATTATTACAAGTTTATGGTGCCGTTTCTGGGACATGAACTTGCATTTCATTCATCCATCATGTAGTGTGCATAAGTAATACAAAACATACACAGCATAACATACATTTGTATCCTTACAAGACCATAGACAAGTAACGACTGTGGTAGTTGGCCAGCTAATCAAAGTCAAGTTTATAGACATAGGACGTGTTTATAAACCACATCACATCATTGAAGATATGAGGAAAGAGTATAGCATAAACATAAGCTACGACAAAGCTTGGCGTGTAAGAGAAACCGCCTATGCTCTCAATAGGGTACTTCAGAAGACACACGTCGTTTTACATGCTTATAGAAAAGCGTGAAAAATAGAGAATTCAGATACAATGTTTGAAATCAAATTTGAAGATGATGTGCATTTCAAGTATATGTTTATGGCATTAGGGCCTTATATTAGAGGTTTTGCAAGTTGTCAACCTATGATTATTGTGGATGGATCGCATTTGAGAGGAAAGTACAAAGGTACCATGTTGGTCGACGTTTCCATGGACAGTAACAATTAAGTATACCCACTAGCATATGTCATAGTGGATAATGAAATCGATCAAGCACGGAAATGATTTATGTTGAATTTGAAGTGTACTCTTGGAGACCCCCTAACTTTGTATTCGTGTCAGATCAGATTATATCTATGGGCAATGTTATTCGTATAATTTTTCCACTGCATTTTATGGATTATGCAGTACCACATAGAAAATAACATTATTTGAAACTTTAAAGACAATACTGTTAGGTTGTATGTTCTAAACTCGCAGTTTGTAAAGTTACACATTTTCTATTATCAATAAAAATGTTATTCAACATTTCTTCAATAAAATTGTTATTGAATTTGTAAATTGCACTTGTAAAGACTAAATCCAATAAACTACGATCTATGGCTATTATATGAATACTTGAACTTTATGTAGAGACATAAAGATGAATCAAGTTCAAGTAAATAGTCAAAATAGTATATAGTATACGTATAAGGTTGGGTGCCTTATTCTAGTAACACTATCGAATGCGGCCCACTCTGTAGTTGTTACAATTTTTCGTAAAGTGCTACAAACGAAGTGATCTTGGTTCATTCATGTATTGACATGAGGAGTGAAGGCGTTCTTTGCAATGAGTTTCCATAAGATCGGACCAAGAAATTAGTCACTCTTACTTTATAACACTATTTACTGTTTAAGATTGACTTTTTTACTTAGATGACTTAGGTAACTCGATCTTAATCCTGAGCTAAGTATGAACTCCTGTTTATTCGGGATTATCCTTATATTTGCATAGGTGGGGGTTAGCTTAACAACGTCGACTCAATAAGCCTCCCATTTCAGGGGTAAGACCGAGTAGATAGCTGAGGACATATAGTGCAAGAAGGAATTCACACCTACCCGATTTAGGGATAAGAGGAAGGTTGTTTTCTTAAGTGCTAAATCCAGATCTTGAACAAGGGGCCCCACCCTCTCATTGGACCGGAAAGGACTAGCTTTAGTGATTGGATCAAAAACTAATTGTTCATTAAAGAATTAGTGGAACTTAAAGAGCTAGATGTAATTTTGAGGGTAAAATAGCTTATGGACCCAACCATTATTACGAACAACCTGTGAATGGTCGATTTTTTTATTATAGTTAAATCAAGTGGATACAAATATATCTACAATGAGAAGAGTGCAACTATCGAGCTATAGTGGTGTGACTCGGTAGTTAAGGAATATTGATTAATTTGGTATAAAGAGTTTTAACCAATTAATCTCAAATCATTGGAGCTCATGATTTGTAGGTTCATAAGGGCCCTCTACTAGCTCGTAAAATATGACATCTTGGAGTAGTAAATTGAGTGAATTTGGAATAACTTCAATTTGAAGTGTTCAAATTGAATTTCAATTTGAAATGTTCAAATTGAATTTAGGGTTTGAATTTGAATAGTTCAAATTCAAATTAGGGTTTGTATAATTATATTTGATATAATTAATTAACGTTTAATTTATCGAAATTAAACGAAATTGGAGAGTTTATAATATTTAAATATTAATTAAATGAATAGGATTCATGTTTAAAATTAGGTGTGTGATTAATTTAATATTTGATATTAATGTAGGATTGTATCAGCAACAACAAAAGCACGAGGATCATCTAAGCACTCTAATTCACTAATTTTGGCAAAATATAAAGCATGTTCTTGCAGAAAATAAGTGAGTTTCAAGACATATCTCTTGTGGAACTTCTTCAAAGCTCCTTCTCCAGCTGCTATCTTCTCCAAATCTTGTTGTAGACCACCTCAAGATCTTCTCCACTATTCTCTTAGTGCTCTATATTGAGTTGTGGGACTCAAAATAAGCTTGAATCAAGGGATGAAGAAGAAAAGCTCATAGCAGCAATCTAGGTGAAGAACCCTTTCTTCAAACCGAAATTTCTCTAAAATTCTCTATTGATTGCATGCTCGAATTTCACTTTAATTTGTTTACTATATTGCAGATCAACATGCAAAGGAGAGACTTGCATGAGTTGCAACTCATATTTGGAGAAGACAAGGCAAAGAAGATGCTATTTATGTGAGCTACTTAGAAGATGGATAATGGAAAACAAGCTTTTTCCATATTTGTGTTTTGTTTTCTCTTTTTCAATTTTATCTCAAAAATAAAAATTTGATTTTAAAATTCATTTTGATTTTAAAACTGAAAAAAATTTAAATAAAACTTAATTAATTTAATATCAAATATTAAATTAATTTTTACACAAATACATCTTTATATATTTAAATCATATTTAAATATATAAATTCTCCTATTCTGTTTAATTCTCAAATTAAACATGTAATTATATCTCATATAATTACTAATTCTCTTAATTCTAATTTGAACGTTTCAAATTAACTTATCACACTATTCTAGAGCTAGTCCGTTACGAGCTACAGGGGGACCTCGTGGACCTACATGGGCTCCAACGATCCAAGATTAATTGACTAAACTTATTAAACCAAATTAATCCTCATTCGTTAACTAATGGGTCACTCTACTAAAGCCCATAGTTGCACTCCTTTCACTGTAGATATATTATGTCCACATGATTTAATCATAATCAGCAAATCGACCCTTCACAGGTTGTTCGTAATAACAGTTGGGTCAAATATCTGTTTTACCCCCAGATTACATCTTATTCCTCAAGTCCCTACTGATCCTCTAATGAACACCTGGTTTGTGATCCAATCACTAAACCAAACTCTCTCAGCCCAAGAGAGGGTGGGGCCCCTTGTTCAAGACCTGGATTCAGTACTTTAGAGAACAACCTTTCTCCTATCCCTAAATTGAGTAGGCGTGAACTCCGTCTCGCACCCTATGTCCCTAACTATCTATTTGGTCTTATCCTTGAAATGGGAGTCTTATTGAGCCGGCGCTGTTGAGCCAACCCTCACCTATGCAAAGCTAAAGGCAATCCCGAATAAACAGGAGTTCATAGTTAGCTCAAGATTAAGATCGAGTTACCTAGGTCATCTAGGCAAAACAGTCAGTCTTAAACAGTAAACAACGTTATAAAGTAAGAGTGACTTATTTCTTGGTCCTGATCTTATGCAAACTCATTGCATAGGACGTTCCCACTCCTCATGTCATAACATGTATGAATTAGGATCACATCGTATGTAGCACTTTATAACTCTTTGTAACAACTACAGAGTAGGCCGCATCTAATGGTGTTACCAGAATAAGATACCCAACCTTATTCATGTACCATAGATCATTTTGACTATTTATTCGAACCTGATCCACTCTTATGTCTCCACATAAAGTTCAAGTACTCATACAATAATCATGGGTCTTAGTTTATTGGATTTAGAATTTCATACAATTTATGAAATCTATAATAAGTATATTGATTATAGAAAATGTTTATCATTTTACAAACTGCGAGTTTTAGGACATAAAACCCAACAATTAAATTATTATTTAATTAATTCAATTTTTTTAATTAATTAAAATCAAATTAATTTTCGATTTTAATTCAATTTGAGAAATTGATTTATAAAATTTTGAATTAATTAAATAAGAATTCAATTTTATTTTTTTATTTTAATTTTAGTTAATTTTGAATTAATTAAAGTTAGAAATTAAAATGTAAATTGAAAATTAAAATAGGAGATAATGGAAACATCCAAGGTTTTGGATGTTTTGGTGGATTCATCTCCATCCAAACACCTAGCCCACTACCAAACACAAATTGAGCTGGCCATGGTTGAGACTCCTTAGTGCTTACATGCATGAGATGCATAAAAAAAACTTCAATTTTGTGAGATGAAGCTGATAGAGTTGTTGGAAATCTGAAAATTTCTGAAGAACTCTCTTCTCTCAAACTCTCTCTAATTCCATTCACAATTCATCTCAATTAAGAGTTCCACCACTCAGATTCAAGGCTGAGAATAGTACAGAAAATCTCTTGGTAATTCACTGAGGTATTCAAGCTGAGAATTCGTGGAGGGCAGCTTGGATTTGGAGGATTCTACAAAGGTATAATGTTCTTGAAACCCTTTTCTGGAAAATTTGGTTTTGCATGCTTTTAGAACTCAAATTAAATGTAATTAGAGTACTTATTGATTCTAATTACTTCCGTTGCATGCTTTTTTATCCCTTCAAGTACGATTATTGGGATGTTCAAGGATGCAACCAGGGCATTTTGTATGTCATAGTTCTACACTGGGACCAACTTCGTAGTTTTTTAGGTGGTGTTGTAATGAAATATCTGGAGGATATCAGTCTTGAAAGGTGGACACGGGTTTACCAAACAAATTAAGGATACGACAACACGACGTCTAATAATGTAAATTGTTTTAATTTCTTAACTAAAGAATATCGGCTACTACCCATAACGTGCTTGCGAGAACATGTTAGAGGCCTCATCTAGTCGTGATTTTATGAATAGGGGAATTATTGGACATCTCGAAGAATGTTACACTTGGATTATTATGAAAATCGATGAACAGGGGAATTATTGGATAAGATGATATCGAATTATGGGACATCTCCACTTTGAGCATCTTCCTGCTCATTATCGTTTCCTCCATTATGGTCATCACTGTCCCCACCATTCCCACTTTCTGAACTATCGCCCCGATCCGAACTACCACCATTTTCATAACTACCTAAATTTTCTGAACTCTCGACATTGGAATATACTTGTATTACAGCCTGTCTCTCTACTAGGGTGTCTCGAAACTCCTTCTCAGTATCGAACATGACAATATCATTTTGAATTTTGTCTGTATTAATAGCCCAACTTAGTAAGATGGTTAGTGTCAATTTAAAAATCAAATAAACATATTGTGGCTAAAGTACACTTACATTTCGAGATGAAAAAATTTCTCTCTACAATACTTTGAAGGACACCGAGTGTGAGCATGTCCATCGTAATATAAAAGACATAATTATCTCATTCCTTCAAGTGACAATGTTCCCCGTTACCGATGATAGGATCTCGTACATCCATACCTAAATATGAAACAACACATATTCAGAACTATGGTAATGTTAAACTAACGATAAGCTTATGTTAAGGAACATATACCTGGAATGCTTGGGAAAATCCACACAGAGAGTACTTTAAAACATAATTTTTATTTCCTTTTACCTTATCCTTGTATAGACCAACCTTATCATTTAATGCAGTCTTGAGGGCATTGAGTGTCCTCTCCCAAATCATTGTACTCCTATCTAGACTGTTGTAATAATCTATGTCTTTAACATCCTCAAATAATCTACGTTCTACTGCACTTTTCTGCTTATTCTTTCTCATCATTGCAACCTCCGTGTAGTACATTAAGGTGATCTTAACAGCATCATCATCGTTTTTGAATTCCAATTTCTTGTATTCTTCTTCTAGTAAACTGAAGTAGAATAACCGAAGCCGACCGATTACCAAAGTACTTCGTTACAAGTTCTTGTGAGGACTCACTCCGAACAAATCGCGAAGGGGACTGCTACAAACCAATAATCAACAAAAAAATGTCTTTCGAAAATGTGTCGACCTTTCCTCTAATAGAGAAGTTGATCGAGTCAGCTCTCTTCTTCTTCACTTTCCTCAACAACATATGGTAGACAAGTGGGCTATTAGATACAATGTCAATGTCTATGAATTGCCCAAAAATTGTTCTATTGAACATCTCTAACTATCATCGGGTATGCTTTTCCTTCACAGTCTTATTGGCATTCGCAATATAGGCCAAACTCGTTATTTGCCCCAAAAACTTATCAACTTCATGTATTTTGAAACTTTTTGACAACTTAAATTACTCTTGCATGAAATGAACATTCAATCTATCAATTAACAGGTTCTTAAAAAAACGAATCAGTAAACATACATTCTGTTTAAGTCTCTTTAGTCTTATTCTCGCTAGTAACACTCTCGCTTGTCTCAATCTAGCTTGTCTCTCTCTCGCATATATCGCTCTTGCAAATATCACTCTCGCCTATTATGCTATCATCGATCTCGTTCTCGCAATCTTACTCACCTTAACTAAACCATGTCCCTTAACATCCCTCACCTTATCGGGCTCTAACTATAACTCGTTTTCGTCCTCAATGCCACAGAACACATCGAAACTCAAAAAACAAACAAGAATCATAAAGACATGACCAATTACTAAACCCTAAAACTGCTGACTGATTTCAACCCAAAACCTAAACAAACACAACATGTGCGACAAAGATTAAATTCACTTACTCAAAAGCTTCGTTTTATCAGAAGCAGATGGTGGTTTTGCAAGGAATGTTTGATAGATTTCAAATGCAACAAGATCATTTGGATTATCGAAGATGGAATGAGCGACACAAGAAAGTCGTTACGCTTGAAGAAATTTCAATAAAAGCATATGGTGTTGGGGTTGATGCCCTAAATCTCGTAGGGTTCTATAGTTTGTAAATGTTTTGAACAACTCATTGTCTATTTAATAAAATATATGATATTTTACTCCATATTTTTGTTGCATTAACCACAAACCAATACACTAACATCCAAGATTATATTGTAGCTTAAACATGTATGTAGAGACATACGGGTGGATCATGTTTAAATGATAACATAAATGGTCTGTAGTAGATGGATAAGGTTGGGTACCTTATCTTGATGACACTATGAGTATGGCCTACTTTAAGGTGTTACAATTGTTGTAAAGTGCTACAAATGATCTGATCCTGATCATTCATGTATAGACATGAGAGTAGGGATATTCTATACAAAGGAGTTTGTATAAGACCGAACCACGAAATGTTTAGTCTCATTATATAACACTATTCATAATAGAGACTTACATTTCACCAGGATGACCTAGGTAACATGACCTGAATCTTGAGTGAGTTGTGAACTCCTGCTTATGAGGGCGGTCCTTTGATTTGTATGGGTGAGAGTGACCAGATCGCCGACTCAATAATCCTACCATTTGGGGGATTCGTCTGATTGGGGAGCTAGGAACATAGCTACACAAGAAGGAATTCACTCCTTCCCTGAGGTCGGGATAAGTAGATAAATTGTTCCCTTAAAGGCTGATTCTGAGGCTTGAACAATGTAGACCACACCCTCTCCTAGCCCGAGAGAGGTTCAATCATAGTTGGACTATAATCTATTGTTCATTAGAGGGATCGATGATACTTAAGGAGTTAGATGTAACTACAGGGGCAAAACGGTAATTTTTTCCAGTTGTACTTACGGGCAATTTGTGAATGGTCATCATATTATTGATTGGTTATATCCAATGGACACAGATATATATCCGTAATGCGAAGAGTGCAGTTGTCCGTCTTTAGTAGAGTATCCGACAATTAACAGATGATGAACAATTTAATTAAAGAGTTTGATTAATTATTCATGTATCGTTGGAGCTTCAAGCTACAGGTCCATGAGGTCCCCTTGATAGCTCAATGGGATTAAATGAGAATCAGTTTTTGGATTAATTTGAATTGTTCAAATTAATTTAGGGATTTAATTATATATGATATAATTAAGTTATTTTAATTATATGTGGTATAATTATATAATATATTTGATACATTATAGCTTTAGTGAGAGAAAATAAATATTTGAATATGATTGAAATATTAATTATATGAATTGGATTCATAATTGTTAAATTTAATATAAATATGATTTATTTATAATTTATTCCCTCATTTGGGTTCTCTACGTAGTGTTCGTATCTTGATCGAGAGATTCTTGAAGAAAGTCTTCAAAGGTAAGGGTTTTTGAAACCCTAAGTTTTTTTTTAATTAAGCATGATGTAATTTATTCAAATGCATATGTTGGAATGCCTTTGTGTGTCGATCTTCTCTATCTCTACGATTCTTTTTTTGTCGATTTCGTAACCGCATATGTTGTTCTTTCTTTTCTGAAAATATTAAATTTCATGAGAAATGAGAATTTGGACAATCCGCTTCCATGACGTCAACAAAGTGTTATTTGATATTAAAAATAAATTAATTAATTAAAGGGGAAGAAAAAAAAAAAAGACGTCATTTGGCATCCGAACATATGGACCGAAGTTTCATTAGCGTTGCAGACATTTTCTGGGAATTTAAGAACAGAAAAAGTAAGATTCCTGTACGGAAAGCTTACCGTATCACTAAAAAAATCAGACGGCTTATCAATTTTGGGACAATCCTTCAGGTTCTCTCCACATTTACACTCCCAACACATTCCCACTTCTTCCTCTCCGATGGACTTCAAATCACCGTCTGTAGTTTCATCCACCAGCAATTGCAGTGATGATACATGCAACAGCTTACTCTATGGAAGAGAAATCGAAGCTATAGATAGAAAAGCTGGGACACGTCTTCCCAAAATTGATTTGGGACCTGTTCCATCACCTGTTGAAGTTGATGCTGCAGTTGCTGCACTTCAGAGGTGATGTTCTATTACATTTGATTCTGTATTTTTTGGTATCTGTTCTTGTTTTATTGGGTTCCTGTTTTGTCATCTGGGCAAGAGATTGAAGACTACCAAATCTTGTTGGGTTTCTTTGTGTGAATTGTGTGTGATTCTTTTTGTGGATTTAGGTTTATAGGAAGAGAAGAAATCTGGACTGGAATCGTTCATTTCTTGTTTTATACTGTTCACACACGTATGGACTCATAAAGCTCATCCTACTTTTCCTCTGACAATTTGAAAGGGCAAGTAAGAGGAAAAACTATAGAAAACCTCATTAAGTTTTTGACTTTGTACAAACTATCATACAGATACTGATGTGGAGATGTGTTAAGTTTTTTTCCCTTGATATGCGTGAGTGTCCAACCAGCTTATTCGCACATCAACTAATCTTGCGAAAATCCGTCTGACTCTATAGGCCGTCATAGATTGAACCCATGATCTCTTGTGAGATTGTGACCTTTGAAATCTTTGGACAATTTTCTCTATGGATATGTTGTCCCTGGAACATTTATGAGATAAACAAAATGAAGGAGAACTTGAAGATTAAGGATATCTATTTGGCTCAACACTTTTTAGGGAGTTGTTTATCATGGCTTTAGTTTTTCTGTAAGACTCTAGTTACAATTATATTGGGATAATTAGTATGATTAGTAGTAAGGGACATTCTAGTAGTTAGATATTAAGTTTGTTAGGTTTTTGGGTTATAAAGAGTAGGAGAGAGTATGACTAGAGGTGTGAAGAATTTAGAAGAGTGTTTGGTTCTTGGGAGAGGATTCTTAGTCCTCTAAAATATGCTAAGGAGCTTGTTCATCTACCTTTACTTGTTCTAGTTATATCTTGATATTGTATTACTGAATTTTCTGAAGTAGGAATATAATCACAAGGGTGTTTGCCTTGTGAATTTCTTTGATATTTGTGTTATTGTTGGGGATTTTCTGCTTGCAGGAAGAGGAATCCTAACTTCTTTATTCACGAATGTGTTCTATGGTAACATGGTGTAGGATCTTTCTTGTGGAAGATGGTTTATGTTATTTCTTTTTTTTTTTTTTTTTTTTTTTTTTGGTACCATTTTTACCTCATTCTTGGTTTTAGAATTTCAGAATTAAATTTGTTTTTGAGAAGTTATTGTCATGATAAGAAGTTCTCATGGAGTTGCAATATTAATCAGTTTGCTGCAGGAGAGTTTTTCACTTGGATCGGTGTCAAAATGGCTTCAGCCGCTGATGAACTCCTGTGATTCAAGCATTTTGCATTCTCGTGGTTATCGATTACTTTGTAAAGGTCTTCAATGGCTGCTAACAGATCCTACATTCAAGGTGTAACAGAACTTTCTTTGACATAGTGAAAGCTTACAACATAACTAGGATCAAAGAAAGAAAATTTTCAGGCATCTCAAAAGCAACCTAATAGCACAACGAAACCTCAACCATTTCTTCTTTTAACTTACCATTGACATCTTAACTCTTTCCAAAAAAATTCTCATAAAAAGCCTCCCAAATATAATTTAATTACGATTTACGAATGGACAGCAAATTTCTGCACAACATATGCCAACTGAGCTGTAAAAACATATTTGGATCTCCTTCACAACATTTTAGATATATTTATACCTTAAAGTTGAAAAGACCAGCAAAAGAACTTAAATTTCTATTGCAACTGCCACTTCCAAACTGTCAAAAAAATAAAATAAAATAAAATAAAAATAAAAAAGGATAACTGGGGACTCCCCCCTTCTGACTGCAACAAACATGACAAGAATTTTCAAATTGTTAATTTAATGTTACTTACATAAATGAATATACCCAAACATCTTCCTTTGTTGTACGTTTTTTTCTTGGAAATTCTCTTTTTCAAGTACCTCCGTTTATTTTAGGGACTGGTAATTTCACTGTGTTTGGACAAAGATGTTTGGAATGCTATTAGAAACAATGGGATCGTAGAGAAGCTCCAGGAGTTACCTTCTTCAGGTTTGTAGTGAACTCTGACAAACTTAGTTACTATGTGATAGAACGACTTTATTATTGGCTGTATGCAGCCTATATATCTTAATTATTTTAGTGGCATGGTGGAAAAATACCCCAAATTTTTGGGACAGAATATTTTCCTTAAGTGCAGCAGTTGATTTATTTGTTGATTATTATTTGTGTAGAAAGGAACATTACTTTTCATTGAAATTGTGGAGTTACAATCAAACCAAGGAAACAAAGAACTCATCTAAAATGTATATATTCAATTAAAAGGCCACAGTTTTGGCAATGACTTAGCTTAGAGGTCCCAAGTTTGAACCTTTAGGTGAGCTTAATGCCAAAACTCCATGATGTCTCTCGTGTCTGGGCCTTGGGGTGGTCTTGAGTGCCCCCGGGTATAGGGAAGCTAAGCTCCGACTCCCTGTTATCAAAATAATAACAACAATAATAAAAGAGCAATACTTGAAGACTGAAACTAAACAATCCAAACAAGACTTAAATGGAAGAAAAACAAGAATCCATGGAACTCTTTCCGCTCGTTAAGCAAACAATGGAAACTGTTTCTAAGAAGCACCCTTAAACATCGCTAACTGACCTCCCATGGACCTGGTTGGCCTAGGTTCCAGTAATGTGAATGATAAGAATCAGCTCGTCTTGCTAATTGACTGTAGCACTTTTTAAAGTAGAGAACCACTGTATGGTATGGTCTGATTGCTCCTGGATTTGATGATAACTTAGAAGAGGGAAGACTGAATTATTAAGCTGAATTCATATTAATACAAGGAAAATCCAAACTTTCTTACAGGTGGAGGGGATAAAGTTGAGTACTTGAGTTCTGGGAAGTGATATTTGAGTACATGTACTTCCCTTTGTTATCTTTTTCTCTTCAGTCTCTTGTTTTCCACAATAACAAATTTTATCTTCTTTGGATACCAACCAAGCTGATGTGAGCAAGCCACTCTGTGAGTTTAAACCTTGGTAATGAACTATTAGTGGACTCTTCTCTCAGTCTTTCAACCTTAAAATTGAAGTTTTATTTCAATTGAGGATGGCAAAAAAATCTGGAATGATTGGCATGCTAAAGAGATCCAACCTTCTTTCAGTCTCTTTTGCTTCAAGACTTGGATTGTTTATATTATTATTGTTGTTGTTGTTCTCTTACTTTCAGAAGGTGGAAATGGAAACCCTGAGAGCTCCAAGCAGGGACCTGACTTTGGTAATGCCATTCTAAGCTGGATTTTGCTAATGTCACTCACAAAAATCAGGGAGCTGATCGAAAACTTTGTGTTCCTGTTGAACAATGCATTTCGTTTTCCTGGGAAAGAGAAACTGAAGGCAGAGAAAAGAGATGAGATAGATGAAAAAATCCAATCTTCATTCTTTCTGTCCTTAGTCATCCTGTTGATTGTGATCGTTGCTCGAGTTCAGATGGCATAAAATCGGCGGCATACAACATCTGCTGACCATGGTTGTACTCATACTTCTATTTAAGCTAAATTGTAAGAAGCTTCCTTGAGCTTCTTTACTTCTAATTGCAACATAATATTCATACGTCACCGTGAGTCGTGTTTCCCTAATATTATACAGTCGTGTTTCCCTAATATCATAACACCAGAATCATACTTTTTTATATTAGTCTTGCTTGTTTTTGGATATTATTTCATACCTACTTTGCTCTTGAACTAGACATTATAACCTTAATCCTTTCCCATGTACAGATCAATTTTTAGTCTTTGTATTTTGAATCTTTCATTTTAGAATTCCATTAGTTACTTTTTCAAAAGCAATAGTCTCTATTAATCTTCCATCTAAATCTTTTAAACACATTATTTTCCTAGAGCCCGTGAGACCCACTCATAACGAGATGAGGAATGGGGAAAAAAATTTGTGGCAACTTCATTACTATTTTTAAAAAGAACCATCAGTTTTAAACATTGATATACCAATGTGATGATAAAAGTATTGAAAATCGACATGCTCCCTTATAAATCCTTTGCATCTCCATCAGTCATGATTTCGCAATTTTTTCATCCTTGGCTACGAGCATGTAGATTTCTTAATCCAATGAATAAGGATTTTCTAATCTGATGAATAATAAGAGAATCATAGGCAGCCACATCTACTACTTCTTTGTATCCTCTTTTCTGCACCCAACTTATATTCTCCAACTTAAGGTTCTCTGAAACCAAAATGTTCCGTTGCCAATTTTTCTTCAATAATTTCAAAAACATTTTCTAAATTTTAAAAACTAAATGTTTTACAAACAATTTTGTTCTTTCAAATTAAATTTTTTTTAAAAAAAATCATGAATCATAAAGTTGTCAAATGACACATTAGTTCTTTGTTTGCAATTGTGAAAAACTACCCTTGTAAACATTGTTTTCATTCTTTGCTTTTGTTAGTTAACTTTTTTTTTAAAAAAAAAGTATACAAAATATAAGCCAGAATTTGAAAAACTAAAAAAGTTTCTATGAACTTGTTTTTGCTTTGACATTTAGGTCAGAACTCGTGTGTTTACAAGAAAAGTGAACAAATCAAAGAAATTATGCAAAAGCAAGTAAACATACTTAATCTAATAAATAAAAACATGATTGTTATTAAATATAGAATAAATTATTCGATATCATTGCAATCAAACTAACACAACCCCTCGAAACAAAACCAAGCATAACTCAATTGACACTCTGCTAGAAACCACATGCTTCGTGATTCGGATCCCCCTACCCCAATCATACTAAAAAAAACCCAACCCCTTGAAACCTCTTCCAATTGAAACTATATAAATCCCTTTGGCTGTTTTCGAGTAATGGAAATAGATGGAACGTGAGTGTAGTAAAAAGCACAAGAAAATTTCCAATACGATAGTATGAACATCGCCCCCATCAAATTATGTAAGAATTAAATACAATCTAGCACAACTCCTAATGTGAACGGACGTATCAAAAGAAAATTTCCCTAGTTTTACATGATCATAAGTAATAGTCATTATATATTCCTTATGTTGCTTTATCCTCTACAACCAGTTTACATTTCCATCCAAATTTTCAAGTTATCAAGTTATTAAAGAAATATATTTACTTATCAAACACAAACATAAAGTACGTACTTCAACAAGTTAGAGCTTCAAATTCACCACCCCACCTATTGTTGAACTCAAAAAAAATAAACAAAAAACAAAAAAGTTGTACATTCACTCAAGTAATATCATATTTCAATGTCAAAACATATTAAATCAACTTTGATTCTCTATCAACCAATAATGTGGGACTATTAACATGGTTAAAGTTAAACCGTTTGAAATCCGTACGCAAAATAATATGAAGACAAAAAAGAATAACATAAAAGTTAGAATTATCAAAATATTAAGCTCCATAGTTCATATTTAGTTGGAAAATAATTTAGAATGTCAATGAAATTTCTCTTTTTAGGTCAAACACCACGTATGAGTAAATAGAGAGATTTGGAGGGGGTAGATTCCTGTAATAAAAGTATATGCATCAACTTGAGCCTACTTTATCAATAAAAGTATCTCTACCTCATCCAAAAAGTTGAAAATTCGATTGCCCGCCCTACATTAATGTTTTCTAAAGAAACAAAAAAATGGATACATCCTTTTGGACAAAAAAATCACGAATGTCGGCTAGAATTGGGAATCAAACGATTTCCAGTTCGGCCAAGACATCCCCAAAAGAACCAAAATAAAAATAAAGATAAAATTCAACCACAAATGTGAATGAGTTCCTGTATACACTAATTCCAACAGCAACTTCACACAAATAAAACGAAAACCAGCTTACAATTTAAGACATCCAGAACTTTTGACCCAACAATTCACGATCTGCAGCAGGACCCTCCGTAGCAGCAAGCTTCTGAATACGTGAAGAAAACTCTTCGGCCTGACAAAGATTAATGTTAGAGCTCAATGCAATAATGGAAACTAAAATAAAATTATGATCCTAATGGATGTAAAGGCGTTTTTCCATGGTAGGTTATGCTATTAGGACTGTATTCAAAGAGGTACAATTACGAGGAAGATATGACCGAACTCTAACATAAATTTCTGATGTATCTCAAGAATAAAAAACACATTTCCTATGTCTACCTTAATATTACTGACTCAAAAATCTAGTCCTCGTACAGAACTTATAATCATTTCTGTAGTGTAATTTGAGTGTAGACTTATTCTTTACATTCGTCTTTAAAATATAGCTGTATATATATTATTTATTTATTTATCTCGCTTCATTCAAGCATCGTTTTTTTTTGTCCTTATGAGGTGCGCTTTGAAAACACAACTCACAAGACAAATTTGACTAATATAGAGGTCAGCAAAATCTATTCTACTCAAGCTTCCATTTTCAAAAAACTAATGAGCTCGATTGTTTTGACACAATCATATTTCTTTTCTTCCACGCACAAAATTAGCCAGCTCTCTTTTTCCACTCTTGACCAATTTACTTGTGGCCGGGGAAAGATGAAGCTGTTTGGACTCCGAAATATTCTGGCCTGTTCACTTATAAGTCGGTCTTTTTGCAGCTCACTGAAAGATCCCCAGTCCAAAAAACTTCTATGATCGAGACAATTTAGAAAAATTGTGCTCCTAAACAAGCGAAGATCTTTCTTTGGTCCTTAGCCCATAGAAGTCTTGAATACTCTTTTTTTTCGATAAAATCAACAACTTTCCTTGAGAAAAAAAACGAAAGAATAAAAGGGCGTACAACAAAATCCAAACCACAAAACATCCCTTCCACAAGAAGTAAGATGTGTCCTAAAGAGTAATTACAAAAAAGCTTTGAAATTGAAACCCACAAACAAACATGAAACCTTAAAAGGGACCAAACCTCACTAAAGTCCCTATCCTTATCCCTACCCCTGAACACTCTATTGTTCCTTTCCCCCCAAATATCCCATACAACAACACACACTCCAACAAACCACAAAAAACAGCCTCTCTCTAAAAGGCAGATGGAGGAGCAACTCTCCAATCGTCGTATAAATATCCCTCTGACTAGCTCTCTCTGCACCTCAAACTCTTGTAGGAAATAACTCCATAAAGATCTCGCTTACGAATAGCCCCACAAAATGTGATCCAGATCTTCCTCTGCCTTCCAACACATAATACAGCAAAAAGGAGCCATTAACGAAGTCCTCATCCTAACAAGCCTATCACAGTGTTAACCTGGCCCAACAACACTTGTCGAATAAAGAACTTAACTTTCTTAGGAATCTTAATCCTCCAAACTACAGACCAACTCTCTAACAGGAGTGGGATTTAATAACTGGAGAAGACTTCCAAAAGGTCAAGACTCCAGACACGAACATCTCTTCTCCCCTCCCTAAAACTGCACTCTTCCAACAAAGACAGAAGAAAGGCCATCTCCATTGTTTCCCTATTAGATAAATGACGACGAAACCCAAAACAAAGACACAGAGCTTCCCAACTTGACCAACAAATCAAAGGTGGTACAATTTTTAAAGAAAGAAAAATGATAGAGATGAGGAAACGCATAGCAAAGGTGTCATCCCCCACCCACTGATCTTCCCAGAAGCACGTACCCCTACCATACCCCACAACATAATGGACCAGAGTGGAAAAAGAGGGAAGCTCAAGCACAATATCTTTCCAAGGATTTCGATGTGTGCCTTTAACCCCCTTAGCCACCCAATCAAAAGGATGGGTACCATGCCTACTCTCAATGATTCTATGCCATAAAGATTCGGGTTCAAGGGGAAAATGCCAAAGCCACTTAGCCAGTAAGGCTTTGTTGCAAAGCCTTAAATTCCCAATCTCCAGACCTCCCAACTAACAAGATGAGAACTCTTTCCTTCATTCACCCCCTCCAAAAGAAAGTCTCTCATGTACTTCTCAAGATTCTTACAAACCACGCTCGGAGCATGAAACAGTGAGAAGTAATAAACGGGAATGCCACTCAACACGAACTTGATCAATGTAAGTCTACCAGCTTTGGAGAAGAAGCTTTTCTTCCACGCGGCAAGTCTCTTACAGAACTTCTCAAAAATGGGATCCCAAAACGAGATAGCCTTCGGATTACCCCCAAAGGAAGGCCAAGGTAAGAAAAGAGAAAGGAGTCAACCTCACAACCAATCATCTCCACCCATCTCTTAAGCTTATCCTGATCGCAATTAATACCCAAAACTTGACACTTGCTCCTGTTGATCTTTAGACTAGACATGGCTTTGAAGAACTCCACCATATGATTGAGGATCAAAAAGGAATCCTCGTTGCCAAAGCAGAACAATATTGTATCATCAACAAACTGTAAATGAGACAAGGCTTCCTCTTTCAAACCAAACCTAAAGGCCTCGAAAATATTACTATCCACTCCCTTAGAGATGAGACGACTTAACACATCCACGACAATAAAACAAGAAGGGGGATAGAGGGTCCCCTTGTCTCAGGCCTCTAGAAGTCTTAATTGACCCCTTAGGAGTTCCATTGATGAAGATAGAATAGTTCACGTTTCTAACACAGACCCACATCCACATCCACATCCACATCCTCCATTTATATTCAAAGCCCTTCTTCTGCATAACCTTATCTAATAAGGCCCAATCAACATGATCATAAGCCTTTTCAAAGTCCAATTTGAAGATACTCCCTCCTTTTTAGCCCTGTAATCCTCAATGGCTTTGTTGGCAATAAGAGTGATCAAGAATCCACCTCCCAGATGATAAGACTCCCTACCTCAGAGATCGTCGAGGGAAGCACCTTCCTTAACCGGTTAGCAAGGATCTTAGCCAGGATCTTAAAATATATTATTGCATCTCAGAAATGAATTTAAAGAGTCAGTAAGAGTAATGCAATCTGATGAAGATTTAATAACATAGAGAATAATGAAATGTTTTTATACTTAGGAAGCTATTTTATTACGGTCATCATGGTTCGTAGAGGTTTTAAATATGGAGAATGATATGTATACAAGCAACACTAACCTTTTCATCGATCCACATTAACGAACTTAATTGATTGTTTAAAATTCGGACAACTGCATCTAACGGCGTCATCCCATCAATCACATCAAGTTCTCCTCCCTATTTAAAAAATAGTAATAATAATAATAATAATCAGATATATGATGCATCCATTACCATGTAGAGGGAAATCCAAGGCAAGAATGAAATTTTAAATATAAATAAATAAATAAATAAAAGAAAGAAAGAAAGAAAGAAGAAGAAAAAGAAGAAATCATTTAGCTGTTATCCTTTACCTGGTTTGCATTTAGCGTCTGGATAATTGATTTGATTTGTTCTGTCATCTGCTCTAGTTCCCGCTCTATATATTCAGCTTGCTCATACCTGCAACAAGATTAAATTGAAAAGAGATTGAAATTTGAGCCCTCGGTACAATGCCGGAAAATTAATATGTTGTAGAATTATTAGAACTTAAAAAGATAAATGAATCAACTACCCATCTCCAATAGAGAAACTCAAGAAGCTAGAGAGTCATTTATGGTTTACCCCAAAGCAACGGTTTTTCATATGTTCATGATAGTGCCTTTTACCATGCAACTTTGAACCGACTTCTTAGGGTAGAGATGGTGAATGTCAACCATGACCCTATGCCATAAAGCTTTAACTTCCAAAGAAAACCGCCATAACATTTTTGCGAAAAGAGCCTCGTGAAAAAGTCCCAAATTCACTATACCTAACCCAACACAGATAAAGAGCCAATACACAAGCTCCCACCTAACAAAATGAGATCCCCCACCAACCTTTTAGACACTTTCTCATAAAGATTCCTTGTGGTCTTTTCTTCTTGGCACACGAGAAGAAATCCTAAATAAAGATGTGATTTATATTTGTGAATCCCACTCAGAGTTGACTAGATTAGTATCCACCTCCAGAACATAGAGAATTAAGTCTTCCTCCCATGAGGAGAGGCATTTCAAGACCTACTCCCTTAACAGGTACCAAAAATTGACCAATTAAGACTACTTCCTTAAGGAAAACCCTGATAGATAAAACAATGACGCTAGCTTACATGTTGTTAAAGGAAGACCATTTAAAGCTTAGGAGTCTCAAAACTAATATTCATACAGAGGGCTAGAGCGAAGGCTCCTGTCGAAATAATTTCAAACAATATCATAATGGAGTTGAAATTAATAAAAATCTCCCACGCTTGAAGAAACGAAAACCCTAATATTCACAAATAAACAACAAAAAAGAATGAACTCTCTTGATATTCTTTTTTTTTATATAGGAAACAAACAAGTACATTCCAACGAAACAAGAGACCACAACCTATGGGCAAGGGGTTGAGAAGACCCCTCCCCAAAAGACTAATACAAGAGTCTTCCGATTGTTAAAACTCATCAAGAAGTATCATTACCTAAATCTGTGAAGTAGGTAATGATGAAAGTAAAAATAATAATAGTAATAGAAGAGCAAAAATTAACCAGACATTGTTAGATAGCAAATCCATAAGGAACAGAACCAAATTCTTCAATAATACGCTCAAATTTTGCTCCTTCAATACAAAAATCATCAAAAGGCTGTAATTACAAAAGAATTTGGTGTAGTTCGTGCACCACCAAGAGGCTATATGCTGAACAAAAGCCCAAAAAGAATCAAAGGAAGCGAACTTATCTGCAAAAATTCTACTATTTCTTTCTATCCAAAAACACCACAATAGAGACCGAGTGGCACATCTCCAAAGAATCTTTCCTTTACCACTAAAGGCTAGGCTATCAAGCCCTTCGAGAAACCAGTCATCCCCCTTGTTTGGTAGACAGCCCTTCAACCTAAAGATACTAAACAGATTAGACCATCCCTTGTAGGAAAAATCATAATGCAAGAATAAATGGTCCAGAGACTCCTCATCTTCAAGCAAAGGCAACAAATAGATAGAACAGAGAGCTGTTTTTAAGTTTCCTCTGCAACATGTCAGGAGTACTTAGGCTTCTATATGTAAGAGACCAAAGGAAAAATCTAACTTTTTTGGGAATTTTCAGCTTCCAAACAAGATTAACCAACAGAAAAGTGGTGTGAGAGGGTTGCTTCATAATACTTAAGAAAGTAGCTTTTGTAGTAAACTTCCCTGAGGCATCAATCTTCCACTTAAGGCTATCACCATTATTCCCCTGCGGCATCCAAGAATTAAGAATTTGCAAAAGCTCAACCATGTCACCCATTTCTCTATCAAAAATGTTCCTTTTGAGGCCCAAGTCTTACGATTAACACTTTGCTAAGAATATCCAAATTGGAAGTGGGTTCTAATAGAAAGGTGAAGATCTACTGTTTTCTAGTTCTATTTGAAAGCGTATTTCCATCATCATCCCTCCATTTGAGTTCCTCTTATCATTAAGATTATCTATGAGCAAGGACAAAGCATCGTTTGAAAATTTCTTCAAACTATTGTATCTTGGAAAAGAAGATCCCATTATTCACAAATTAAAGACAAAACAAATGAACTCTCTTAATATACATGCAAACCCATATTTAGACCCTTGTTGACAGCAATTAACACTTTGCTAAGAACATCCAAATTGGAAGTGGGCTCTAATAGAAAGGTGAAGATCTATCATTTTGTAATCCTACTAGAAAGTGTGGTCCATCATCATCCTGCCGTTTGAGTTTCTATTATCCAGTTAAGTTTATCTATGAGAAAGAGCAAAGCATTGTCCAATAAGTTGAAAACTACTTAAAACTACGCTTCTTTGTAAAAACATTTCCATTCACAAAAAAAATTCAGTTTTCTTCATAATGTTCCTCCATCTAAATGCAAACAGATACATTTTATCTTGAGGATCTAAAGAAGATAACTTGACAAATAGACTCAAAAAAAAAAAAACATAATAATAAATAATAATTAAAAAGTGAATACTGAGTGCCAAGTTCCAAAGACCAATGTTAAACCATCATCACTTGGCAAGATTGTATCAATTTATGAATTGAATACCGACTTTTCAAATCCAAACAACAGCCACAACTAATAAACTCTCCCTGAGGAGTTTGTATCTTTCAAGTATTAGTCCCTTAAATATAAAAGACTATACCCTAGAGCATGTAATTAACATAATTAGCATAAAAGCGATCACTCACATTGCATCCCTCGTAGATGCAGCTTCATCGTCAAGAAGTAAACCACGTTCATCCTTGTAAATGCGCTCAGCATCTTCTTCCACGCTTTGTAATGCCTTATCAACCTGATAATTGAATAGATAAATCCACGTTTTTTTTTATTTTTCTTTCATTTTTTCTCAATGAAAGTCGTTATTCATATAAAATAAAAAAAAATTAAATAAAAAAATTAAATCCAATAAGCAATTCAAAATTTTTTAAAAAAATTGTATGGTCCGAACTCACTTCCAATTAAGCTAACAAAGTGTCATGCCTTCTTAAAGCACGCTTAGTAATAAAAAGCACAAATAAGACAAGTCAACGTTGGGTGCTATTTTCCCAATACTTGGGCTCAAATGATGAGACATAAGATTATAGGAAGAACCTCTGGGACTCGCCTTTCTACAGCTTTCCTTATGCTCATGTCATCTATTTTAGTTAGAACTCACATTTGGTCCTTGAATTTCTACTGAAGTTTTTTCTTTTTTAGAAACAAACTTCTTTTTTTTTTTTTTTTTTTTTTTTTTTTTTTTTTTTATGAAACAACAACTTTTCATTGAGAAAGAATGAAAGAATACAAGTACATATAAAGAAAATCAGCCCACAAAAAAGCATCCCTCTAAAGAAAGTGTTTCCAACTAAGTAAGATGTTACCTAGAGAATAATTACCAAAAAACTTCGGAACCGAAGCTCAAAGCGAAACATGAAAATTTCACTAAGGACCAAACCTCGTAAGGGACCTTATCCTAACCTCCAAAAATCCTATTGTTCCTCTCTCCAACGAACCACAACAAGCGGCCTCTCTCTCTGAAAGGCCTCTCTCTCGAAGTTATAATTTAGCCTCTGAAGTTTAGTATTAACAATATAGATACTATAGTATAGAATTGTGACAATGCAGTACTAAAACTGTAGTATCTATAGTCCCTAGACAGTGAATTTGTCTAATGATCTGCTTGGTGATTGATTTGGTTAATAACTCTTCCTTCAAGGACACCAAGGCACGAGGGAGAGAGTGTTAAGTTACCACTTAATACAAACACTCAAGAACAGTACAGAACACAAAACATACTAAAAGATAGAAAAGTATATTGCAATATCAAAAGAAGTTACAATATATCATATACATTCGAGAGGGCTACTCTCTCCCAAATTCCCCCAAAGAAAATTCTTACTAAATAAATTATCAATATCCTCCCCTCTTGTCACAACAATCAACACAAAGGAAGATAATCTCTAGCTGTGACCTAGGGTGTTCACTCTCCCATGCCAACACTTCCGAGCAAAAAGGCTCACTTTCTTGGGGATCCTCATCTTAAGAGTGAAACACAAGATTTTTTTCTATGTAAAGTAAACGACTTTCATTGAGAAAAAATAAAAGAAAACACAGGCATACAAAAAACCAAGTCCAAAGAAAATGGAGCTCCTTTTACATGAAAGGATCCCAACTATGCGGTATCATACCTATAGAATAATTACAAAAGGTCTTTAGAATCAAAGCCCAAAGGGAAACATGAAAATGAACGAGGGACCAAAGCTCCCTATAATCCCTCTCCTCTCCACTCCCCTAGAAACTCTGTTGTTCCACTCCCCCCACAAAACCCATAAAATCGCACACACACCAGCACTCCAAAAAAACCAGCCTTTCTCCCCAAAAGGTTGATTGAGGAAGAACTAAGAGTGACACAAGATATGAAATGTGATCTACTAGAGAATCCTTTAGAAGGATTAGGAATCCAAATTTCAAACCCAATAGTTCCTCCTCCTAAGATATAGAAGGTGGTCAAGGATAATGGAAAGAAGGGTAGGCATGTCCATCACCTAAGTCCATAAGGGAACGATGAAAACTCAAAGAGATAGAAAAGGAGTGAGACAAGTTATTTGGATGATGGTGATGTTGCCTACGGATGTCTAAGAGCATTCTCCAAGAATCAAACTATAGAATCTCTATCATGAATCAAATTGTACTCAATTCATAAAATCTCCCTCTTTATATGGGATTAATACACAAATAAGGGTAAAAAGGATTAACCTAGCGATTTACCTACATTACTCTAATCCTACCTCCATCTACTCATCTTACAAACGTGGGTTAGGCTTAGAAAACTCAGCCCACACCCTCGAGTATTTGAGAGTTTAATAGTTCAACACAGCTACAAGTAAATTCCTTAGGCAAGACCTTCTAGAAAAGAGAGCTATGGTCACATCATTTTTTTCAACTTTACAGAAAAGAATGAGTTCTTTGTATTGGACAACGTCCATCTATTTTGAATTATCTCCCAATAATAACACCTCAAAAAAATAAATTCCACAACGTAAACTTTACCATTTTTAGTGTTAAATCATCAATGGACCCAAAAGTTTTAGCTGATGCATGAAGATAAATTTAACATTATATCAACACTTTAACACTCCTCATCTGTGGGTTTGGAAATTTGTAAAAGACCCAACAAGAGGAAAAAGTATTTATTATATAGGTTTGAACACATTACCTCCTAGACATCCTGACCTAAAAGTTTAAGTTGATTGGTGAAGATAAATTTAATATTATATCAACACTTCAACATTTAGCATACCATCTTACGTTTCAAATGACATCCATGTCTGGCCATATAGTTTCACATTTGTTCAATGATCTAAAAAATTAATTAAGCAAGAATTCCACTATGACTCAATCTTAACGTCCTAAATGATGATTTAATCAAAACCAAAAATAGTATTGATAGGACAAAGGTACATAAGGCCATAGGTAAAATGTCTATCTAAAAGCAAGTATTGAAGGAAAAAGGCACACAAGGCCACAGGTAAATACCTCCTGTTGGTGAGTTTCGATCAGCTCCAATTTCTTCTCTAACTCAGCTTGGCTCTCAACCACCTTTGCAACTTCAATCTATATTCAAAATAAATGCATTAGAGCAATCTAGCAATCAATCTATCTTTTACATTATTCTTTTCTTAACATTTAGATAGAGAGAACACTCTTTCCTATACGGCTTCAACTGTCTTTCGTATATTTCATCTTACCAATAAATATTCGTTTCTCACCAAGAAGAAAGAGCCAGAACTTCTAAATAAAAATAAATATATAACAAGAGTTCAAGACAACCAATTTGATCAATGAAGAAAGAAAGAAAAAAAGAACCAAGTGAATCCTTAAGAAACGAAGAGGTCCAGTGTGCACTTTGATGCCTCCTTTCACATCTAAGATTTTGAAAAAAATATTCCTTTTCTTTTTTGCCCCTTCTTTTTTACAAAAGTAGACAAACAAAAAGCCTTAGAAAAGTAGTTCCGAGCAACATATGTAAATATAAATTTAAAAAAAGAAAATAAACACAAAAAACAAAGGAAATTAGAAAGAGAGATGGCGAGTTTGATATTCTTTTTATCTCGTCATTTATGTTACTTTCAGGGTGGTTTATCCTTTAAAAAAAAGAAGACTCTTGTAATTATTTCCTTTTCCTCATTTGGGCTGGTTGGCCTACCTTTACATTAGCTCCTTTGGCTAGTTTCTTTAGTTTTTTTAAAGGAATCGGAACTTTTCATTGATATAATAAAAAGAGTCTAATACTCAAAAAAATATAGTGATACGAAGTAAATAAGAGTTGAAAAATTAAAAAAAAACAAATAAATAAATAAATTTAAAAACAAAAAACAACAGCAGCACAAAAGCATTTAACAGGATGATGCAATTACAAAGGTCAACTAAAAAATTGGCTAGTTTCTCTTTTGCAGCTTTTCAATTCTTTAAATGATCATTTAAAAAATAAAAATTAGAATCGGTTGGGAAAAGAAACATCGAGGTAAAATTGAATGGAGCATTGTCCAAAAAAGCAGGGAAGAATAAATAAAGGGACGCGAACACATAAACTAAAGACTTCCTAGCAAATATGCTACGAGTTCATCTCCTGCAAATTAGGACCCTAGGGAAGACGCAGGGTGAATAGTAACTATCAACCCAATTAAAGGATCCAAAAATTCATTAACTAGAATTATCTTTTTTTATAATCTTTTTGATAATCATCATGTTTTGTCAGAACAGATATAATAGCCAATTAAATTTCATATCTCATTGAAGGTTTGAAAATCTTGAAATGATGTGACATAGCACCTCAAGTCTAAGGAGAATATCACGATTTTGCATAATCCTCCTATCCCACTCAGCAATAGCATTGGCCTGCTTCCGAAACTTTCCAGTACGCTCTTGAAGCTCTGCATTCCATTCCTTTATGATCTATAAAGAAATTGAAGAAAAATGCAAGAAGCATAAAATAAAAACAATTTAATTACCAAAATAGGGGGAAAAAAGACTAAAAATTGTTGGAGACATGTTGTATGAAGATTCAATGAACGCAAGAACATGGCACGAATATTTCAAACGAAGTAATTTAATTTGAGCTAAGGTCAACTTAAACTGAAAGAAAGGTACTTTCTTGGATGAAACAATGACACCACGTTTTTGCAGCCATTTTCATCACTAGATGCATAATTAAGCCATCAATTTATTTCCTATATTATTACTATATCTTGAATTAGACGAGTATTAATATCCTTTACCAAAGCCAATACCCTTCCAATCTTTTTCCCTTCCGCCAGTTAGGTAGAACTTTGCATTAAAAGATGTTGTAGAGAAAACCAGTGAGAGATTAGGTATCCCCACCCACAAGTCATAACCAACTAGGAAGTACCTAAATCTTCTTAATTGATCTCCACATTATAAAAATTAAATTAATAAATAAATAAAACAGCTGCAATATTTCGGTCTTAAGGACACCAGTCTCCAACCAGAAGCAAGCAGAGCAGATGGACCAATGATAAACTTCCCTATGTCTATGACAATCTCGGGGTGGCCTTGAGGCCTTTCACTTGAAGAGGCAAGGAGTAAGTCGGTATGCATGAAGTGCAAGCCTCAAATTTAATTACAAAAATATGTTTAAATCCTAAGGTTTAAGTACCAGAAAAATCACCCCTATCAATTTCCACTAGAATAAGAGGCTAAACCCTCTAGAAGGACATCCTTAACGTAGTTACTATTATCACTAATATGATTCAATTTTTCTGTAAAACTAAATCATCATTGTTTCCAAAGCCTAGGTAGTAAAAGTAGTAATTAACTGAATTGTCACAAGCCATGTATTAACATTCCATATACAGAGGAATCATTTTTTATATATCTATATACATGTAGTAACCTTTATATTTTTTAAAGAATGAGCAAATTAATAATATTCTTTTAACCCTTACGTAAGGTATTAAAGTCGTTAAGCCTCAATGCATTTTCATGCAGGCAATGTCATAAGCCTCATGGTCCATAGCGAAGCATGGTAAAACTATAATGGTGAAATAAGGGGAAACATTTAAACCAAATCACAACCGTATTAACTATAGCATCAAAAAATCTAAAGATGGGGATTTCTTTATCTTGAAAAATTTTTAGATTTCTTTCTTGCAATAAATTCCAATAAAAGGCTCTTATAAAGTTCTCCAAAACCATCTTTTTCTCCTTTCTGAAGGGGTGTCCACCAAGCGTATAAGAGGAGATTAGAGTTTTGTTAATGAGGCATGTGTTGATTCCTTTTCTAGACCCAATTTGAACTTCTGTTACATAAACATAGATAAAATTGTCTGACAAAATAAGGCAACTAAAATGCACTTGCTGAGTTCCGATCATGAAAAAAGAAATACCTCTTCGACAGTCTTCCCTGTTATCTCAGATGGTAATTTTGGTGTAGAAGATACTGTTGCATTAACAGTTGAAGTTGTACCACTGCATAAATGAAAGATAAAGCAAATGGATAATATACACCATTGAGTTCTTAATAATAACCACTCCATGCAAGTATTAATATACAGTAGAATGAGTTAAGCGAGAAGACAAATAAGATATGTTGATGTAATAGGATAGGGATATTTTAGTAAAATCAAGTTATTCTTGATTAATCTTTGATTAATTATATTTTAATTACCAATTTAGTTTTAATCTCTTTTAGTTATCCTTTTGGAACTCTTGTAATTCTCTATAAATAGAGAGAGTCTCCTTGTATTAGGTCAGTATGGTCACACTCTCATTAATAAAAAGACTCTTGATTTGATTATGGGAGATTTCTCTACTTTAGCATTTAGGCTACATCAAATTGGTATCAGAGTATCCGATCTGCCAAGCTGACTGTCGCCAGTGGAAGTCCGAAAAACTCTTAGCGACGCTGATCACAAAAGGGAGTTTCGTGAGTTGTGCTCATTGCCAAACAACACACACCTTACTAAGGGAAACCCTTTAAATTCAAGAAAATTGAGAAGAAGCTTGAAGAATCATCCAAGAATGGAATTTTATAGAAGATCTAATGCATTTTGGGACAGAAATTACTAATTCGTGCTTTGAAGAACGACCAATAAGGTTCATAACATGTTCGCGAAAATTCAATAATCGGTCCTACAACCATTTTGATGAAGAAACTTATTCAAAAACACCCAATTTGTACATCAATCCCAAAGTATTGAAGAAAATGAAGAAGGGAGCCAAGAAAATCTAACGTTTGTTGGGAGAGATGAGTCAAAACGTGGAGCAATTTTCTGAATATTTGCAAGAACTTAAAGAATTAATGCAATAAAATCCAGAATTCATCCAATGGGACTATGAAATTGGGCAAGAAACGAATGGAAAAGAAGTCCATTGTAAAGATGAAGACCAACCGCACAAAAAGAAAATTAAAGAAATTGTCGACAACGAGGTTAAAAAAATCAATGAGATTAACTTTGAGATTGCACAAAATGAATTGGACGAGGAGGAACAATCGATTAATGAAAATAATGGTGGAGACGTTGAAAGCAAAGACATGACAGAAGCATAAGAAAACAATACCCACAGGCGTCCTACTTCTAAAAGGTTTTAAACCTTAAATGCAGTCAACCACGAAACAACGCGAACATAAGAAGTTTAAAAAATTGGGTTTTCGAGTGTAATAGATGGCAACATACAAGAGGTCGAATTGAAAGTTGACGAAGGTGACTCATGTGAGGAAGAGAAGATGAGATTTACCTATCCATTGCACAACACAATTCAAAAGATTTGACCAATTACCTAGTTGACTCGACCCCCATGTGTCGCGAAATCATACCAAAAGAATTACATAAAGAATTTGCATCTTCCATTTTCTGTCCACGCCTAAAGATAAACAATTATCAAATTTTCGATAAGGGTTTCACATTGTCAAAATGATTTATTTTCACCAATTGAGGATCATATCACCAGAAGATTATTGTTGGAGATCTTAGAAAGGATTTACAGGGAAAAGATAAATATACCACCTATTAATTGGATTTACAGGGAAAAGATAAATATTCCACCTATTAATTGGGCTCAAGAAATTTGGATGTTGTTGATATCGGTTGTTCAAAGGTGTTTCCTTTTGAGTGGTTTACTTTTTTATTTTTACCTTCATTTCCATTTTAAAACTCGAGGACGAGTTTCTTTTGGGAGGGATAGAATATGATGTAATAGGATAGGGATATTTTGGTAAAATCAAGTTAATTTTGGTTAATCCTTGATTAATTATATTTTAATTTTTTTTAGATTCAAAATTTAAATATAAAATTAAAGTGTAAACCTCGGTGCAAATTACTAATACCAAAAAACTAAATTGACCTCCCTAAAGCTCTTCAGATGTTCAATTTCATTTCCAAAAGTAAATACTCTTCCACCAAGACGAAGATAGGAGGCAAGAAAGGAGGTAGCTCTCAAGATCCCATTTAGTATAATATGGACTATTCCTCAATGACCCAAAACAGAAAAGCCAGCAACAGCAGCATACAAAATTTAATTAACAAACTAAGGTTCTATGAAAATGTCAAAGAGAAAGGGAAATCATTGGGAGACACCAAGCCACTTGGAGAAGTTCTCAAACTCGGTGTAATCACTATCTGAAATCATTGTCTGGTACCATGCTTTGCCTGCTGCCTTTACTGTTATAGCCTCCTCCTTAGGGATAATGTTCCTCTTCTTGTCAAGCTTTTCCTTCTTAGCTTTAACGCACTGTGCCTCAGCCAATAAAAAGACATTCTCCTTGCAGTCTTAGCATATGGGTTAAGCTTCAACATGGCGTTAAGGTTCTTAAGTGGGTTCTTCTTCAATGAAGGTCTCTTCACACCCTTCTTGATGGGTTTAACAACAGATTGAACCTCGTCGGAGTTGATGATCCTAGACAAATCAGCGTTGACCATTTTGGCCCTTGGGAGAACGTAACCCTTCTTCTTCTCAGACGACTTCTCAAACAATCCATAAATGGAATCAAGCTTTTCAAAAGCAGTCCAGACAACAAATCTTCCAAGATGACCCCAGGTGCGAGCTTCAAAAGATTCAGCCTCTCAACATTCACAATATCAACGCCCGGAATGATGCGGAAGGCCTTAACAAGCTTAGCACCTTCAGTACCATAAACAATCAACGGACCCTTTCGCGAAATGTAGCGACGATTCCTCATCTTACCTTTACCAGGGTGAATGGCATGACTGTCCTTCGCTTCCTCGACATCAGGCAAAGCACCGATCTGCTTCAAAACCTTAATCGCAGAAGAGGTTTTCTCGATTCCCTCAACGGAGTCGCTAATCACAAGCGCCAATTCCGGAACAGACTCGATCCGGTGGCCACGAGCCAAAACCAAAGAAGAACTGCAGAAGCAGCAATGGCAGAAACAACAGCATACCTCGATCTTTCGGTGCCATCGGCACCAAATCTTCGTCGGAGCAAACATACAACCTGCACGACACATGTTTCCAAAAGCTCCTTGACCAGCACGGTGAGTACCGCCACCAGGAACATGAGGGATACGAGAAACGGCTCATCCAGTACCCCATGATTCTGCGGAAGTTTGATGACCTGTGCGCTTGCTCACAGCATAGGGTTGGCGGTTGTTCTTAGAAATGTTGGCGTGGACGAAGTTGATGATATCAGGACGGATAGAAGCTTTCATGACATCGGGCAATGGCACTGTCTGAGAAGAATTGGTGGCCATGTCGCCTTCGAGAGACTGGACAGCGACTAAAGGGCGAGCGGCGGTGGCGGCCATTTTGGGGCGAGTGAATGTTTAAGAAACTAGGGTTTTTTTCTCTATAGTAATTATATTTTAATTACCAATTTAGTTTTAATCTCTTTTCGTTATCCTTTTGGGACTCTTGTAATTATCTATAAATAGAGACTCTCTCCTTTTATTAGGTCAGTGAGGTCACATTCTTATTAATAAAAAGACTCTTGATTTGATTCTTGGAGATTTCTCTCCTTTCATCATTCAGGCTACCTCATATGTCTTTGAAACAAGGAGAATAAATGTTTCAATACCTTAAAAGACAAAGAAAACATTATAGATAATGGCCTTCCTCACTCTCAAGATAAGTTTCAAATGGAAGAAAAGATGAAAAGAATCCAATTCAACTTAAAGTCTAAAGATAATGGAAATAATAGTTTTTTTAAGTTAAAAAACATAGATGATGGAACATAATATATGAACAGAAAAATAATAATATAATCCTGGCTCCATTAATAGACAAACCAGGCAAGTTTTTACTTATATAGCAAAGATACTAGGAAAGCAGCAAAATCATATACATACCTACTACTGCTTGCTACAACAAGAGTTGATGAAGTCTGACTCTGACTTGAAGCACTGAAACCAGACGTGGTGGTAGCAGGAGTAGGAGCGGAAGTCAGAGAAGGGAAACCTGCAAAGAATAAAGACAAATATGTAGAAGCAGACACACTAACAAAATACGGAAGGGATATTTACATAACGATATGGCAACATTCTTAAGGGAGTATTTTTCTAACACCAAGACAGCCAAAAAAAAAAAAAAAAAACTAAAGAATCAAAAAAGGCATAAAAGGATCTTTCCCGTCACAGCAATTGTTTTTTCATTCCAAATGGTCCAAAAGAAGGCTCTAATAAGGTTGCACCAGTGAATCTCCTTTTTCATTTTTGAAAGAGCGCCCACCAACAAAAGAGTCTAAAGATCACCACAAAAGGCAAGAGTCCAACCAAAACATCCACCAACAAGAAATCTCAAAATCAGGCCACAAAAGGACAAGTCGTGAAAAGGTGCCTCTGAATTTTGGAACTTCCTTTTCTTGGGGAGATGGAAACCCATGGAGATCTAATGTAGCCTAAATGATCAAAAGAGAGAATCATTTGGAGAAAGAGACCATCTGGAAAATATTAATCAAAGCCAAATACGGGTCACAACACTTTGATCTCATGGCAGCTGATTACAAACGCATTTCAACTAGAAGCCCATTGGAAATACATTCTACATCAAAAGGATCTTGTCTACAGAATATTCAATGTATTATCAGTTATGGCTCCTCTACAGCTTTTTGGACCGACACATAGTTTGCTAGTTACACTTCTAAAAAGACTTTCCCCAAGCTCTATCAATTGTCTAACTCAAAAAATGCACCTACTAAGGAGGTTTGGAATGCTACAAACTGTCTTGGTCCCCAAACTTCATAAGACACCTCAAAGATGATGAGATCACGGAATGGGCTACTTTTACCTATCTCCTTCCAATTTTGAACCTTACAGATAGAAAGGATAATTGGTTATGGAAACTCAATCATTCTGGTTTCAATGCAAAGCCATTATACTCTTCCCTCTTGACCAACCCACACTCATCTTCGGCCGACTTATTTAGAAAATTATGCAATTGCTCTTGCCCAAAGAGAGTGAAATTCCTCCTTTGGTAAATCATAAATTCATGTCTAAACACCATGGATAGGTTACAAAAACGCTGCCCATGGATCAACCTATCTCCTTCTTGGTGTTGCCCCTGTCGAACAAACAGTGAAACTATTCAGCATGTCTTCTCTGACTGCCCCTATTCTAGAGAGATATGGATGGAGATTTTCTCTGCCTTTAATTGGTTTGTTGCTTTTCCAAATGGCACACAAAGCTGGCTCCACCTACTGATCGTTGGACTCCTTTCAAAGTTGTCAAAGATCGTCTTTGGTTAAGCACCATTTGTGCTGTTTTGTGGAAGACTTGGAATGAAAGAAATGCTAGAATCTTACAGGATAAGAACAAGACAACAAAAGACATTATTGATACTATCATTCAAAATGCTTTTTTTGGTGCAAAGATTTATAAGCTATACACAGTTATAGTTTTTCTTTCCTTGTAATTGGAAACACCTTTTGCACACCCTATGAATGTTCTTTTTTGTACACCCTATGAATGGGGTCCTATTGTACCTTTGGATATCTTTGGATATTTCATTTAATCAATGAAATTGTTTCTTATCCAAAAAAAATGATCAAAGGGGAGAAATTTCCAAGAATTCAAACAAAAGTCTTTTATTAATGAGAAGATGTGTAATACAAAGAAGGGACTCTCTATTTTTAAAGAATTACAAGAATCCTAAAAGGATAACTAAAAGAGGCTAAAAACCAATTTGGTAATTAAAAGGTAAGTGATCAAGGATTAACCAAGATTAACTTGAAAACACTGATTGATTGTAGCTTTAAAAGTAAGGACTACTTTTTGTGACCGCTAATGGTATTTTTATGCCAACTTGGCAACTTCTTATCAAGGATAAACTAGAGAGTACATGCCAAAAATCCTTTCAATATGAAGCTTTAGAAGGGCCACATATAGCGGAGACTGGAGAGCAAAAAAGATAAACCATCGGCCAAAGAAATGTGAGGGGAAAGAGTATACACACCTTCTAGGCCTCCATCGCCAATATAGAAGGACCATTCCAAAGGATAGTAATACCTCTAGAAGAGCTCCAAGCATTGGTGACAGACCAACCAATGTGAACTGAACTCCAGAGAGATTTTATCAAGAGACGTCGTTCTTTTCTAGATTCTTGGAGGATGACATATAGAGGGATTTTCTCTAAAATGAAGTTCTTAGCCAAGATTCAAAACCCCTAATATTCCATGACAACTTACAAGATAATCAAAAGGGAAATTGCGACCCACTTCGAATGTGGAGGAAACTTTTTCATATTTGATTGTTGGGTGCAACCAAAAACCTCATTTATTCACTGTCATCAAAACAATGTATCCTTTGCAAAATGAATTTGGAGTCTCAATCTCAATTATTTATTTGCTGCCCGTTTGTACAATCTTTTTGGAATGATTCGGGAGCAACGTTCAATTGGCCCATGGTCCTCCCATAGAATCCTCACATGCTCCCAACTTTTTATTATTGGACCATCCATTTAGTTTGAAGAAGGAAACTATGTGGAAGAATCTAGCTCATGCTTTTTTGTGGTCAATTTGGAATGAAAGAAACCATATAACTTTCAAAGACAAGGATACTACTTAATACATTTTTTAAACAATGTCCTTTAACTTGCTCTTTCATGGTGTAAATTGCTCTCTTCTCCTCCTACACTATTTCTTCTCTCTTGTCCAATTAGAGATGTCTTGTAACCACTTTTGGATTGGAAATCTTCTTTCCACACACACACACACACAAAAAAGAACAAAAATCAAATCCAAACGTCTCCATTGGGTTAAAAAAAACCCAGTTTTTATTAAGTTATATACTATACATCTACTAAATCTACGAAGTTTGCTCATACTTCAAAACACAGAGTGCTACTTTAGGTAGTAACGCCGCCCAGGCTCAAATGCCTCCATGTTAGATGCATAAACTGAAGAGCTGAGTTTTAATTCAAACATATATAATGAATCATCTGACAAGATGCGTAAAACAAACAATGGAGTCAAATTGAAATGTTTTTTTTATGAATAACAAGCTTTCATTGACGGGAAAAAAAATAACGTTTGAATCCACTTTCATTGTCAGATGACTCATTAAGGTTTATTATTGCAAGATCATGGGAGAGAGTTGCCCATTGCTCCATCTCTACCTCAGATATAGCATTGACTATAGAAATAATGAAGAAAATCATTTATAACAACCAAAAGAATATTTGAATCCGTCTTCACTACATTTGTACACATGCAATTCTAAAAAAGAAGGGGAAGAACCACTTAACAACATGAGTCAACAAACTTATTCCGAACAGCCAATATTATAAATTATCACGAAGTAGAACAAAGAAAGTAGAGAACTTACCGAAAGAGGCTGGTGCTTGGGATGATGAAGCAGCAGTTGATGTTTTGGTCGGCAATGATAAGGAACCAATTGCACTTGATGAAGAAGCCATGCTTGTGACACCGAAACCAGTAAATGAACTCACAGCACCCGAAGAAGAAGCCGAAGGAACGGAGGATGCTGCTATGGACAAGGTGGTAGCAGCTGAAGAACTCGAACTAAAAGCTGGCACGGAGAAGGATGGCTGAGTTGTGCTATTTGCAGCTGGAGTAGAACCACTGGTGGTAGTAACCGTAGAGAATAAAGGAGCCACAGAACTTGACAATGATAGAGAAGTAGGCTTTGTAGCTGTAGTGCTCGGAGCAGAAGACCCTCCCGTCGATGCTGCATTGCTAATACTAAACCCGAAAGAAGATTGAGATGCCGACGAAGCAGGTGTTCCGAATGAGAAGCTCGAGGAACTAGTAGAGGCTGTTGTAAGAGAAGAAGAAGAAGATGCAGTTGTAATACTAGTAGTTTTGGACAAAGACACGGTGGAAAATGAAAACCCAGAAGAAGAAGAAGAAGAAGAAGCCGCAAACAGTGAAGACGAATTCAAATTCTGGGAAGAACTCGAAGAAAAAGAGTTCTGGAACGGAGAAGTCGATGTAGACGATGAAGACGACGCAAACAAGTTTGAAGTGGAAAGCGAAGAAGATGCACCAAAGGGACTAGACCCAAACAAAGCTGAACCTGAACTCCCTGAAGTTGTAGATGTCCCAAACAGGGAAGAACTAGAACCTGAAGCGGCAACAGAAGCGCCAAACAACGCTGACCCCGGACTTGCAGTGGATGCAGATGTTGTGCCAAACAATGGTGCACTGGAAGTAGTTGCAGAAGACACCCCTCCAAACAAGGACGGAGCGGAGGCCCCTGCAGATGGGGTAGCCCCAAACAAGGGCGCAGATGAGCTCCCGGAGGACGGAAGAGCCCCAAACGAGGGCACAAGGGAGCTCCCAGAGGAAGAAGCAGGCCCAAACGAGGGCGCAGGTGAGCTCCCAGAGGAGGAAGCAGACCCAAACAAGGGAGCAGATGAGGTCCCAGAGGAGGGAGCAGACCCAAACAAGGGGAGGGAGAAAGAGAAGGGAGAGGAAGCGGAGGAGGGGAAAGAGGAAGAGCCAAAGCCGGAGGAAGAGGAAGAAGCAGGATTGGGGGTTTGATTGGAAAATGGAGAGGAGGAGGAGGTAGGGTTAGAGGAGGAGGAAGATGAAAGAGATAAAGGGGTTGATGATGATCCGAAGGAGAAGGCGGAAGTGGATCCGAATGAGAAACCTGTGGAAGAGGAGAATGGAGAAGAAGAAGAAGACCACTGGGAGGAGGAAGATCCAGAACCGGAACCCGACATCTCGATCGATCTCCAGCGGAAGAGACTGTCAGAGTGAGGGTTTTAGGGGGGTTTGGTGGAAACGGTATTTATCTAAATAATTTCAATTTTTCCAGTATGAATCAAGTAAAGCAAAAAAATAAAATAAAAAACATCGAATTATAATGGAGTTGAAATAATGAAATTTAATGCAGAGAAATGAGTTAGTTTTAGAGGTTAATTAGGAAAAATGGATGGTTTTCAAACCATTTTAGAAAAAAATGATTTTAGAAGTGATTTGAAAAAATGCGTGGTTTTCAAACTATTTACAAAAAATAGGACATTTTTTTTCTTTATTAAAATACGTCTCTTTTTCTATAATTTTTTATATTTTTTAGACAGGTCATACTTAAATATGTCTGCTCAATAAATGCATTCAGTTCATTAAAAAAATATGGTTGAATTGTCAAATCAATGCGTATGTCAGCGCCTTCACAAGGTCTGCAGGCGCCAGACCTCGTTGACTATGGTAGAAAACCAATTTTGTCGGTTTCTACTCCATTTTCCCTTCAATTTTGCCCCCTTTTTTTCGGACAAATCCTTCCTCTTCTTTATCTTTTCTCCCCAACATCCAACAACCATTTTTATTTCACCATTTCCTTATATTTTCTCCCCCAAATAGCCATTTTTTTATCATCTCATTCCTATTTAATCTCCCAAACAGCCATCTTTTTATCATCTTCTTCATATTTCTCCTCCCAAATTTGGTGGTCGTCTTAATATTTACCATTTTCTTCCTCTATTCATATTACTACTCTATTTCGGTGCAACATTTTTAGTAGAAATATTGAATGTTGAATGTTTGAAAATATTCATAATGTATTTAGTCGTTGATTTTTTTAGAAATATTGAAGGTTTGAAAATCAAATTTATTTTAGTTTTTTTTTTAGAGTTACATTGTGTTATATGCACTCTTATGTTATAATAAGTTGTAAATCTATTCAAAATTTTAATGAATGACTAAGTTTAGTATTAGCTTGGCAATGAGATTGGGGCAAGGCGGGGAACCCCTGATGGGGGAATTTATTCCCTATCCCCCTCGTCCCCGTCATTTGAAGGCGGGGACAGGGGCAAGGATTCCCCGTCGGAGAAACGGGTCACACGAGGATCCATTCCCCATTTCCCTTTTTGTTTTCCTACAGGGACCTTTTTTTAATTTTTTTTCTAAAATTCTTTTTGGTTTGAACTTGAACAGGTTAATTGGGTTAAATTAAAAACTAGACTAAATGTAAAAAAGTTAAATACCTATATAGAGAGAGAAAAAATTATATTTAAAAAATCTATTCAGGGCGAGGTCAGGGTCAGGGTCGGAGGCGGGGTGGGGATACCTTCCACATCCCCACCCCATCCCCAGTTAAGGAACCTTAAAGAGGTCCCCAGTTTGACCCCACCCCCAGTCAAACTAGGGATTCCTCGCCCCAACGGGGATTCGACCATGCGAGGAATTTTGCCAACCCTATTTAACATCCAAAATTTTATTGGTCTCCGGATGATTAGAGAGATTTTTTTCGGAAAGCGTAGAAATCAATCGTTCGAGGCCCACTCATTCCAGCAGGAGTTAGTGGGGAAGGGGAGAGGTGAGGTGGGCCTCTTCAATTCAACAAGACTTTTTTATTGAAAGAGAACAAAAAGACTGAGTAAAGTCCAGGACCCATATTTAAGGAATTAGTTTTCCCATACATGTTTCCATGGAGTGGAGATAACGAAGATTATCCATAGATTTTTGTTTCCCCTTGTTTTAGTCCCTTAATTTAAAAGGGTTTGAATGAAATAGTAAAATATGTCAAAATGAACACAACTCAATTGGGACACGACTCGTATTATTAACCTCGAAGTGATGTTTGATTCCTCACTTCACAAGTTGTAAAAAAATGGATAGAAACATAAATTGTTTCAAATCACTCCATCTTTTTCGATTAAATTATAAATTTAGGCTTTAAACTTTAAGATGCAAATTGGTTTTTGATTTTTTTTTTTTTTTTAAATAATAGGTTCATAAAATTTCAATCTAATATGTCTCCAATCCTTAAAAAGTGTTCAACAAATCTATGAATAACTTTTAATTTTGTGTCAAATAAATAGGTGACATATTAATCATTTTTTCACATTCACAAATTTATTAGACACAAAATCTAATATTATTAATTTATAGACGCAAAAATCAATTTATATTCAATAAATTATTTAAAATATATCATTGATCTATTCAACGCATAAAATCGAAAGTTCATTGACCTATTAAACACAAAGCATATACTATTTACATTGACCAAACTTCTATTTAACCATCTTTTTCTCTAACTCTGATAAGTTTTATTTTATTTAAATTTCTAATGATTCCAAAAAGAAGGAATCTAGAACTTGAATGGGTTCACTGATAAAACTACAAACTTTACAAAAATTAAATTATAAACTAAAAACAACTCATGGTAATTTTTGGAAAGTTGCATCATGAAACATTAGAAACTTTATTAGGATTCTAAAGTAAGTAAATATTTATTTTTTATAGGAGAAAATTAGCAAGTATGCTTCGGTCTCATATTTATATAGCTTTATGAAAGATTCCCCTTCTTTTCTTTCCACACTTTATCTTTTTTATTATTATAGGAGACTTCGTGTCGTTTGCCATAAAAGACACGGTAAAATTTGAAATTACCCAGTATAAAAACCCTCATTCCTGTGTGTATGCAAGATTGAGTCAGGATCATAATCAACTAGACTCAAATCTAATTGTATCTGAGGTAAGCAACTAGTTAAAGAAAAAAATCTATCTATTGATGTTAAAATATTGCAAGATATTTTCTTGAAAAAATATGGCTATTCTGTTAGTTATTAGAAAGTGTGGGATGGAAGAAGGAACGCAATTGTCAAGATATTTGAAGATTGGACTAAACCGTATATTTTATTGCCTAGATGGATGAATATCTTACAAATCACAAACCCCGATACAGTCATCCATTGGAGGCTAAATGAGGTGGATTGTGATGATGGGATTGTCGTGTTCAATAGCGTGTTTTGATCATTTTGACCTGTTATTGAGGGGTTTCAAGTATTGTAGATTGCCACTTCAAATTGATACAATCCATTTGTACGAAAAGTATGAAGGAACATTGTTGATAGCTACTTCAGTCGATTGCAAATGGACATGTTTATCCAGTTGCTACCGAAGGAAAGCACCGATTCATGGGGCTAGTTTTTTAAAAATTTATGGGGTCACTTGGTGCACGGAAGGGAGGGAATGTGTCTAATTTCATATAGACACAAGGGCATTATATCTACCATGTGAAATACTAACAACGGTTGGGAAGATCCACACAAATTATACTTATGACATGTGGTGAGTATTTTTAAAGACAAGTATAAGAATAGTATGTTGAAAAGCTTAGTGTTTCACAAGGTAAATTATTCCCATATTAGTTATCCCTCATGTTCGTATTGACTACAAAATATCCTGAGTAATTGTCCTATACGTCCTAAATATGAAATTAAGAAATTAACACATTGAGAAGGACTCACAACTAAACATGTTGTTAACATATTTGACCGTAGGTCAGGGTTGTGTGATGTCATCACTTCAATCAACCCAATAACACTAAAGGGTGGAACCACACTTCGAATAAAGTTAAGTGAAAGAACATGTACATGCAATAAGTGGCAGAGTTATGGAATCTGATGTTCCCACACCATGGCAGCGTATAAGACCATTGGTTTGGACTACTTGTACTACATTGAAGATTATTACAAATGTCCCACTTATCTTGCATGTTATTCACTTCAGTTTGAGCCCATCCCTAATAAAAATGTTGGCATGATCCTAACTTTCCCATTATTTATCCAGACGAATCACGAGTTAGACGAGATGGGTTAGAGGGAACGTTGTAAAATACGTTACACGATTTACAGACAAGAAGGACATAATAGACGAAGGGTGTATTCTTCAACTAATTGACCATGCTAATTGTAATTTTAGATATCAATTATCCTTATTGATTGTACTCACATCGATTCACAATTAATATTTTTATTTAAGTTAAATTTAATATTGTTTTTATTGGATCAGACAGTAGCGGAGCCATAAACTTTATATAAGGGCACTATATGCAAAAAAAAAAAAAAAAAAAAAAAAAAAAAAAAAAAAAAAAAAAAAAAAAAAACTATAAATGAATGTAAAAAAGTATTCATAACACCTACTTTATATTTTAATTTCATATTTAGAATTTTAAAAAAAATCCTACTTCTATTTCCATCAACATCAATCAACCCCTTAACCATTGAACCACGAAGGAGATTTAATAATAATGTGCATTTATTAATAATATTATTAACTATTACTTTAAAAATTTATATTAAAAATACAAAAACCAATAATTTGAGGGGGACACATGCCCCCCCTCCCGACCCCTATTTGGCTCCGCCCTTGGGATTAGATGGACGATGATGTTAGCATGGGACCATACGATGACTTAGTTTTGTACTTACAATGTAGCCATCAATCCAAGACAAGTATTTTGATGTTATGCATTGTTGATGACGATAGGCTGTTATTTGAAGGTAGGAAGACCCAGACCTTCGTATCTTGAGTTATCTATGAGCCACAAGATTCTATGGAGTCTCACGTATGAAATTTATACAATTAGACTGGTATCTTATAACAACATTAGTGGAACGATGGCGACAGGAGACACACACTTTCCACATGTTGCATAGAAAGTGTATGATTATACTACAGGATGTAGCCATCCAATTTGAACTCCCGATTAATGAAAGACCATTGATCGGGTCACTAAACTATGATTAAGAATGACTATGTGTTGTCCTCTTAGGCGTTACACCGAATGACATCGTTTTTTAGGGACGTCGTCTTAGCCTTCCATGGCTAACTGATTAATTCAACAATTTCACCAATCGACCTGATAATGCGAATAAAGAGGAAATCCAATGATATATGCGAGCATATATTCTCATATTAATTGGTGGATTGGTATTTCCCAATAAATCCAACAGTAGAGTGCACCTAATATATCTTTCCATGTTAGTTGATTTTGATGTTGTTAGGACATACAGTTGGGGGTTGGATGTCTTGCATGGCTATATAGACAACTACATGGGGGTGCAGTTATAGATGGAAAAGGTATTGCAGGCTCACTTTTATTTTTACGTATTTGGGCGTGGGACCGATTTCCTCTTTTAGCACCTCGACGACTCTACCAATATGAAAGCAACTTGGATGATAGCCCACTTACAGTACGATAAGCATTTACCTCATTTTTGTTCTGTCTCCAATATAAAATACTAATAACTAATATTCAACTTGTGATTGTCGTAGATGGAATGACAACTTTTCTATTATCAGAGTGTTAGGGTTAATGCCCTAAATCTCGTGAGTCTTGTAATTGTAATTGTATTATATAAACAATTTATTTATCTAATAAAACAAAAAGGTATTTTATTTATCATTTAGTTGCATTTATATATATAAAAAAAAACCAATAAAATAAGATTTAGGGTTATTTTTTAAAACTTAAACATCTATGTAGAGACATACAAGCGGATCATGTTTAAGTGATAACCTAAACGGTCTATAGTAGATGGATAGGATTGGGTATCTTATCTTAGTGACACTACGAATACGACCTATTGTTTGCTTGTTATTTTTCTATCGCGTTTGTGCTGATGAATGATGATGAGAATGAATGCTCGTGATGAAGATGATTAATCTATCTCTTGGAACCTTATGAAAACCCTATAGATTTGCGTTCTGATTCCAAATTACAGTAAACATACAGATTATGCATTCTAATTAAAATTATAGCATGCTTTTTAAACAATAAATAGAGTTCAAGAGATTATACCTTTGAAGAACACTTCTTCTTCTAAAACCCTCGAACTGTCACGAACTCTACAAACAACAACAAAAACTTGAAGACCCTCTTCAAGAAAAACACGAACCAAAATAAAAGACACAACCACTTGGAACCTTCGGTATACTCAGGGTGAGAGTTCAGGAGTTGTGGGCTCTGACTATTTTGGTAAGGAGGGACTTCGAGTTTGGAGGAGGAAGAAGATTGAAGAAGACACTATCGCATAGAAAGCTTCTTAATCGTGTAGTGTTAAAATGCCTATTGTATAGACTCTGTGTATCGTGTAGACTTGTTAGGGAAAAATAGAAACTTATTTTCATTTATCCCATTTGCTATAAAAAAAAAAAAAAATTTTAAAAAAACCACTTAACGACCCACTAAGGTGGTTGGAGAGAAAAAATGGATTATTATTCAAAATAATAAATAATATAAATAAATATGATAACGAACTTATCATATTATATTTATAACCTATAGTTTTAATATTGTATCATATATAATATAAACTATAGTTCTTTTTCTCTATTTTATGGCATTTAATATAAATCATATTTATATTAAAACTAATAACTATTTGAATCTCATTCAAATATTTATTTTCTCTAATTAAACTACAATGTATCAAATACATTATAACAATTACATCATATATAATTTCCTTCTTATTGATTTGCACAATTCAAATTAACCCAAAAACTGATTATCAACTAAATCCTTTTAAGCTACCAAGGGGACCTTATGGACTTATAGCTTGAAGCTCCAACAGTACGTGAATAATTAATTAAACTCTTTAGTGACATTATCCACCATTCATTAACTGTCGGGCACTCCACTAAAGACCGACAGTTGCACTCTTCGCATTACTGATATATTTTAATGTCTATTGGATATAACCAATCAACAATACGATGACTCTTCACAAATTGCTCGTAAGTATAGCTGGACAAAATTACCGTTTTATCCCTGTAGTTACATCTAACCCCTTAAGTACCACTGATTTCTCTAATGAACAATAAATCATAGTCTCATGGAGCTTCAAGCTATAGGTCCATAAGGTCCCCTTGGTAGCTCAATAGATTCAAGTTGAGAATCAGTTCTTGGGGTTTATTTAAAATGTTCAAATTGACAAGAGAAAATTCGATTATATATGATATAATCGGTGTGATGTATGAGATACATCAAGTGGAGGATTAATGTAAATCTGATTTACATTAAGTACCATAAAATAGAAAAAGAACTATGGTTTATATGTTTCATGAGATGAAATATTAAAACTATAGGTTATAAGTATAATATGGTAAGTTGGTTATCATATATATATTTATAATAATATTAATTATTTGATAATTATCTCTTTTTCTCTAATAACTAATTAAGTGGGAGATTATTGGTGGTTTTATGGTAACTGTAAGATAAAAAGGAAAAATATTTTTCTAAATTTAATAGAGTTGCTTAATTTGAAAAGAAACTCACGAAAAAACTATAAAGTGAAATTGTTTCATAGAGAGACTAAATGATTGTGGAATGTCACGATATGATAGTTCACTAAGTTGGTCGTAGCTAAACGATCGCAGGGCATTGTCTATACAATAGGCTGACTTCTTCTACACGATCGAGCATTCGTCCATATGATAAACATCTTCTCATCTCCCACTTGCTTAATCGTTTATACGATTGTTGTTCTGGATTCTCACACCGTGAATACCAAGGTAACCATTATGGTGGTGTCCTCACTCAACTCGACTGAATTCGAGATTTTGGAGGCCGTTCGTTGTGTGTTCGCGTTGTTCGTGTGGTGGTTGTTGTTGATTGTGCTGTGTTGCGGTCATTATGTTCGAGCGTTCGTGTATCGTTATCTTGGAGACTGAACGAGCGTTCGTGATCGAGGGAGTTTGAAGAATGAGTCTTCAAAGGTATGTATAATCTTTCCCTTGATTATCTTATAAGCATGCTATAATTTCGTATTGTGCATGACCTGTTAGTTTTCATTTTGTGACTGTAATTGTTTATGTTCAATTTTGAATAGAATTTGGAACGATCATTCCGCTGCTCATGGAAATCCTCATGTCTGATTTTCTTCATGGCCTTCTTCTTCTCTGCCAAATATCTAGGGCAGTTTCTCTTCCAGTGTCCATCCTGGTTGCAATGGAAATATTTTCCTTTGTCAACCCTCACTGGTTGTCTACCCCTTGCAACAGCAACTTGTGGGTTAACAGGAGCCTTACATCTTTCTTCTTCTTCCACTTTCTAGTGTCAGAGGAAGAAGTTGCAGACTTAATTCCAGAGGTCGAACCTTTGTGGAACTTTTTAGATGGTAAAGCAACATTTGTTTCATCCTCATTCTCCCTTCTTTTCAACAAGGATTGGAAAATCTGCAGCTCATTAAGCAGAGTAGTAAGGTTGTAGTTAATCCTGTTCCAAACAGCATTGTTACAGAAATGAATGAAGCTATCTGGTAAAGATTCTGGAATTATGCTAACCTGGCTGGCCTCATCGATACTTGACCCGTTCATCTCAGCCACGTTGAAGTGCATCATCATGTTGAGAACATGTTCCCGAACAAATGACCCCTCTTACATCCGTGAGTTGAAGATGTACTTGAGAGCGTCGTGCCTAAGCTGTACAGATGGTTGTCCGAACATTCCCCATAGGGACTTCATGATCTTGCGTGCAGTGACCATGGACTCATGCTTCTAGGCCAAAAATTCGTTAATACTGGCCAAGATGTACGCTAGGGCTTTCTCATTCGCCCTTGTCCATCGCTCGTATGCTTTCCAAACATTTCGAGGAGCAGTAAGAGCTGGAATAGGAGAACACTCCTTCGTCAGGACGAATCTGAGATCATCAATGATTAAAATCGTGTTTATTGTATTTTTTTCGACTAGCGTAGTTCTCGCCAATTAGTTTTTCGACGGCAAGTAAGCTAAGAGTCGCAGTAGCCATAATATAATTTTTGAAACAAAATAAACTTAATTAAGTCTACTTGCATTAAACTAGTTTTATAAAACCAATCATGTTTTAGCAAAATAGTCTAGTGTACCCTAAGTTACATCTATTTTGCAATGATGCTTCAGTGAGGTAAGACAAAAGTTACCGTAGGGTGATCAAATGCCCCTTCGCTGAAATGAGACATTTTCAACCATTAGACAGAAACAACTCCTTGTAACTGAATCTAATAGTCACCATTGTTTAGTCAAGAATTTGTTAACATCCTTAACAATTATCTGTAAGTTTGACCCCTCATTTTAGGTCCTAGAGTCCCACCCTAATGATCCAACCTTAGGGAAAATCTGATTAGGACAAGAGACTAAAACAACGCTATCCATTTCTGGAGATCAAATAAAGAGTTATGCAAAACTGCCATCCTTTAAGGGGTCACCCACGATGCCACGGGGCAATGCATAAAACTTTATCCAATCTAATGAGAGAGACCGAGGGATATGTTATCACACGTCCCACTCCCACTTACTATGAACACTCTCTCCATTCACCTTGGTGTTGACCTATCCAAATGCCACCCATAGGGGGACACCCATGGTATCTCAAGGTCGAGGATAGATCTCATGGTGTGAATTTTTAGGGAGAAACGTATAGAGGTTAAAGTGAAGTATCATATACTCCATTTTCCTCCCACTGAATGTTCTACCTAGGGTTCATTAACTTAGAAAATCTGGGTACTGATTTTATATAAGTGATTTGTTTAATTTGCTAAAAAACAACACTTGTTTTTTATGATTAAACAACTTTGATTCAAGTCTTATTAAACACTTTAACAGACTTTCATCAAATTTGCATGCATGTAACAAATCTATCTAATTCACCTTTCTAGGTAGGTTCCCAGGTAGGGGTGCGACGTTTCCATTGGCTTAAGTATCTCACCCTAGCCATAACCAGCCTTAGACAAAAGGTCCCTTATAGATACATTTATTATATATTTAATCTTTTATTATGAATCAATTTAATCCTATTAAACCGATTTAAAAGATTAAACTTAGATTACTAATCTTATTAGAAACGTGATCTTAGGTTTATCTCAATAAAATTTTAAAACACTTTTAAAAAATGATTAAAGCCTAGGGTTTGCATGCAACTCTTTATTATTGATTTTAATTCTAATTTCATTTATTATAACACTTATAAGAAATGAAACAATTAAAACCAACTAACATTGCAAGCTAGACATACATAAGTTATTTATAACAATTATAAATGAACCGAAGGTAGTGTCATGCTTCATGCAATGTTCATTCACTACTAATATTTAACTTTTATCTAAACAAGTAATGAATTAAACTATAGCATACATCCCATCAAACATTCAACCTTATATTATAACATTTATAATATAAATGATGCATGGATATGCTATAATGCATGCATATATATATTAGAACTCTTATATTATATGATGCATGAGCATGATTTTTGTAATTTAAATCATGCATACTAATATATTATAACACTTATATATAAAATGATGCATGAAACGAAATGCATAACCTATGGTGGGTTTTAAAACTATATAACATACATTATGACATATAAAACAAACATACATCACATGTATATTTAACTAAAGTTGATGGACCGGGATAAATAATCTCAAAACCATAAAATAAATGGCTAAACTATTACAAAAATTAAGTCCACCGGTTCGGAACAAGTGAACCGGGTCTTGAATTGCTAGCTTCGTACCTCTTCACCAAGAACCCTTGCAGCTTGATTGTGTAATAAACTCCTGATCGTTGAGTAATGTGTGTCAAGTAGAGACGATCGTGTAGCTTTTGACTATGCGATGAGCATGAAAGTCTACACGATCGTGCAACGTGTATCGAGTAGCGCATACCATGTGATCGTGTAGTTAAAGACTATGCAATGAGCATGATAGTCTACATGATCGTGTAGCGTACGCCTAATATCGTATACTATGTGATCGTGTAGCTACTGACCATGCGATAAGCATGAAAGTATACATGATCGTTTAGCACACATGCCTTGATTCGAGTATCATATACTGCGCGATCGCCTACCCATCGAGTGCCTATGTGATCATGCAGCCAATGCAACATGATCGTGTAGTAAACTCTACACGATCGCGTAGCATTAGCTTTTCAATCATTTAACAGATGCTACATGATCGTGTAGAAAAAACTACACGAACACATAACAAATCTAAATGATCGTTTAGCTCTAACTACACGATGCAGCCTCTGTTTTGTTTTCTCCATCGAAATGCACTGCAACCTTTCTTTTGAAGCTTCACGAATGACTCAAAACTAAAACAAATACAAACTCTATTGCAAGTTTAATGCTAAAAAATGTAGGGGTCCTTATAAATTAACTTTGTAATTTAAATAGAAAGCCATAAACAGAGACATCTATCCCATAAACATCCATCAACAACCATCCACATATATTTAACAATTAAATGCAATGCACAAACAAAAACCCACCAAAACTATAAACGATTTCAATACAGAAATAGAATTTGGAGTCAGAACGCAAACCTAGCTCTGATACCAATTGAAGGAATTTGAGTTTTAAAGATATCCATGAGCGGAAGCGTATCGTCCAAATTTCATTTAGATTGAAAACACGAATTTACAGTAAACATACAGATTATGCGTTCTAAGTAAAATTATAGCATGTTTTTAAAACAAGAAATAGAGTTCAAGAGATTATACCTTTGAAGAACACTTCTTCTCCTAAAACCTTCGAACCACGAACTCTACAAACAACAACAAAAACTTGAAGACCCTCTTCAAGAAAAACACAAACCAAAATAGAAGACACGACCACATGGAACCTTTGGTATACTCAGGGTGAGAGTCCATGAGTTGTGGGCTCTGACTATTTTGGTAAGGAGGGATTTCGAGTTTAGAGGAGGAAGGAGATTGAAGAAGACACTATCGCATAGAAAGCTTCTCAATCATGTAGTGTAAAAATGCCTATAATATAGACTCTGTGTATCGTGTAGACTTGTTAGGGAAAAATAGAAACTTATTTTCATTTATCCCATTTGCTATAAAAAAAAAAAAAACAAAAAAAAACCACTTAACCACCCACTAAGGTGGTTGGAGAGAGAAAAAAAGGGATTATTATTCAAAATAATAATTAATATAAATAAATATGATAACCAATTTATTATATTATATTTATAATCTATAATTTTAGGGTAATTATAATTTGTAGCATTTTTAAGAATAATAACAAAGTGTATACCATCATTTAAAAAAAATTGCAAATATAGCCAAGTCTATCAGAGATAGACTTTTACCAGTGATATGGTCTATCAACTCCTACCAATAGTATGGTCTATTACTAATATATTTGTAATTTTTTTTACATTATGTTATATTTGCTAATACTTTGGTTCTAATGTCTATATTTGTACTTGTCCCATAGTTTTAATATTGCATCATATACAATATAAAATATAGTTCTTTTTTTCTATTTTATGGCATTTAATATAAATCACATCTATATTAAAATTAACAACTATTTGAATCTCATTCAAATATTTATTTCCTCCAATTAAACTATAATGTATCAAGTACATTATAACAATTATATTATATATGATTGAAACAATTTAATTTTGTCATATATAATTAAATTCCCTCTTATTAATTTGAACAATTCAAATTAACCAAAAAACTAATTCTCAACTAAATCCTTTTAAGCTACCAAGGGGACCTTATGGACCTATAGCTTGAAGTTCCAATAGTACGTGAATAATTAATTAAACTCTTTAATTACATTATCCACCATCTGTTAACTTCCGGGCACTCCACTAAAGACCGACAACTGCACTATTCGTACCATTGATATATTTCTGTGTGCATTGGATATAACCAATCAATAGTTTGATGACCATTCACAAATTGCTCGTAAGTACAGCTGGGCCAAATTAACGTTTTTCCCCTGTAGTTACATCTAACTTCTTAAGTACCACTGATCCCTTTAATGAATAATAAATCATAGTCCTACTATGACTAAACCTTTCTCGGGCCAGGAGAGGGTGTGGTGTCATATTGTTCAAGACCCAGAATCAGCTCTTAAAGAAACAATTTATCTACTTACCTTGCATCGAGGAAGGAGTGAATTCCATCTTGTGTAGCTGAGTTCCCAGTTCCCCAATCAGATAAATCCCTAAAATAGTAGGCTTGTTGAGTCGACGATCTGGTCACTCTCACCCATACAAATCAAAGGACCGCCCTCATAGGCAGGAGTTCATAACTCACTCAGGATTAAGGTTATGTTACCTATGGTCATCCTAGTGAAATGAAAGTCTCTATTATGAACAGTGTTATATAATGAGACCAATCATTTTGTGGTCCGATCTTACACAGACTCCTTTATATAGAATATCTTCATTCGCATGTCCAATACACGAATGATCAGGATCAGATCATTTGTAACACTTTACAATATTTGTAACATCTACAAAGCGGGCCATACTCGTAGTGTCACCAAGATAAGGTACCCAGCCTTATCCATATACTACAGACCATTTAGGTTATCACTTAAATATGATCCACTTGTATGTCTCCACATACATGTTTAAGTTACAATGATAATCTTGGATGTTAGTTTATTGGTTTGTGGTTAATGCAACTAAAATATCACGTATTTTATAGACAAAGTGAATAAAATATCAAATATTATTAATCACATAAAAGTTTGTTCATACAAGGTTTACAACCTATAAGACCCTACGAGATTTAGCGCATCAACCTTAACATTATATGCGTGCATACCTTGCTAATGCATACAAGTTTTCTTAAGCTAGCCCCAAGTATAAATCTTAACCAAGTGTCCTGGTAAGCCCAGGGTCTAATGCAGGACTCTATAGTATACTAACGCAGGGGTGGTCTTTGGATCTATTGCAAAGGTTTCCTAATTATTTGATAGGCATTGGCTATGTACACCACACTACTGGCATGCATGCAAGAGGGAAATAGGAGTTCAGAGAGGAAAAAGAGTTTGTAGATGTTGGCTTAAGTGTAGATGGTATGCGTTGATTTCCTAGTGGGAACAACAAGCTTATATGAGCACAATGACAATGAAATGGAGATGGTGCAAATGTCTGCTAAAATCTAGGTGTATGTGTGATGCGTAGAAAATCAGCTCTTTAATTCCTGCTCAACATCTCTCGATGGATGCCATTCTTAATCCTATATCTAGGGTACATGTATTAGTCACAAAGTGTTGGAATATAAGATAGCATGCACAACGGAAGCAAAAATCGATAACATTCTAATTACATTAAAACTAAGTATAAGCATGCAAAAAAGGTTAGAAAATACAACCTTTGTAGAATCCACCATAATCTTCCTCTCCGTGCTCGATCGACACCACCAACGAAAAATCCTCACTATTCTCCGATTGAAGAACACGGTTGTGAGACAGTTTTGTTGGTGAAAGCTAGGAATTTTACTCTAGTAAAAAAGAGAGTAAAGGAGATTTTGTGGAAGAGGTAATTTCAATAAACAAGGAAACATTAGTTTTTACACAATTGAAAAACAAAACTATTTAAAGACAAAATACATGCAAAATCTCATATTGCATGTCTTCCACCTCAAACTCAACTAGAATGAAATCTCTACCGATAGGGAGAGGGGCATAGGTGTCAGACTTTGGAAGAGCCACTTCAAAAACCACTTAGTTAGTGGAAAAATCCAACAATTTGATTTTTCTACTAACTAATTTTTTATTAAACTAAATTTTATAATAAAATAATTTTTGACAAAAATATGAAATACTATTTTCATATTTTAGATAATTAAATAAACCAAACAAATTTAATATCACATATTAAATTGCCTTTGACACCTAGCTTTGGTTAATCACATTAATAAATTTTTAAAACACTTTCATGCTAATATTTTATTTAAAATATACTCTCCAAAATTATTTGTAAATTATATCTTATATGAAATACAATTTTCTCTAAAGACCGAATTTGAACATTTCAAATTCTCATTTCATCTAGTTATTCAATTTTGTCCATAGTGAGCTAGCAAGGAGACCCGATGGACCTACAGATTATAGGCTCCAACGATCCAAGACTAACCGGTCAAACTCTTTAACCTAGTTAATTAATATTCGTTAATTAACACGATTGTCCATTATAGCCTATAGTTACACTCTACTCACTGTAGATATATTATGTGTCCATTTGATATAACCGTTATTGATAAATTGATCCTTCACAGGTTGTTTGTAACCTCAGCTAAGTCAAATATCAAAATACCCTTGAGTTACATCTTTTCTCCTTAAGTACCACTATCCCTCTAATGATCAATTGATTTAGGATCTTAATCACTAAATCCATTCCCTCTTAAGCTAACGAGAGGATGGAGCCCCTTGTTCAAGATCCAAGATCAGCCCTTAAAGGAACAACCTTTCTACTATCCCTAAAATGGGTAGGAGTGAATTCCATCTTACAAATTCTATGTCCCTAACTATCTACCTGGTGTTATCCCTGAAATGGGAGGCATATTCAGCAGCGCTATTGAGCTTACCCTCAATCCCGAATAAACATTCATAGACAGCTTAGGTTTCAGATCAAGTTATCTAGGTCATCAAGAGGTGAAATTAATTAGTGTTAACAGTTAACGGTGTTAATGCATAATAGTGATTATTTCATGGTCAGTCTAACACAATCTCATCATGTAGAACATCCCCGTTCACATGTCTTTACTTGAACGAATCAATCACATCGTTTATGACATTTTACAACATTTGTAACAATTATAAAGCAGGTCGTATTCAATAGTATCTCCATAAATAGGTATCTAACCTAATCCAAGTATTATAGACTTTCGAGAGCCTATAAATACCCCGAGAGGCTTTCATTTCACCATATAACTCAAAATCCTCCCAAAAAGGGCTCAAAAGAAAGGTGAGGACCAACTAGGCATTGAGAAGGGCCTAGTATTCTCTAGATGAGAATCCAGGAGTGCATGGTGCTCTAACTATCTAAGTTTTTCTTTTCTAATAGGGAATTAAGAAGGAGGATGAGGAAGAAGGAAGGATTTTTCTCACAGAAAACCCACTGTGCATTTTTTTTCTTCAGAAAGAAGAAAAAATGAAAAAACCTACATACAACTACTGCACGTTATGCAAAGAATAATGGGGAGGGAGTTACAACTCACTCCCTAAAATTGGTTTATTATTCTTACTGTTAAAAAATTAATAAAATTAAAAATAATAATAAACCTTTGTATATGATAACTATTTTATCATATAATTATCATATAATATATATTAAACTATATGTTATATCAAATATAACATATAACCTATAGTTCAATATTGTATCCAATACAATATAACCTATGGTTTAATTCTCTCAACAATGACATTTAATATAAATCTCATTTATATTAAATTTAATTATATGAATCAAATTCACATAATTAATATTTGAATCATATTCAAATATTAAATTTATTAAATTTCTCTCAAATAAATACTTAATATTACAATATGTCGTATATATAATTAAAATTTAATTAATTATATCACATATAATTAATTCCCTCAATTTGAACAATTCAAATTAATCCAAAAAATGATTCTCATTAAATTCTGTTGAGTTACCAAAGGACCTCATGGACCTGTAGCCTGAAGCTCCAATGGTACGTGAATAATTAGTTAAACTCTTTAATTAAATTATTCACCATCCGTTAACTATCAGACACTAAACTAAAGATCGACAGCTGCATTCTTCGCACTACAGATATATTTCTGTGTCCATTGGATATAACTAATCAACAGTATAGTGACCATTACAAATTGCTCATAAGTATAGCTTGGTCGAAATTACCGTTTTTCCTTTAAAGTTACTCTAACTCCGTAAGTACAAATGATCCCTCTAATGAACAATAAATCATAGTCTAACGACTAAACCCCTCTCAGGCCAGGAGACAGTGTAGCGCCACATTGTTCAAGCCCTGCAATCAGCCCTTAAGGGAGCAATTTATCTACTTGCCATCGACATTAGGGAATGAGTGAATTCCTTCTTGTGTAGTTGTGTTCTTAGCTCTCCAATAAGAAGAATCCCCAAAATGGTAGGCTTGTTGAGTCAACAATCTGACGACTCTCACCCATACAAATCAAAGGACCACCTTCATAGGTGGGAGTTCACAATTCACTCAGGATTTAGGTTATGTTATCTATAGTCATCCTGGTGAAATGTAAGTCTCTATTATGAACGACGTTATATAATGAGACTAAACATTTCGTGGTTCAGTCTTATACAAAATCCTTTGTATAGAATACCCCTACTCACATGTCTCCATATGAATGATCAGGAACAAATCATTTGTAGCACTTTACAACAATTGTAACATCTACAAAGCGAACCATACTCGTAATGTCACCAGGATAAGGTATCCAGCCTTATCCATCTACCACCGACCATTTAAGTTATCACTTAAACATGATCCACCCGTATGTCTCTAAATACATGTTTAAGCTATAAGATAACCTTGGATATTAGTTTATTGGTTTGTGGTTAATGCAACTAATTTTGAAAGAAAACATCATATATTTTGTTACATAAATAAAATATTTGTACAATACAATTACAAACAATAGAACTCTACGAGATTTAGGGTATCAACCCCAACAGTTTGGACATTGAGGACTTAGCCTATGCGTTGGGAAGGGCTATTAAGCGTCCAACTAAGGCTGTGAGAAGTCAACATTGCATCCACTTTTGAGGTTGTTAGTCCAGAGGGCCAGTTTTCACCTGTTAAAGTTGGTAAGGCAAATTTGGGTCTTGGAAAGTATTATAAGGTCAATTCAGGCTTAAACTCAAGATTTTAAGTTGTTTATGAATTCTTATAGGCTCGGGGTTTGGGGAGACCTCAGGGAGGGCACTGGAGGATTGGGAAAAGAAGTTGCTACCGGTTAATTGTGAGTGACCTTTTTTAAAAAGGGAAATCTTGATTTAGTAATGTTTTAGAAATTATATTGTTATGCTTTGAGTTATTTGAAACTCTAGTTTGAATGTTGAGCTAAGATTCCCAAAGGAAAGTCTCAATCCATGAAACCTAGTACCAAGATGAGAGCTCTATGTGCACGTACGACGAATGCTATGCGTTGAGTTAGTTCCGCATTAGCATAGACTGAGTGTGTCGAGTTAGTTCTACCTTAGTAAATGACAATGTGAGTATGGTTCCACCTTATTACCTGAGAGTATTGAGTTGGTCTACCCCAAAAAAGATAGGGTACAAGTTTGAGTACAATATTCATATGTTCAGTAACATGTTTACAGTTTTATCACATGTTAGTTATTGATTCCAGAATGTTTTAATCATGAGTTTATTTTAGAAAGTCACTCACTAAGCTTGTTGGCTTGCATTTTTAAAATGTTTTCCCTCTTCAAGTAGCCACACGAGGAGTTCCATATATCAGTTCTGAACTGCCACAAGAGCTTAAGATCTGCCACATACTTAAGACCCAATGCTGCTTAGCCATATGGTTAAATCTAGAGTTAGGATATCATGAGTAAACTATAGTTTGTAAAAACAATAGGCCAAGCTATATGAAATTGTTAAGTTAATTTGTTGGGCAATGAACTGTTGTAAATGGGGAATTCATACTTCACTTGTAACTATAACTAAGAATATAACAGTTGGGTAATAGATATCACAAAATAGTGGAATTTACTATCCTCACGCCTCTTCTAGGTTCAAGAGGTGAGCTCGGGAGGGGGTGTGACATCTTGACGCATCATCTAATCTATTTTCAAAAATTACATTTGGTCAAGACTGGCTAAAATTGGTCCAAAGGCCTCTTGCTTGTTTCTTTGAGTCAGCTCGTTGAGGTATGGGTAAGCTTTTTGAGGTTGTTTAGTAGGTTCCAACGCAGGGTTGTTGGACCTTGGTGGATCACAGATGATGGTGGTGGTGTAACAAGGGGAGGGTCGGACGGTGTATGCGCTGAACCGGATGAGGATGTGGGAGAAAGAGGGGCTACCTCAATAAAGAAGATGGTGGTTAAAGGTTCAATGTTTATGGGAACTACCGGACGCATGAAAAATGATGGTGCAGTTCTCAAGTTTTCAGGCATAGGGTCATGCATTGGTATGTTGGGTGTGATGGTTGGGATGATTGGTGGAAGGGTTGGTTTTTTGTAAGGCTTTGCGGCAGTTGCTTTGGTAGGGCCTTTCGACGCAGGCTACCGCATTGGTTTGGACGAAGTTATGGACTTGGAATTTTTAGGTTTTGGGAAGATGGAAGGTTTGTGTTTTGAAAGTGTTTTGGAGGAGGTGGACGGTCGTTGGGGAATGAAGGGTCTCGCCGGCATTGTTTGGGTCGAGGGTTTAGATTGGATGATGGCTCCCCCAGAAGAAGATGAAATGGTTGATTTCTTGGTCGAGACAGTGGGTTTTAAAGGTGAAAATGGAGATGATCATGGGGAAGGAGAAATTGAGGGAGAGGAGAAGGAGCTTACCGAGCTTTCTTTTGCGAAGCTCAACAATTTATTTTGGTCGTTTGAAGCATTTGACATGATTTTCGGTGAGGAAGTTTGAAAGTTCTCTAGAGAAGATGATCGGAGTGAGGTAGGCGGACGACAAGGAATTTAGGGTTTAGGGAATCGAAGAAGAAAGAAGAAGAATATTTTGGGATTTTGACCCTTTTATAGATAAACACATGAGGAGAGAGAGGGGGGACATATGTGACATCTGTCAGCTGCATGTGACGTTACGACTGCACAATAAATGAGAATATGAAGAGACGCGTTTAGGGCCACCCAAATACTTGAGTTTTTCATCTCCCAATATAATGACTCTTCCTCTTTCATCGCATGGGTATGCGTTGGACTAACTCTAACGGCCCAATTCAAGTACCTCAATTTAAGAATCCACCAAGTTGGTTTTAAAAGCAATCATTCAAAAGACAAAATTAAAACTTCACTACCAAATAAGAATTTAAACAAGAACATAAAGGAAGCATGTTGTACATAAAGAAATAAGAAAGCATGAAAGAGGAAGAGTCTCTAAAATATGTATTTGATTGCATGCAGAGACGACTTCGACGCGAGCTTTAAACAGGCTTGCATAGCTCGATGGATGTTTTCCAGCGTTCCACATTCCCTTCAAAGTATGGCTTGACTCTCTGCCCATTTACTTTGAAGGCGTTTGTGTCATCCTCTTGAGTAAGCTCCACGGTTCCATGAGGAAAGATTTCCTTGATAATAAATGGTTCGGACCATCTGGATTTTAGTTTTCTTGGAAACAATCATAAATGCGAGTTAAATAGCAAAAAAAAATTTACCAGCAAAAAGTTCTTCCTTACCGATGCATTAGTCATGCCAACGCTTGGTCTTTTTCTTGTATATCTTTGTATTCTCATATGCGTTTAGTCGTCATTCGTCTAACTCGTTTAGTTGCAGCTTTCCATGTTCTCCTACAACTTCCAGGTATAAAATCAGCTTCTTAATTGCTCAATATGCTTTGTGCACCAATTCTAACGGTAAGTGGCATGCTTTTCCAAACACTAAGGCGTACGGAGATATAGCTATTGGCTTTTTGAATGCGGTCAGTATGCCCAAAGTGTTTCATCAAGTTTCTGTGCCCAGTCTCTTTTTGACAAATTGACTACCCTTCCAAGGTTGTCTTGATTTCTCTGTTTGAAATCTCAGCTTGCCCATTCGTTTGTAGGTGGTAGGCGATGGCTACCTTGTGCTTAACATTGTATTTAACAAGTAATTTAGAAATAATGTGGTTAATAAAATGCGTACCTTCATCATTGATTAACGCCCTGGGTGTTCCAAAGCGTGTGAAGATGTACTTCATCGGGAATTTTGAAATGGTCATCACATCATTCTTTGCACAAAGCTACTGCCTCAACCCACTTTGACACATAGTCTACTATTACCAAAATGTATTGCTGACTACATGAGGGAGGAAATGGCCCCAGAAGTCAATATCCCAAACATCAAAAGAGTTCCACTTCGGGTATGTTATTAAGGGGCATTGCGTTCCTTGTTGAAATATTACCTATGCGTTGGCATGGGTCACAATTTAGTATATATTCTCATGCATCTTTGGAAAGAGTAGGCCAAAAGTACCCATTTTGAAGGACCTTTGCAGCGGTCCTTTTCCTTCCGAAGTGAACTTCATAGGGGGAGTCATGACATTACGATAGTATGCATTGTATTTTGACTTTGGGAACATAACAACACATGATCAGATTTAGGCCTTGCTTGTATAGGAACAACTCATCTCAAAAGTAAACTTGATGTCATGTATGAGCCATTTTCTCTGTTGGGCGTTAAACTCTTCGAGGAATTGTTTGGTGGTTAAGTAATTAACAATATCAGCATAACACATTTCTCGATCTTTAACATTAAGCAAACATTCATCAGGAAATATGTCTTCAATTTCAGCCAGCCCCAATTGTATTTCCTTATTCTCCAATCGTGATAGGTGGTCAGCCACCTGATTTTTTGTTCCTTTTCTATCCTTAATTTCCAGGTTGAATTCTTGGCAGTAATACTCAGCAAATAAGTATGGGCTTTGCGTCCTTTTTATCCATCAAGAACTTAATAGTGAAGTGATAAGTGTAAATGGTTGCCGACGCACCAACTAGATAAGCTCGAAAATTTTCAATTCTAAAAACTATCGCCAGCATTTCCTTCGTGGTAGTTATATAGTGTTCTTGAGATTCATTGGGTCTTGGATGCATAAGAAATAGGATGTATAAGGTTTCCCCTCTTTTGGCCTAGCATCGCTCAAACTGCCACGTCGCTGGCATCACACATCAAGATGAAAGATTGCGTCCAATCGGAAGCTACCAATCGGGCGTCAAAGAATGATTGGGATGTCTTTATCAGCTTCATAATCCAAAATAATAAAGTTTACCAGAAAGATGAACTTGTCAACTTTTACTAGTACACCTTGAATTTTCCCTTCAGGGTATGTAATCGATTTGCCAGCAAGTTGTAGAGTTACTGTGGTAGGCATGGCTTCACCAATCCCAAGCTTCTTGAAAATTGAGAGGGGCATCGGGTTGATACTGGCTCCTAAATCACATAACGCATACCTCACATCCATTCCTTCTATTGAACATGGGACAGTGAAACTGCCTGGATCTCTTTGCTTTCTAGGAATTTTGTTGTTGATCAATACGTTACACTCTTGAGTTAATGCAACAGATTCAAACTCGTTGATCTTTTTTTTTTCAACAAGATATAATTAAAAAACTTCACATAACTAGGCATTTGTTCTAACACTTCAATGAAAGGGATATTGATATGTAACTGCTTAAGAACCTCAAGGAATCATTTAAATTGATGTTTGTCATTCTTTTTCTATAGGTATCGGTGGAATGCTGCATTTAGGCACACCTTAGGTACCCCTGCATTGGATGTACTTGGTTGAGAATGACAATCAGAGTCAAGTGCTCTTTCTGGTTGAATCTCTTAGATGTCGTAGTTGCATGAGGTGCAACTTTAGGTGTTGAAGGATGATGATATTTTCTTAGGTCTTTTTTCTCTTCCACTAGTGGTTTACCACTACGCAATGTTACTACGTGACATTGCTCCTTCCCATTATTATTTCTTGATGCTTCAGTATTACAAGGCAATGATCCATGTGGTTGGCTCTTCAGCTCGTTAGCAATTTGGCCAACTTGTTTCTCTAGATTTTTTATCGATGCCACTTGACTTTTCAATAACGCGTCGTTTTGGGATATATATTCTTTTAACAGGTTCTTGAGCGAAGAAGATGAACTCAATGTATTGCCCCCTCTGTTGAAAGATTGATACTGTGGTTGTTGCTGCATGGGTTAGAATCTAGGTGGTGGTCCCTGTCTATGTTGCTGATGCGTTCCAGAATGGTGTTGATCCTATTGGTGACTTCCCCAAGAAAAGTTTGAATGGTTTTTCCATCCAGGGTTGTATATGTTAGAGAATGGATTATTTTTCACAAAACATATTGATTTTGGATTTTGGGGGCATCATCATAGGTATGCGGCTTTCCATAAACTATATAGATTAACATGGGTTGTGTGAATGCGTCGATTTGCCGTACACTTTGCATCTGGGCTACATTGTTCATAGTTAAATTTTTCGGCAAGTTTGTCATTGCTCCACATGTGCTGGAAGAGTAGCTACTGCGTTAGTATCGATCACGCTCTATTGTCTTCTTCTATTGTTTGTTCTGGAATCATAAGCATCATCAACCCACTCCACGTTGTGTTTGGCAATCCTATCCAAAATTTCCTTGGCTTTGTTATAAGATTTGTCCATAATGCCACCTACGGTAGCTGCGTCTTCTGCCATATGGGATGGTCTATTCAATCCTCCATAGAAGGTCTCCATCTGTACAGTTAGAGGCAATCCGTGGTTAGGACATTTTTTTTCCAACCTTTTGAGTCTCTCCTATGTGGCACTAAGTGTTTCAAATTCTTCTGGCTCAAAATTCATAATCTCTTGACGCCTTCTTGCGTTGACTGTGGGAGGGAAGTATTTTTGCATGAACTTCTTTACTAGCTTGTCCCATATCGTTATTTTGCCCGACTCTAAGGAGCTTGCCAATTTCTTAGTGTCGTCTTGGAATGTATATGGGAACAAGAACAATCTGATTGCTTATGGCGTGATTTCATGAATCACGAATGAATTGCAAGTCTCTAGGAAGCGTTTCATGTGAGCATGGGGATCTTTGTCAAGGGCACTGCCAAACTGTTCTATGGTCTGTAACATTCGTAGCATGACAAATTTCATTTCAAGCCGAGTTTCGTTAAGTGTTTGATAAATGATCCTAGGAGAAAACCCATACAACACTTGTGATGCATATTCACACATCAGATGCATGCTGTTATTCGCCATGAGGATTGGATTTAATGCAGCATTAGCTAGCTCTTAAGCCAAATTTTGGTTATTTTGGTGCCTGCCATTTGTTGTTGTTGCCTTTACCTTCGAAGTCGATTTGATTTGTTTCTCTGTTTGAAAGTCCTTTCAATCTCAGGGTCGTATCTGAGTTCAAAAGTGCTATCTCTGCTCATAAAACGTTTACAAGTCCAGGTTCAACTTGTAATACTTCTTCGATTGAAATTTTATGCCAAAAGATACAAAATCTAAATTCCGATTAGCTATGTTGCTAGATTCCCCAGAAACGATGCCAAAAACTTGTTCGCTTGTTATTTTTCTATCACATTTGTGCTAATGAATGATGAATGATGATGAGAATGAATGCTCGTGATGAATATGATTAATCTATCTCTTGGTATGAAGATGATGTTATGCGTTGGACTAATGATAGATTTATATGCATGTACACCTTGCTAGTTCATACAAGTTTAGAGTATACTAACACAGGGGTGGTCTTTGGATCTATTGTAGAGGTTTCCTAATTATTTGATAGGCATTGGCTATATACACTACACTACTGGCTCGCATGTAAGAGGGAAATAAGAGTTTAGAGAGGAAAAAAGGGTTCGTGGATGATTGGCTTAAATGTAGATTTCCTAGTGAGAACAACAAACTTATATGAGCACAATGACAATTAAATGGGTGTAAATGTCTGCTAAAATCTAAGTGTATGTGTGATGCATTGGAAATCTGTTCTTTAATTCTTGCTCAACATCTTTCGATGCGGATGCCACACTTAATCCTATCTCTAGGGTGCATGTGTTAGTTACAAAGAACAGACAAATGACATGAACAATTTTATCTCTAAAATTACTTCATGCTAGCTTGATGCGTTCAACAATTAACTACTCTCTCGAGTGACTAGCTGTTTTTTCACTTCAATCAACTGATCAGGTAGATTCAAGCAACAGAGTTCATGCATTCATTAAGCCAGAAGGTTCACAGCCACAAACAACTTAGAAAATAAACAGATGGAGATGTAAAGAATGGTTGAAAATGAGATTGAATTAAAGATATAAGTTTGATACAAATAATCTTAGTTCAATCAAGTGGAGTGGTAAATGAGAATGCAAAGTAAAAGGAATAAGTCAAGTCGCATAGTTGAATTTTTTTTCCTCTTTGGCTTGTTTTTATGCTTGTTGTGGCTAACTAGGTGCAAGAGTTGAAGAGATGTCTTTCTCGAGTTTCTCTCCCGCAACACCTTGTTATCAACAGTGGAAAGTAGTTGTCATCCCTCTTACTTCTTGCTTACAGACAACAGAGATGAAAAATAACTGTGTCTTTAACTAACTGGCTTTCTAACTTGCTAACTGTCTACTGTCTAATTGTCTAACTTCTTTCTCTTGTAGGTAACTTCTTTTGATATAGGCAATCATTCGACCACTTGGGTGATGTGATTGCATTAAATTTCATACCCTAAGATAGTTGCCTACCCTTTTGCTTCGATTAGACGTCGTTAGTCGGATGCCCATGCCTACAAGTTGTGATTTGACATGGATTGTACGAGCCAAATATATATTTCATGCGTCGAGTAGTCTGGACGCATGTCCTTTGCGTTGGCCTTGTCTGCAACACTTAGTAGATTTTTTTGATTCCTGCATTAAAGTGCATTAGTGATATAGTTTTTCACTTAAAATGATACTTTTGTATGAGTTCATCATATATATAGAATTTCATGCATTTTCCTTTATTAGTGCGTTTACATCACTAATAATCCTAATTATTCCAACTTTGAGAGAATAATAACTTGTATTTCTACAAGTTATCACCTGCTTTATAGTTGTTACAATTGTTGTAAAGTGTTACAAATGATCTGGTCCTGATCATTCATATGTAGACATGTGAGTAGGGGTGTTCTATGTAAAGAGTTTGTATAATACTGGAGCATGAAATATATAGTCTATCTATATAACACCTATGATATATGAGACTTGCATTTCATTAGGATGACCATGTGACATGACCTGAATCCTGAGTGAGTTGTGAACTTTTGCTTATGAAGGCAGTCCTTTGATTTGTATGGGTGAGAGTGGCCAATTTTGCCGACTCAATATGCTTACAATTTTAGGGATTCGTCTGATTAGAGAGTTGGGAATATACTATACAACAAGGGATTCACTCATTTTCTATAGTTAGAGACTATAGATAAATTGTTCCCTTAAGAGTTGATTCCAAGGCTTGAACAATATGGCATCACACCCTCTCTTAGCCAGAGAGGGGTTTGATCATAGTTGGACTATGACTTATTGTTCATTATAGAGATAAATGGTATTTAAGGAGTTAGATGTAACTAGAGGGGCAAAACGGTAATTTTGGCCCAATGGTACTTACAACCAATTTATGAAGGGTCAACGCACTATTGATTGGTTATATCCAATGAACATAGAAATATATCTGTAGTATGAAGAGTACAACTGTCAGTCTTTAGTGGAGTAACTCACAGTTAATGGAAGTTGATTAATTTAATCAAAGAGTTTGATCAATTAATTAAGTATCATCAAAGCTTCAAACTATAGGTCTACAAGGTCCCTCGTTAGCTCAATTGAGATAAAATGAGAATCAAATTAATTCGGATTAATTTGAACGGTTCAAATTAATAAAGTGAATTATTTATATAAAATTATATGAGATATAATTTGAGGAAAAAAAATCAACCGTAATATGAATTTGATTCATATTAAATATTTGAGAGAATTTGTTTTTATAGATACTATTAAATTAAAAAAATATATATAAATTAAATAAAAATTAGTTTTATATAATTACATGTATATCTTTTTAATTACATAAAATAGATTGTTAATTAAAGTACATATTAATTAAATAAAAATTAGTTTTATTTAATTATATGTAATTTAAATTACATAAATCTTTCATTTTCTTCAAATAACTTATAAACCTTTCCTTTTCTTCAATAAATTCTCTCATTATTACTTGGAAGATGAAAAGAAGGTTCTTTCATCTTCCACTTGCACTATTATAAATACTCCAAAATGTGTTGGAATTATAAGGTGTTGAAAATATTGAAATTGTTAAAGGTTTTAGAAAAGTGTTTTTTCTCCAAAAACAAAATCATTCCCTCTCCAAATTATTCAAAGAAGCTCACAAACTCTCTACGGTTCCTGAGAATATTGAGGTCTCCACGTGGTGGTGTCTATTGGTTTTGAACAATTGTTGCTGTGTTTTTTTATTGTTCGTGTTTGAAGTTTTTGGAGAGGAAATTATGAAGAGACTAGCCTTCAAGGGTACGTTTTTCGAATATTTTCTTCTATTGTATGTATGTATGTATGTATGCATGCTTAATTGATCATGCTATTTCCGTCACATATATTCCTTATGCATTATGTAAAATTAAAATTAAGACGCGATCTTTTCCCTAATGGGTACTCGCGTATCCTTTCAATTAATATCAAAACGTGCGTTTCCATCCTAGTTTTATTTTTCAAACGTACACAAAATAGTGGTGGGAATATTAATTCTACAAAATTGTATGTTGAATGAGATTTACTCATTTGGATGTTTTCGGGATTAGTTTTAAAGGATCCATTGTTTTGGGCCTTTTTTTAATGCTACGAAGTCTGTATTTGATGTCCATGTCGATAGTGATCAAGTTCTAGCTTTGATTTGGTGGAAAACGGAGCAAGGATGGAGAATTACGAATGAATGGGCAAAGGGTTGCCCGAAGTGTCGCGACGCTACGAACAACGTTGCACGGTTTGGCGGTTTAACTTCCAATTCAGTTTTCATTTGACTGTTCGGCTTCTGATGGTTCAAATTCCAGCTATTTTTCTTCATTATTAATTGTAATAAATTTAGTTTTAATTATTTTGGTTTAATTAAATTAATATTTTTTTATATTAATTTAATTAAAAATTTAGGAAACCAATCTCAATCCAAATTGAAATATTTATTTTATGTATTTGATGTATGATATATTTTTTTTTGTGGTATGTCATAATGTATGTTATATAGCATAATCCTACCATAGGATATACATATGTTCATGCATATTTTTTTAATGTAAATGTTATATTATAAAATTACATGATAAATTAAGCATGTTCATGCATCATTTATTAATTGTTATAATATATATTAGATGTATGGATAGATATATATTTTTTTCATTACTTAAGTGTTATGTATGTAATGGAAAAGGAATTGCATGCTTTCATAGTAAAACCTATGTTTAATTTGATTAGAAGTAGACTTAATCTTTTATTTTAGTTTAATATGATTAAATTGAGTTCTTGAATAAAAGATTAAATGTGTAACAAATGTATCTATTTGGAACATTTGTCTAAGGACGGTTCTGTCTAGGTTGGATATTTAAGCTAACGGAAATAGAACATCCCTACTTGGGAACTGTCCTTAAAGGTGAATAGATAGATTTGTTACATGAATGTAATGAATGATTCATATTTATTAAAGTATTTAATAAAGATAAATAAATATTGTTAAACTATCCATCGTAAATGTTACTTGGGAAAATTTTAACAAACACTTAATAAAATTATTAGCCGAATTTTCTAAGTTAATCAACCCTAGGTAAAACAGTTTGTGAGAGGAAAATGGGTATATGATACTTCATTTTTCTTTTTATGTTTCTCCTTGAACGTGTAGAGATCTATGTTTGGCATTGAGACACCTTTGCTTAATCCCTCTTCTCCATTTTCACAGTAGTAGCATGCTTGATTTTATAATGTTTATCAATTGTTTTTCGCCACTCTGAATTTTTTATGTTATATAAAATGAATTTAGAGACCGATGCATTCATATGCTTCCGCTTCGCGGAATTCCAACCCCTTCAATTGGTATTGGAGACATCTTGAGTCTTTAAACTTCTTTTTCGAACTTTAATTCATAGTTATTGTTGGGTGTATGATTTGCATTGTGAATGTATGTTTTGGGTTTTGCACATTGAATGTTTCGAAATTGGCCTAGTATTTATTGCTTTAAAGATGTTTAAAGTTGTAATTACCGGGTGTTTTGGGCGTTTAAATTCTTATAACTGAGTCTATAATTGTCTGTGTTGTTCGTGATGTGGTTTCAGCTCTAATTTGGAGAATTTTGGAGCAAGAATGGAGCAAATCGGATGAACAGCGAAACAGAGCAGACTTTTTGCCTTACAGTGTCGCAAGCTCCAGCCGCAGCATTGCATGCAGCATGGCCCAACGCTGCGGTAGTATAAAAGTCAGTGTCGCAATGTTGGCAACAAAGTGTTGTGATGCTTTAGATGGTTAGCATGCACATTAGGCATCCTTTAAGTCGTGGGTTTGAGCCTCCTTGGTAGTTTCAAAGTAGTTTTTCGTTTTTTTAATTGTTAATTTGTAATAATTAATTATTTATTTATTTTTCATTAATTAAATTAATATAAGTGTTATATTAATTTAAATAATATTTATGATGCCAGTTTCAGTCCAATGTTGCTTTATTTTTTTTTATTATATATGTGATGTAGGATTATTTATTATATTGCATCGTATATACCATATAGTATAAAAAATCCCACCATAGGATAAACATTAATTCATGCATCATTCTAATATAAATGCTATATTATATAGCTACATTATTTAATTAAGCATGCCCATGCATCATATTTAATATAATTGTTATATTATATGATTGCATGCATTTATAATATATCCATGCATTATTTTATATTATAAGTGTTATAATATATAGTTATGAATGATGGATGATTGTTATATTTATTTTTCATTATTTTATTATATAAATGTTATGTATAATGTAATGAAAATGAAGATGCGTGAAGTATGACACTACTTTACAAAAATATAATTGTTATTTTTTTTTTAAAGTATGTCATTAGATGCATGTTTAGGTTTTAATTATTTCATTAATTCTTTATAAGTGTCATAAGTTTAATGAAATTAAAATTAAAATCTATAATAAAGAGTTGCATGCAAACATAGGTTAAATTAATTTTAAATGGTTTAGAATTAATTTTAGACCTATGTTAATAATATTTCTAATAGGATCAGAAATAAGTTTAATCTTTTAATTTTCGTTTAATAGGATTAAATTTATACCATAATTGTCTATAAGGGACCTTTATCTGAGAAAGGGTCTATCAAAGACGGGTATTTAAGCTGACCGAAATAGAATACCCCTACCTTGGAACCAATTTGGAAGGTGAATTTAGACAATAATGTTATAAGCATGCAATAAATGATTAGGTTTATTAAAGTGTTCAATAAATAATAATCGCATATTGATAAAATATCTAATACAAGAGTTATGTTGGGCCAATTTAACAATTTATTTAGATAAATTTGTTAGCCTAATTTACCTAAGTAATGAACCTCATTTAGAAAGCACTCAGTGGAGGAAAATAATGTATATGATACTTTAATTTCATCTTCACGTTTCTCCCTAAATAGTTCACACCAAGAGATCTATGTTCGGCCTCGAGGCAACTTTGCTTGTGTCCCCCTACGGATGGTGTTTGTTTGCATAGGGATTGATCAAGGTGAATGGAGAGAGTGTTTATAATAAGTGAGAGAAGGAGATGAGTCAACACATTCCATGGTCTCCTTCATTGGTTTGCAGTAAACTTTCATGCTCGGCATCGAGACACATTTGCTTGTGTTCCCCTACAGATGGTGTTTGCATAAAATTTTACTCAAATTCCAGAAATGGATAGGAGTGGTTTAGTTTTTGCCCCAATCGATTTTTTTTCCTACGGTTGGCTCATTGGGTCAGAACCCTAGAGTCTAAAATGAATTGTTACATTTATGAGAAATTGATAAACAAGTCAATAATTTCTTGACCAAACTATGATAACTAAATATTATAGGAATAAGAATTATTCTGGTATAATATTTGGTTAAGAATGTCTCAGTCCATGAAAGAGTAACTTACTACCCTATAGTGACTTTTATTGTGACTTACTACAGTATCATAGCAATAAAAATTTTGAATGAATATGAATAGGATTCAAATTAAATTTCTTGGGTTCATCTTTTAATTTCTATATTGAATTATAATGGATAATACTTTGCATATAGTCAATTAACATATTTTATATATTTTAAATTTATGTTATATTCTCTCAAAAGTTTTAGTTACCGATATAAGTCAGAGTTTTGATAAATATGTTACTTGAAAAAGTGTCATCAACACATAAGGGCAATGTAATTTTTGTCTTTCTATTTGAGAAATGTTCTAAAAAATAACTTTTGCCAATTCATGAAGTGTTCATGAATAATGTTTACAATGATAACTTACTTTTATTATCTAGATAACATATGATGTATCTGAATTATAAGATAAAATCATGACAAAACATATTGTATGTTGGAGTCATGGGAAGCTGAATGACCTAAAAAGTTAAGTATTATGGGTGTCCAAGAAAATTATTATGCCTAGAGCTAATAAGAAAAATGTTTCCTAATTAGTTTGGGATGTTAGATGTGAAGGAACTCTAAACATAGGTTCAGTGAGCGGAAGCAGATTGTTCCAAATCTCATTGAGAAAGAACACAAACAATTATAGTCTAAACAGAAACGATTATGCATAATAAGAAACTACAACATGCTACTTAATATGAAGATACAAGGGATAGAGTATGCAAACCTTTGAAGAACGCTTCTTCAAGTATCCCTCGATCGTTTAGCAACTCGTTCAATAGCACGAATTCGAACACAACGATCAGAACACGATCTCAACGAACGTCTAAATGAACCTTGATCCCAATCGAGTCTAACTCGGTCCTTGAACGGAATTAGAACAACACTACAATGATTACCTTGATATTCTCGGTGTGAGAATCCAGGAGTTGTGGGCTATGTATGATTTTGGATTGAGGAAAGCAGGAAGTAGACAATTGAGTAGACGATCGAGCAAGTGGGAGATAAATGTTGCCTATCATATAGACGAAATACTCGATGTTTAGTAAACGGAAGCCTATGGTATAGACTTTACTACTTGATCATTTAGCAACGAGTAAACGAGTAATTACTGTATAGTCAACTCGATCGTGTATGCTCTCTCTATGCTATCGCTTAGTAAAACCTTTTACTTGATAGCCTTTTTGTGAGATATTCCGAATCAATCATCAAAATTTTTTATTTGGAAAATAATTTTCCTTTTATCTCACAGTTACTACAAAGCTTCCAATAACCTCCCGCTCAATTCGGTTATTAGAGAAAAATAATAATTAACTATCATATAATTAATATGTTATAAATAAATATAATAACCAACTTTTCATATTCTATTTATAACCTATAGTTTTAATATTTCATCATATGAAACATATAAACCGTAGTTCTTTTTCTATTTTATAGTATTTAATATAAATCATATTTATATTAATTCCTCCAATTAATATATCTAATACATCATATCAATTATATCGCATATAATTGAATTTCTTCTTGTTAATTTGAACACTTTCAAATTAACCAAAATCTGATTCTAAATTTGAACCCATTGAGCTACCAAAGGCCCCTCATAGACCTGTAGCTTGAAGCTCCAACGGTACGTGAATAACTGATTAAACTCTTTAATCACGAGATCCACCATCCGTTAACTGTTGGTCACTTCACTAAAGATCTACATTTGCACTCTTCGCACTACAAATATATTTCTATGACCATATGATCAATCAACAGTGCGATGACCCTTCACAAATCGCTCGTAAGTACAATTGGGCCAATTCACCATTTTTCCCTGTGTAGTTACATCTAACTTCTTAAGTACCACTAATTCCTTTAATGAACAATAAATCATACTACTACTATGACTAAGTCCTCTCGGGCCAGGAGAGGGTGTGGTCACTATGTTCAAGACCTAGAATCAGTCCTTAAGGGAGCAATTTATCTACTTACTTCTGCTTCGGGGAAGGAGTGAATTTCATCTTGTGTAGCTGAGTTCCCAACTCCTCAATCAGACGAATCCCCAAAATGGTAGGCTTGTTGAGTTGACAATCTAGCCACTCTCACCCATACAAATCAAAGGACCGTCCTCATAGGCAAGAGTTTCCAACTCACTCAAGATTAAGGTCATGTCACCTATGGTCATTTTAGTGAAATGTAAGTCTCAATTATCAACGGTGTAATATAAAGAGACTAATCATTTCGTGGTCCGGTCTTATACAAATTCTTTGTGTAGGATACCCCGCTCGCATGTCTCCACATGAATGGTCAGGATCAGACCATTTGTAGTACTTTACAACATTTGTAACATCTACAAAGCGGTTCGTATTCGTAGTGTCAACAAGATAAGGAATCCCTCCTTTATCCATCTACTACAGACCATTTAGGTTATTACTTAAGGCATGATCCACTTGTATGTCCCCACATACATGCTTAAATTACATGAAATAACCACAGATCTTAGTTTATTGGATTTGAATAAATGCTTATAAAATAACACTTATTTTATTAATAACAATATGTGTTCAAAATGTTTACAAACTATGAGACCACGGAAGAATTAGGACATCAATCCCAACAAGATGATGAGGAATTCAGAAATACCTCAAAGAGAAGAAAAATAAGAATAAGTAAATTTAATTTACTGAATCCTTAGTAGAGAATACAAATTCGCACTTTGATTGTTGAATCATGATTCACTATCAAAATTTTTCCTCATTACAATTATATTGTAAATCTTGGCAAATACTTAATTTACTGGAATAGTTTTACTAGTTCGCAACGGGAGGTTCTTTTTAGTTATAGTAGTGAGAGGAACTCAAATGTTGTTTATTTATGCTGAATATGGTGCCTTTATCACCATAAGAGAAATTCAATTCCTCCAAACTTTATTACTAAATATTTCATAGGGTATAAATAAATTTAGTAATAAGGCATGTTTTCAAAATTTGTTTTGAAAATATGTTCAGCTTTGAACAAGTACATTTTTCTATGTTAAACACATCTGCGTAATAAATTGAGAGAGTGTAAGGAATTATGAATCCAAAAAGAAAGAAAGATTATATTCTCTTAAAGGGATACATGTCTTTAGCTTTTAAATGATAGTTACAGGTAATTCTCTAAGAGTTAGAGTTAAATTATCATTACCTATTAAAAGTCTGGCTTCTCATGCAGGTGTTGTTAGTTTTAACAAGCATGCACCAGAAGAAATCAAAATCATTAAGTACTCTAATTCATCAATTTTAGCTTTAAATTAGACATGTTCTTCAAAATAAAAGTGGGCTTCAACAATACCTTCGAAGATCTTTTTGAAACTTCAAAATTAGTTGCAATCTTCTCCTCTACTAGTCGTGAACCACCACAAGCTCTTCTCTACTATTCTCTAAGACTTTAGATTGAGTTGCAAGACTCAAAATGAGCTGAGATTTAGAGAAAATTTGAGAAGAGAAGATGAACAATGCAGACAAAAACTAAGAACTCTTCTTTAGTTTTCTCAGCTTTCAAATTCACTTTGCATACCATTTTTAGTTGAATAATTCAGTTGTTTTGCATTAGATTCTTCATGCAATCAGATTAAAAATAAAGAGGGTACTTCAAACAAAGGGGGAAATCCCACTTTTGTGGGATTTCCAATTTCAAAATTTTTCTTTTTCAATTTTGAAATAATTTTCAGAATAAAAAACTATTTTCAATTTTAATTCTTTTAATTAAACTGAATATTTATTAATTTTACAAAAATTAATTCAATTAATTAATTTTTAAAATAAATTATAATTAATTAAACAATTTAATTAATTATATTAATTTAATATCAAATACTAAATTAATTAAACACCAATTCCACTACCATGAATTCCTATGCATGAATTTAATATTTAAATCATATTTAAATATTATCCGATTCTCATATTTCGTTTAATTCTATAATTAAACGTGTAATTATATCACATATAATTACTAATTCCCTTAATTCGAATTTGAACGCCTCAAATTAACTCATCATGTTATTCTAAGGTTTATTCTGTTTGTGAGCTAGTAGTGGGACCTAATGAACCTACGGATCATGAGTTCCAATGATCTGAGATTATGTGGCTAAATTCTTTAAACCGAATTAACCCTCATTCGTTAACTACCGGGTCACTCCACTAAAGCCCAATTCCTCACTGTAGATATATTGTGTCCACTTGATATAACCATGATTAGTAAGTTAACCCTTCATAGGTTGTTCGTAACAATAGTTGGGTCAATAGTTTTTTTTACCCCTGAGATTACCTCTTGTTCCTTAAGTTCCACTGATATTCTAATGAACAATTGGTTTGAGTTCCAATCATCAAACCGAGTCCCTCTCAGGCTAAGAGAGGGTAAGGCCCCTTGTTCAAGACCCGAAGTCAGCACTTAAGGGAACAACCTCTCTACTATCCCTAAAAATGGGTAGGAGTGAATTCCATCTTGTAACCTATGTCCCCAACTATCTACCCGATCTTATCCTGAAATGGGAGGCATATTAAGCCAGCGCTGTTGAGCCAACCCTCACCTATGCAAATCTAAGGGTAATCCCGAATAAACAGGAGTTCATAGTTAGTTTAGGATTAAGGTTAAGTTACTTAGGTCATCGCTTTAAAATAATCAATCTTAAACAATAAACAATGTTATAAAGTAATAATGACTTATTTCTTTGTCTGATCTTATGTAAACTCATTGCACAAGACGCCCACACTCCTCATGTCATCACAGGAACGAATAGGATCACTTCGTTTGCTTTACAACGATTGTAACAATTACAAAGTGGGCCGCATTTAATAGTGTTACTAGAATAAGGTACCCAACCTTATTCATAGACTATAAACTATTTTGGTTATTTACTGAACTTGATTCACTCTTATATCTCCACATAAAGTTCAAGTATTCATATAATAGCCATGGATCTTTAAGTTTATTGGATTCAATCTTAACAAGTGCAATTTATATATTTAACAACAACTTTATTGAATAAATGTCAATAACACCTTTATCGAAAATAGAATATATTTATAGTTTACTAACTACGAGTTTTAGGACATAAAACCCAACAAACTGTCACGTGGACTAAAACTCTAGTGGTTATATATACAAATACAATGTTGAGTAATGAGAGAATAAATACAATAAACTAGAGTATCAAATACTCAATATTTCTCCCACTTGCCCTTGTTCTATTTCCCTCATAGTCCTAGTCCCACTAGGTGACCATCGAACACTTTAGTCGGAGTGTCTTTGTAAATAGATTAGCTAAGTTGTCTTTGGATGCTATTTGCGTAACGATTACATCTCCTTTATGTACTATCTCCCTGATGAGATGGTACTTTCATTCAATGTGCTTTCTACGTTCTTGGCTTCGCGGTTCTTTAGAGTTGGCAATTGCTCCACTATTATCACAATACAAAGTGATAGGTAGATGCATATTTGGAATGACTTCCAAATCGGTCAAGAACTTTCTAAGCCACACCGCTTCTTTAGCTGCTTCACGGACAGCTATATACTCAGCTTCCATGGTGGAGTCAGCAATACAACTTTGCTTGATACTTCTCCATACTACAGCTCCTCTGTTCAGAGTGAATACTGACCACGAAGTAGATTTCCTAGAATCTATGTCAGTCTGAAAAATCAGAATCAGTGTATCCAGTAAGGATCATATCTTTAGCACCATACACGAGCATATAGTCCCTCATTCTCTAAAGATACTTGAGGATATTTTTAACGACAGTCCAATGATCATATCCAGGATTGGACTGATATCTACGGACAATTCCAACTGCATAGCATATGTCGGGACGAGTACATAACATGGTGTACATTAAACTCCCTACTACTGATGCATATGGAATTCGTTTCATAACCTGTCTTAGGACACTGTTCCTAAGACAAATGAATTCTATGCCTGAAAGGCAACATACCTTTCTTGGAATCTTGTATTTTATATCGAGATAACATTTTGTCTATATAAGATGCTTGAGACAAGGCTATCGTTTTGTTCTTGTAGTTCCGAACGATTTGGATCCCAAGAAAATACTACGTTTCTCCCAAATCCTTCATTTTGAATTGTGTGGCTAACCATTTCTTAAAATCAGCTAAAAATTCTACTTCATTTCCAATGAGTAGAATATCATCAACATATAGAACCAGAAAAGTTATAGTTTTGTTGACAATCTTCTTGTAAACACAAGGTTCCTCAACATTTTGTTCAAAGCCATAAGATTTAGTCACAGTATCAAATCTCATGTTCCAGGACCGAGATGCTTGTTTTAGCCTATAAATGGATCTATTAAGCTCACAAACATTTTGGCCTTGACCTTATGCAATAAACCCCTCTGGTTGAGACATATAGATACTCTCTTTAAGATAGCCATTCAAAAAATCTGTCTTGACATCCATTTGCCAAATTTCATAATCATAAAAAGTGGTAATGGATATTCTTTGGGTAAACCCTTTTTTCCATGAGTCTAGCTTTATAGGTCTGTACCTCACCAGCTTGGTCTCATTTTCTCTTGTAAATCCATTTGCAACCAATGAGTTTTACTTCTTCTAGTTGATTTACAAGACCCAGACTGAATTGAAGTACATTGACTCCATTTCGAGGTCTATGGCTTTTATCCACTAATTCTTATCCACATCACCCATTGTTTGTTTAAAAGTCAATGGATCCTCTAAGCCATCATCAAGTATGATTACCTGAGTTTCGGTTAAACCCATGTATCGGTCAGGCTGTTGCACAATCCTCTCACTACGTCGAGGCATTCTTAACTCTTAAGAAAGATGTAAAGTACTTGTTTCATCAACAACTCTTGTTGAAGGACCTACTCGATCAGCAACTCTTGTTGATTTATCTGTAGTTTCTTTGGACATCTCACTTAATACTAACTTACTACGAGATTGATGTTGCATTTGTCGACACAAATACTTTGTCTTCCTGAGGATCATAAAAGCAATCACCTTTTGTCTCTTTAGGATAGCCTACAAATAGGCATACTTTTGGACGACGTTCCAGCTTCTTTGGATTTTGCACCAACACATGTGTTAGGCATCCTCAAATCCTGAAGTGACGTAAACTACCTTTACGTCCTCTCTATAACTCGTAAGGTATTTCTGAAACACTTTTCGGGGGAACCATGTTCAATATATACATCGCAGTCTTTACTGCGTGACCCAAAAAGAACTTGGCAACTGGGCATAACTCATCACAAAACGAACCATGTCCAACGGGGTTCTATTTCTCCTTTCTGTAATACTATTTTGTTGAAGTGTGCCAAGTGTTGTGAGTTGTGACTGAATTTCGTGTTTTATCAAATAGTCTTGGAATTTTTAGTCCATGTACTCACCACCTCGATCTGATTGAAGTGTTTTAACCTTTTTACCTAATTAGTTCTCAACTTTTGCCTTATATTCCTTGAACTTTTCAAGTGTATCGGACTTATAATGCATTAGGTAAATGTTGTCATCCCTTGAATAATCATCGATGAAGCTTATGAAATATTCATATCCTCCTCTCACTTTAACATTCATCGGACCACAAAGGTCTAAATGTACTAGCTCTAAGGGTTCTTTGGCTCTAAGACTTTTTCCAATAAAAGATCTTTTGGCCATCTTACCCTTAAGACAAGATTCACATGGCGGTAAAGAGCTATCTTCTAACTGATTTAGAAGTCCACTCTTAACCAATCTCTCAATCCTATTGAGATTAATGTGACATAGTCTTAGGTGCCAAAGATAGGCATTTGGAGAATTTGTTCGTTTCTTATTTTGAGTTTCAGCTGTTTTAAACATCTCTATATTTAAAACGACTTTTACCTCAGTTGATTTTAACATGTATAAGTTATTCTCTAGATTTGTATAACATACTTTATTACCTTTTAAAATAATGAACATTTCATTATATTCAAAAGAAACTTTGTAATTTTGTTCTAGCAAACATGAGATAGAAATTAAATTCCTTTTCATAGAAGAAATGTAAAAAAAAATTCAAGTAAAACGTGTCTATCTCCAACAAATAACTTTATATCTCCCACTGCTTTAGCTGAAACAACTTCCCTAGTCCCTACTTTAAAGGTTGATTTGCCTTCTATAAGTTGTCTCCAGGAACTAGTTTCCTGAGCAAAAGTATAGATATGATTAGTGGCATCTGAATCTAATATCCAGTTTAACTTATTATTTTCTATTAAGCATGTTTCAATGAAAAGTGCCTTTGAAGAAAAACAGGGAGATTGAGGACATTCCTCTGTTAAAACATAGTTTAAATAATCAACTACTAGTATCTTTGATTTCCATGTTGATTTACCAATAAAATGTCAGAAGCGAGTAAATTTGAAGAATTCAACATGCTGAAATTATAAACAAAATCTAATTAGCAAATTGCTTTTAAACCCAATCGGATTTTAGCAAAGTAATAATGTACCCAAATTTTATTATTTTATTTGCAACGATACTATAGTGAGTCAGAATAAGTGCTATTAAGGGGCAATCAAATATTTCTTCACTAAAGCGAGACATTCTTGGCTAAATACTATCTCTAGAATAACTCATATTCGATAGTCATTTAGCTATCGTTTTTGGTCAAGAACTTACTAACACTTGTAATTCTGTAAATATAACCCTCTGGTTTTAGATCTCAGAGATTAGTGGTGATAACTTGTAGAAATACAAGTTATTTTATCTCTCTCATCTAAAAGAATAAGAAAAAGCTATGAAAGTGCGACATTTTTGCTAAAGAATTCATAAAGTGACTTGATTAATTACTTCGTTGTCGACGTGATTGCAATCTTTTCTAGCCAAGGAGCTAATTAAGCTCTGATACCACTTGTCACAAATTTTGCAAAATTTCTAACTTAAGATCAGCAATCGTGCGACACTTGCTCTAATTCGGCGGCAAGTCAACCATATAAAAATTGAAAGTCACGACAATTTCGTGATAAAGTCTAGCCTCCATTCACGTTTTCAAGAGAAAATGGTTTATTATAAAATATTAGAGAGAAAAGGTAATGAAAAATCATTAAAGAAAACACTGATGGCTGACAATTACAAGAAAACTTTGATTGCAAAGAATTCTACAATATTTAGATGAGGGGCTTGACTACAGGGTTCCCCCTTCAATACATTTTGAACAATAATAACTATGCATCTTGCACATCAAAAGTGGCAAAATGTCACTAGAAACACAAACAACGTGAAAATGGAAACAACTTGCTAAGTTGTTTAGAAAACATAAATATTAAGTGGTTGAGGATGATTTAGACATGCGACCATAGACAAATACATCATAGACAAGCATGTCCAAGAAAAAAAATGATGGTTTGGACATAGACAAATACACCTTAGTTGAGGATGATTTGGACATACGGCCATAAACCTAAAGTGGTTGAAGATGGTTTTCAAATTCCCTTAATTAAACAAATATGTATTTTTGGTAGTTAATTTGAAATTAATTTTTTTAGATCTATTTCAAGTTTTGTGATCTAGACAATCCAAATTTTGAAAATGATATATTTCATGCTTTTAATATATCCATATTTTAAATTTGAAATCTTAAAATGCAGAATTAGGTTAAAGAGATAAGATGATTAATAAATATAGTATTTCATAATTCATGTAGTAGACTTGTAATCAACTCAATACATCTTTCTTTTAAATTAATATATGCATAATGTAAAATGTTATTAATTATATGAAACTCAATAAATATTATGCAAAATTGTTAACATAAAACATATTTGTAAATTAAATAATAATGGTCTATATTAAAGAAAAATTGTTTTGAATGTTAAATTATTGAAAATAATTTTAAATGTAACAAAATATCATAATTTATTAGTGATAGACACTAATAAACATCTATCCGCATCCATAACATAAGCGGGACCGCCACCCCATCTAATTGACTTTAAAACTCCATAATCGACACAATTTAACCCCACGCCACTAAACTCCTATATTATCCGCAATCAATCCACCATGTAGTCTTTAAATAATACCAAGCGACACATAAGTATTAATTTGAGTTGATAATAGGAATTAGGAACATATTAGATTTGAAATCCTTTTAAAGCACAAAATTATATTAGAGACTCTTCAAAATATTAGCGAAATAAAAGTTATATCATAAATTTGATCTACGAACTTTCATAGTTATGTCTAATAAATTATTAAACTTTAAAATGTATTTTATAAATCTTTAAATTTATACATTTGTCTAACCAAACATTGACACTTTTTTATATTTAATAGAACTCTTAACATTTACTTTTATTCTAATAAAATCCTAATTTAATTTTGTCTAATAAATCCATTAACTTAAAAAAAATGTCAATCTTAAATACTTTTAAAGGTAAAGATGAAACTTTAAGGATTTAAAAGAAATTTTTTTAGTTTAGGGTAATTACAATAAATATTCAACTAATATAGTGACAATAACTATGTAACAATTTTTTTTTAAAAAAAATTGCAAATATAACAAAGTCTATAATTTATACAATCTATCATGGAAAGACTTGTATGGTCTACCACTAATAGACTCCAACTAATATATATGATTTATCACTGATAGACTATCTAAATTTTACTATATCTGTAATTTTTTTTGCATTGTGTTATATCTATCAATAATTTGAACTTGATTGCCATATTTGCAATTGTCCCTTTAGTTTAAGTACCTACTAGACATAATCACTTGAATTTAACCTAAAGCCTATTTGGTATTGTATCACAATATTCACAGTAACTATTTAAATTTTTAGAAACTATTTGTTTAAGTAATTGTAAAAAAAAAAAAAAAAAAAAAATCCAACTAAAGTAAAACAGACTTATGCGGCAAGTGATCCAACAAGGAGAAATAGAAAACAAGGATTTAATAGAAAACAGAATCCCAACTCATTCTCACTACTTTTAGATATGCATTGGGTAGTAAGTTTAGAATATAAGAGCATTAAAACATATAAAAATTGTTTTCAAAAGTTTACCTTTTGAATTACAGAATCTAAATATAATCCAAAATTTTGTTATAAATAAACTCATCATACTGAATTCACGAACTAAGAAATGAAATCTAGAAAAGATACCAAATATCAATCTTATCGCTTAAGTTTAATGGCATTTGGTTCTTTGTAATTAATCTCAAAATGACTTCCACAAGGGAGAAAAAGAACAAACTATACACAAGTACTCATGTACTTACCCATCACAAAAGCAAAAATTTAGATAGGCAAGTGAAAAGGAGAAGCTGTAATAAATTAACCCCAAACCCCAGTCAAACCAAATAATGCAGAGTCAAGTGATCATTAATGTTAAAGAAAAAAGGTCACTTATCAACAATAACAAATAGTGAATGCAAGAAAGGGGAAAACGTGACCTACTATATTTGGAAATAAGTCCAACACGTGCTTATCCATTTCTATCTTTGTAAACAACCCGGACGCACAGAAGCTGTACCAGTCAACAGTAGCAGGAAGCTGACTGGATCTCGCTATTCGCCGCTCATCATCAGCCCATCATCTGCAAATTCCATGGTCAGATTCATCTTTTCCAATGAGAAAGAAACCAACTTTTCATTGATATAGTAAAAATGAACCATCATTATAGTTCTTGACCTTCCGTATTATTTTGTTTTAGCTTCCAAAAATGTTCAAATGTCGTCTATCTTTTCATAAACAAAATTTTCTATTATATGTGGATTCAAATACATAGTTATGTGGAAGTAGATGAATTAAATATGTATCAATGTTGGTGTTTTATTGCAAAGTTTGATGGCAAAAGAAGGGTATGAAAGTTTAGAAACCAAAACAGACTAAGCATAAGAGTTAAGAACCCAAATATGATTTAAACCTAATTCAAACATCCAGTGGACAAAGATTATGAGATAAAGAAAATCACCTTCAAGAAGTCTCCAAAGATCCCTTGCAAGGGATTTCTGCGCCGTACTCCATAGAACTTCTCTGCAATTTCATCAAGAAGCTGAAGAAAAATGATAAAGTTAGAATCCAATTATACAACAACTAAGTTTCTCCAGAAATTCATCTAAAAAAGAATTCAATATGAGAGATAATTGCACATTTCAAAAGGTGTTGATTTATCAAAGTTCGGAGAGTAACAGGAGTTGCACCTCATTCAGGGCAGGTTCTCTCTCTAAACTTGACTTGTAATTTACCTTCAGCATATTGAAAAGAGGCAAAGCGTCTCTCTGCAACCTGCAAATGCATATTTTAAGTTCTGCCCATAAATCATAAAACTGAAATACCGGGAACAGAATCAGAAGATATCACACCAAAAATTCAACTAGCAAACACGACTAATGTGTCTGGGAGTTCTTCTGAGAGTTATTTTCCAATTGAAACACTTTTTCTAAAACATATTAAGATAAAAAGAAACTACTTCCCACTTCCTTCAAGAGAAACAGGGCTTTAAGTAGTTTTGGAAGTTAAAAGATATGTCTTAATTTGTAGTATCAATGAAAGCTTTGGCAATATTTAAAAAACACGACCAATCACACTACAATTATATATTTACCAGGATTCTACGATTCCTTCTTCCATCATACACAACTTGATGGTTCTTTAACCATTTCAGAGCTAATCTTTGTTCACTAGATTGCTTTTGTTCTCATCCTCCTTCACACTTCACACATTACATCTTATTCTTTGCTGAGTAGATATATTATTTTCTAGTATATTTAAAACAAAGCAAATGGACCTTACGTTAGCAAAAGATAGATGATAAACTCAATCAATTCTGAATCAGGAAGCTCAAGTTCATCACGTTCTTCTTCCTTCTTTAACTCATCAAATAGGACATTAGCATCCCTTAGATTACCAAGAGCCAAGTACCTACACAAAAAAAAATGCCTTTCACTTGATTTAGAACCATAAAAATCTGAAATAAATCCCAAAAGAATGCATTAACAGGGATGAGGCTCTGTACTCTTAAATTGAACCTTTTAAGTCCTGGAAAAGAAAGGCCTTTTTCTTAATATTTTAATATGTTTCGAATCCTGTCTTCTGTTCCATTATACTATGCAAAAGTATAAACTCCATCTTTGAACTTCGTTTCAAGTTGGAGGACAATGAAGCAGACTAGGTGGTTAATTATCCTTAAAGAGCAAGACAAAAATGTGGTTTGAACACTTCATGATAAGGTAACTACAAGGCTATACCCTTGAATGTAGTCATCTTAACCAAAATAACTGAAAAGACTCCAAATAAAATGCCCAAACCATTTGTTTTAGATGCAACAATAATTTTACAAAATACTAAATCTAAAGACAATAGAGGATACAAAGTTCAGAGATATCCCTCTATATCCATTTTCATCAATATTTAGTATTTTCTTATAGTTGAGGAAAGATGAAATAGACAAGTGGGCCTTTATGGGATAACTTTGCCCTCAAGCTCGAGGTGCATACTCTTAAAGTATTGGAAGCTAACTTGAGAAAGCTAAGAGTAAGGGAAAACAATCTCAGCAAATTTAGCTCTCAAACGCTAGGATAGAAGTAGAGGCTATCGATGGCGTACCTAGTTAATGAGAAGAAGACACTAAAATATTTCATTGAAATAATGAAGAGATTAATTCTCTAAAAATACAAACTCCGAGAAAATTAAAGCAAGAAAAAGTAAAAATTACACTGGAAGAATAAATGCATGCCAAAATTAAGACTAATACCAAAATATTGAAATACTAACAAAGTGCTTAGGACACTGTGAGGGAGCCTTCAATTTAGTGGATTCACAACAATCAAACAAGATGCTTGTCTTAACTCTCTTAAAATAGTTTTTCACATTTATCCATAATAAGTCATATTTGTTAGCCAAAAGAGAATTACATAATATCTCAAAATATTGAAAAAGAATTACAATACCCAAGGAAATGATTTGCCAGTACACCAATATACCTATGACCTATATCCTCAAACACTTCCCTGTGCAAACTGCACACTATTCGACCTTGAGAGGCAACCTCTAAAGAAAACAAAACTGTACTCATTGCTTTATAAAACAGTAGTTCTAGGCTCATAAAGTCTATAGCCACAAGTGAAATCATGTTCCATTTTAGTGCCATTGAAACTGTTGAAATGACAACCTAGCCCTTAGAACTCAAAAATTTCAATTCTTCACCCTATTCACCCATATTAATGAAAGTAAAACACATGAACTGTGAGTCACTCCACAGTTCCAGGGTTTGCAAGTTCATAATGCAGGTTATTTACTGACACAATTTCTTTTTTTAAAAAATGATAATAAAATGTCCATATTTGCAATAATTGCAAAACCTACCAACGCCGTTACACTTTAAAATTGATTGCTTAGTGTATACCCACTAAAAATATTAGCAACTATACTCATAAGCCAAAATTTCCATTATTTTCAATAGATTTGCTATTTGCCAATATTTGTCCATATCATTAACTCATTATCCAAGAGAATTTCCTTGACTCGTGAATTTTAATTGGTGGCGAAGTATAAACGACTTTTTGATAGTCTTACATTAAAACTGCCCGTGCAATAGCCATATCATCTTCACCTGGATAACACTGCAGGGTTGGGAGAAAGCATTGGCTTAGTTAACTAATGGAAACAGAACAAGAAAACAGATATCAATATGATTGCTAGACAGAATGCAATACCTCACGAGTAGATAAACAACAAAAATATTTTTTTTTCATATGAAGATAAACAACATCAATAATCTTGATTCATTAGTTTTTTGGGCAATGTTCCGGTGCAAAAGTCACTTTTTTTTAAGAATTTAATTATCTCTTATCTTGTATCCCATTGGAAACTTTTCTTGTAATTCCCAGGGCTAAGGCAATACTTTTCTTTGAAAATTCATCATATGAAATTTATGGTTGTTTCTTCCTCATTTTTTTTCCTGCTCATGAAAATAGCAAACACTAGAAACCATGTACTCCCATTACTTACAATCAAGGTTAAAGGTTTAGATATCCAATGATGTCAATATTCTTATTTTACTGAGAAAATATCGACAAAATAGGGTAATATTACCAAAATATCACTAAGAGTAATATTACCAAAATATCACTAACATGAACATAAAAATTAATAAAAAATAGTTTTAACTTGTGTAAAAAGTGCCAATTCCTTAGTAGTTTAAACATGTTACAAATATTTTTAATGTATATTTCGAAAATATCCACTAATACTGATATTTTAACAATACTTACTGTTCTATGAAATTGAGATCGACGATTCCTTTGACATTGTGATTATCTTTTCATACCATTAGAAAATAAGAGATTGCATCAGACTATCTTAGAAAAGTAAAGAGACTGTAGAAAGGTGTAGCGGGCCACAAATTATGTGAAATAAAATAGATATGCTAAAGGTACATAATAATCTTGGGAGCAATTAGAATAATGCAAGGCTTAAACCTTATTTCAACCATGGCAGTAAGTATGGAGACTTAATGAAGATTGCATACTGATCCTCGAAAAAGGAGAGATAAAGGAAAGCTCTAATAACCTTGCCCATAAAATTCACTAATATGGAAGCAAACTTCTTGGGGTTATTTCCTCGAACAAAGTGATATGATACTCTGGTCATGTCCTGCAACAAGTAGAACACTGGAAGATACTAGTAAACCAGTCAAAGTGGACAAGCAACAAAGTTTCATCATTCATGTTACTGGACCATGCTTCAACAATCATATTGAATGAATGATTAAAATGTCATGCATATGCTTCTCATAACCTTGTTAGCAAATATATTATAGCAGCAGTACAACAAGTCATTGCCAAATTACACACTCCTAAGGAAGATCTGCCTTGATGGCCATGAATCAAACCATCAAACGGTTTAAGAAGCTAGCTAAGAAATCAATCAACAATCATGCTCAAATGCTACATCTTGTTCCTATTAACAAATCAAGACACCTCAACTGTATGAAATCTAACACTTATTCTATCCCCAAGGAAACTGCAGTACCAATAGACCTATCATTTGTATCTAAAGCGAAGTCATCATACACAACAAGAACACAAATTCTTAGAAACAAAGAACAAGTACAAATGAGTACTTAAGAGTGATTTTCTCTGGTCGAACATACCACTTCTGGTGACTCAGAATATATGTATGTAGCAAGCATGATATGAATTTCTGGAGATCCACTCCTATGCGATCCAAACTCCATAGACCACCTGATATAGTTAAAGATTTGTAGAAAGCATGTACTCCTCTTTAGTACACAGGGATTATATACAACTGATTCAATGAGACAGCACAAATATAACTTGATACCGATGAATTCAAACAGTTGCAGTTAAACACAAAATACTCATTTTCCTTTTTAGTTTTGCATATTCCCAATGTAGAAATGACTAATTACTGGGAAGAAAATGGAAAATGACTAACTTTAAAGCTGCTTTCAGAAAGGAGGAACATCCTTCTACACGTGTTTTTGCAGCACCAAGTGCTTCAGAAAGTTGTTGCACATCATCATCTTCCCCCAAGTGTTGAGGTAACGGAATCTGAGGGAAATTCTTGTAAATTTTCCTGACACGATCTAACATAATGTTTGTCATAATAACATTAGAACTTCATAAATAACAGTAGACAACAGAAGGTAGTAAAGAAATGCAACTTTTTTCTTCCATATTGGGGTTACCAAATTAATCCTCAAATAGACTTGTCTTAGAAAGAGCAATTAGGAACAGACTGCGAAGTTATGAAAAAGAAACTGAAACTCAAATTGAAATGCAAATACCGAATAACAAATACTAAAACTGCAATAGAAAAATGATTGGATTCAGATCATAAGAAAACAACTGTAAGAGAATTGCAATATGAGAAATTTGTTTGGTTTCTTTTTCCCTACAAACAGAAAACCCAGCAAAACACAATATATCCGAGAAAACAGGGCAAGAACTCCCTGAATTATATATTTACTTCCCGAAAAATCTCACTACATAGTGTTAAAAACCATTATTCTTTTCTCTCATTAATCTTAGGAGGAAAAGGTTTCTTAAATAGAAGAAATACCCAATTACAAATAAGGAAAGAATAAAATATAGCAAATATAATACAATAAGTACAATATAAAATTTCACAATAAAGGAAATAATCAACACTCTCCCTCAAGCTGGTTTGAAGATATCATTCATAGCCAACTTGTCTTCAAACCAGCTTGTCAATCAAGATGCGTATGGGCATTGTCTGAGAGAAATTCAATTCTTCCTTCTTATCCATATGCCCTCACAAATACCATGGGCTAATGCCCTAAATTCTGCTTCAGCACTACTTCTTGCAACCATTCTTTGTTTTTTATTTCGCCAAGTAACTAGATTTCTTCCAATAAAATAGCAATACCCCGAAGTAGATCTTCTATCAATTGTGCTTCCTGCCCAATCAGCATCAGTATAAACCTCAATGTTTAGGTGGTCATGCTTCGTGAATAATATACCTTTTCCTAGAGTACCTTTCAAATATCTCAAAATTCTATAAACTGCTTCAAAATGAACTGACCCGGGAGCATGCATGAACTGACGCGAAAGCAATGTCAGGACGTGTGTGAGAGAGGTATATGAGTCTCCCTACAAGCCTCTGATACTTTTCCTTTTCTTTTACTTCTTTTTCAGTTGCAACAACCAATTTTAAATTTTGCTCAATAGGAGTTTCTGCTATCTTGCAACCAAGTAAACCTGTCTCATTTAGTAGGTCAAGAATATACTTCCTCTGGTTGACAAGAATGCCATTTTTAGATCTAACAAACTTCATTACTAGGAAATACTTTAAGGTTCCCGGGTCCTTGATTTGAAAATCATTAGCTAGGTTTTTCTTTAAGATATTCAATCCTGTCTCATCATTACCTGTAAGAATGATATCATCAACATACATTATCAAAACGACCAACTTACCACTTCCAGTATGTTTATAGAACATAGTATGATCAGCTTGACTTTGACCGAATCCATAGCTTGTGACTGCCTTTCCAAACCGTTCATACCATGCTCTGGGAGATTGTTTAAGCCCATATAATGATTTCTTTAACTTGCACACTTTGTTAATCCCGAGATCCACCTCAAAACCAGGTGGCAAGTCTATAAAAACCTCTTCTTCAAGATCCCCATTGAGAAAGGCATTCTTCACATCAAGTTGATAAAGAGGCCAATCAAAATTAACTGCCACAGACAACAAGATCCTAATAGAATTAATTTTAGCTACTGGAGCAAATGTTTCTTGATAATCAATGCCATAGGTCTGAGTGAACCCCTTGGCAACCAATCTGGCCTTGTACCTTTCAATACTACCATCGGCTTTACGTTTTACAGTGAACACCCATTTGCATCCCACCGTCTTCTTATCTTTTGGTAGTTCGACTATGTCCCATGTGCAATTTTGTTCAGTGCATTGAACTTTTCCATCACTGCTAATTTCCAATTCAAATCATTTAGGACTTCCTGTATATTCCTTGGAACAAATAGGTTGGTTATTTTGGATGTGAAGGCTTTATGACAATCGGACAATCTATGATAAGAAAGATAGTTTTCAATGGGATATTTGGTGCATTTACGAGTACCTTTCCTATGGGCAATTGGAATATCAAGATCAGAGACATCAGGTAAAGGATTAGAAGGAGATGAAGAACTAGGAGAACTAGGAGTAGAGTGTCTAATACCTGGATCTTCAGGATCATTCATCGGAGTATTTAATTGGTTCTGTGATAAGTCAATTGTCTGATCTCGGACTCTTTGAGTCAAGTTTCTTCTAGTATAAACCTGAAGTTCAGGATTTCGACTTGTAGAGTCATTTTGTAGTGTTTCTCCCTCTGAAGAAGAACTCTCCATACTTGGTATCGAAGGACTAGAGCTCATAATGGCAGGACCACTGATGTTTGGGAGAGATAAAGTATCCAAAAAATTATCTTCAAAGTTAGATATCTCCCTCTGAAGAAAATTTGGGCCAAAAAAAGGTTGATTTTCCAAAAAAGACATCCATACTCTCAAAATACTTGTGGGTCAAAGAATCAAAACATTTGTAAGCTTTCTTATGAGAAACATAGCCTACAAAAATGCATTTAGTGGCTCGAGGATCAAGCTTAGTTTGAGAAAGAGAAGAAGTATGGAAATAAGCAGTACGCCCAAACAATTTAATTGGTAGATTAGAAAACAGTCGGTTATTAGGAAAAAAAACTCATGGAAGTGTTTAAGAGGAATTTTAAAATTCAAAACCTTAGACGACATTCGATTGATCAGATATGCAACTACAAGAACGGCATCACCCCACAAATATTTTGGAACATTTATAGAGAACATAAGGGCACGAGCAACTTCAAGTAAGTGTCTATTCTTTCGCTCAGCAATGCCATTCTGCTGAGGCGTGTCACGACACGTAGCTTGATGAAAAATGCCCTTTTCTTGCAAAAAATTGGTTAATTGTTCATTGAAATATTCAGTGCCGTTATCAGAGTGAAGAATTCAAATTTTAGTTTGAAATTGAGTCTCTATCATATTGTAAAACCGAATAAAAACCTCTTTTACCTCTGACTTTTTTGTTAACAAATAAAACCAAGTTAAACGAGAGTGGTCATCTATAAAGGTAACAAACCAACGCTTACCACTATGAGTTAAGACTTTAGATGGACCCCAAACATCAGTATGAATTAAGGAAAAAGGTGATGAAGCTTTGTACGGTTTAGGCAAATAGGTGGATCGATGATGTTTGGCAAAAATGCAACTTTCACATTGAAAAACTGAACAATCAAATCCTTTAAATAAATCAGGAAACAGATACTTTAAATAAAAGAAATTTGGATGCCCTAATCTACGATGCCAAAACATGATAGTTTCTTTAACAGAAGGAGAACAAACACTACTCAAGCCTTGAACTTTTTTATGACTAGCAGAAACTTCATCAAAGTAATAGAGACCATCAATCATCCTAGCACGTCCAATCGTCCCCCCCCCCCGATTCTTGATCCTGAAAGATACAATGAGTTTCACAAAAGATAACACGACAGTTAGCATCCTTAGAGAGTTTACTAACAGACAACAAGTTACAGGCTAATTTTGGAACATGAAGGACAGAACGTAATATAAGTTTTGTAGTCAAAGGAATAGTTCCTTTTCCTGCAATAGAGGTGAAGCTGCCATCGACAATGCGAATTTTTTCATTGCAATACACAGGAGAATATGATTCAAATAAACAAGAGGAACTGGTCATGTGATCAGAAGCTCCAGAGTCTATAATCCATGAAGATGAATTAAGGCAAGAGAGAGCTTGAGGACAAGTACCTGATTGTGCCAAGGAAACACTAGGATTACCAGATGATGAATTGGTCTGTAGCAGCTTCAGAATTTGATCAATTTGCTTTTTGTTAAATGGGCTAGAGTCAACAACATTAGCATTAGAGGCATGTTGCTTAGAACTTTTCCAATTCGCAGGTTTTCCATGAAGTTTCCAACAAGTTTCGCGTGTACGTCGAGGTTTATTGCAATGGTTGTACCAGACACGAGGCTTTTCATGTGGCTTATTGGATTGATTATAAGCCTTCATTGCAGTATTTTCAGTCACCAACGCAGAGCATTCAACTGAGTCAATAGGTTTTTTGCAAATCATAACACTCTTGCGGCTTTTTTCCCTATGAACTTCAGAAAAAACATCATTAATAGTTGGAAGAGTAGTTTTTCCAAGTATTCTACCTCTAACTTCATCGAACTCAACATTGAGGCCAGCAAAGAATTTGTAAATACGACCATCTTCAACAGTTTTCCTATAGTGCTTTTGGTCCTCTATAGACTTCCACTCATACATATCAAAGAGGTCAAGGTCTTGCCAAATCATTTTTAATGAGTGAAAGTATTGTGTAACGGAGCTAGTTCCTTGTCGTATATCACCCAATTTTAAGTTCAACTCAAATACTTGTGACTGGTTGCCCAAATCAGAATACATCTGAGTTACACTATCCCATAATTCTTTGGCAGTAGAGCAACACATGTAGTTACAACCAATGTCTTCGACTATGGAATTGACAAGGCAAGTCATAACCATGGAGTTTTCAGCGTCCCATCTGGCGAATGAAGGGTCATCTGGACTAGGAATGGTTTTTTCTCCTATGATGTAACCAATCTTCCCTTGTCCACGAATATACATCCGAACACTTTGGGACCAACGAAGAAAATTATCCCCATTGAGTCGAATGGTAGTTATTTGGAAAGTGGGACTGGTTGAATGGCAACGATTGTCGCAAACTCGAATGATGGGTACCTTAGTGTCCGACATACCGTTGAAAAAGGAAACCCAAAATACAAAGTCAGTAGACCTGGAAAAAAAAAAAAACAACACAAAGGCTTAAACGAACCAACAACTAGGAAAAATATAGCTGACGGACAGCGGCAACCAGTCGGCAGAAGACTAGGTTTTTTCTAGGATTTCAGTGTATCAACAAGAGACTTGCACCATCAGCAAATAATATCCATGAGCATAACTAATGAAAGGCAGTTAGCGGATTCGACGCGACTAGGCAAACGACGAACGAAAACGACGACGCTTCCTTCAACGGTGTTTGGAGTTGGAAGGATCTGACTTCGACGGTGGCTTCGACTTGATCGACGAAAGGCGAACGACGCAAGGATGAACCAGACACGCGACTGCTAGGGTTCGGTGACGAGAAGAAAATCTAGGGGACTGCTACCCTTTTTTTTCTTTTTTTTTAGGGTTTTATGGTTTAAAAAATTTGTAGCTCTGATACCATGCTAAAAACCATTATTCTTTTCTCTCATTAATCTTAGGAGGAAAGGATTTCTTAAATAGAAGAATACCCAATTACAAATAAGGAAAGAATAAAATCATTACAAATAAGGAAAGAATAAAATATAGCAAATATAATACAGTAAGTACAATATAAAATTTACAATAAAGGAAATAATCAACACATAGTCATAATATGGAAATAACATAACTGAAAAGTAAAAGGTAGGTAACTCTCTCAGCACATTCTAGAGGGCTGAAAAATCCTCTCCAAAGAACCTGTGCTCGCCCAAATTCTCCACACTCTAGTCTTACTCTCACCTACTATTTAAAACCCAAAAGACTTAACAAACTTAATGTCTAATTATTAGAATACCCCTTACTACTAATCATACTAATATTACTACTATAACCATAACTAAGGGTTCTCACAAAATTAGAATAACAATACCTTTTCAAGAAGGCTATCTTTCTCCCAGGTCTCACTATGAACCATGCCAAAGAATGGCCTAACTTTCAAAACTTTTTTTTTTATAAGAAACGAATTTCATTGATGTATGAAATTTACAAAAAAAGGCTAAAGCCAATCCAATAGAGTTACAACAGATTCCTCCAATTGGTTAATAGAGAAGATAGACGGTAAGAACTATTGAAAGATATGCATTTGCACCCAGTCATAGCATGATAGACAATGAGTTCAAAAAAGCTATCAAAAGAACTTCCTTGTCATTGAAAAGGCGGTTGTTCCTCTCCTTCCATGTAATCCATACAAAGGCACGAATCAAGCGCATCCACATGTTCCTCTTCTCTTTAACTTCTCTTCAAACCTCTAATCCACTCTATTCAACCATCCAGTCTAAACAACTTCCTAGGTTAAGGAGTTGAGAACTTCCTATGAAATTATAATTATCCCACAACTAATATCCCAACAACAACATCTACCCATACTCTTATAAAAGAAATACAGCCAAGCATGTCAAAGGAACTCACCAAGAGTATCATCATCATAAGGAACTTTGCCTTTAACAAGTGTCTCTACGAATAAAACAGCAAGCTCTGATCCACAAGTAACCTGAAAAGTAGAAAATGTTAGCCATTTACAACTAGATTGATGAAAAATCAAGTTTATTTTATTTTTTTTGGTGGGGGAAGTGTCTAAAGGCATTGTTTTCTTTCTACACAAATCCAATGATAAATGATAAATTGATCATATCTACAGACATTCTAATAGACAAATTTAACAAATCCCCAAAAAATAAATAAATAAAAGGAAAAAAAAAAAAAAAAAAAAAAAAAAAAAAGAGAAAACAACGGGAATACAAGTGAACCCAGATCTCAGATCTCAGAAACACAACCAAAACAAAGACCCACAAAGAGTAGCTAGGGCTAGTAAGATGGGAGAAACACCATAACTGTAGGTTGAACCCAGGAGATGGAAAGGGGTCTTTCCAGGAAAAATTTTGTGGCAAGATCTGTAGCAAATTTGAGATCTCAAAGAGAGATGGTGAAATAAAGCGAGAAAAGGTCTTTAGAAATTTGGTATTCTCAGCGAGGAAGAGTAGTCGAGTGGAAGACCCAAGTTCAATTTTTCGCAGAGAACAAATGGGCTTAGTTTCCTCTTCGATTATACATGAATATGAAACAAAATAATCACAGGGGCATCCATTTTAAAAAATTATGTAACATCAATATAATTTGACATAACACACTCTAATTATTTGAAACCTTTAAAATATGGTGCATTGTATTAGATAATCTAGAACCAAGGATTTAAACATGCAAATTTAACTGATTAAGAAAACAAACTTTGATTCACTCAAAAGGGAAAAAAAAATTATCCATCATCTAACAAAATTTACAATGTTCACAGTACAAAATTAGTATAGGTGCTTCATAATAAAATTAACTCCCCTAGTCTCAAATTTACCATACCATCTCCTTTCTTCCAACTCCATCAATTTGATGATCCCCATCAGTTAAAGCTAATAGGATCCAGTTAACATTCATCAGGTTAAATGATCTATTTCAAGCAAGCCAGCATCTTCGAAGGAATCAAAGGTTTCCAACCAACACTATGACAGGTAACAGAACATAGAAAGCATGCCAGCATTGTTCAGAATATGGAATTTTGTTACATGCACCACAACTACAACATCCTCAAGGAATCAAAGAAGTCTCTAATAATTTACCAAGTTTGAGAGCATGCCAAGCTAACATTATTCAATATGGCATGTAATGCCAGGAATCAGTCTTCTCTCTAAATGTTTTTTAAAATGCAATCAGTCTTCTCTGTAAAGCCTTTGAACCTAGTCATAGTCCACACCTCCACCTAGACATCTTCAACCCCTGAAAACCCTCCTATTTCTCTTGAGACAAATGTTATACAAAATAGATGGTTGTTATCCACAGAGCTCCTCTCTTGCCTCTGAATAGAGGATGGAATAGCATTTCTTCTGACATCGAGTGACAGAACTATTACGAGCCAAAAGAACACAAAAAGTCTCCAGAAAAAGCATCCCAAACCCCTCTTTGTTTTCTTCATTATTTTCCTTTCCGTTTTTGTAATTACTCCCTGTCAGCTATTGTTTTCCCCTTTCAATTTCATATTATAAATGAAACTTGGTTTCTTATCAATGCATATGTTTATTGTTTTGTAGTGTGCGATGTCTTATTTTCTGAATATTGCATATCATTATTGCTATGTTGTGTCTTGTGTCTCTATTCATGAATAACATTTATACACAACATAGAACAATCCATGCTTTCATGTTTTGCCTTTTCTCTAGAGTCGAGGACTTCAAATATGTGAAACAAAACTAAAATTTCAAGGCCTAAGCAATAGTGCCGTTCAGAATGTTAAAATAGTGATACACTATGCTACAAATGCTAAAAGAACATTCAATCCAGCAATTACATACACAGAAAAGGTGCAACTAGCTTTGACCTGCTCATGTTTCAACTGGGTACAAGCCCCTGACTGAAGAATAACCAAGGCTTCTGAGTACCTTTCTGCAGCCACGTATCTGTAATGAAACAACACATGTTCATGAACATGCAATTTGATTGACAAGACTTCCATTTTTGCATAATCATTTAGGTGAAGACAGTAGTTTTAACAGTAATTGAAAAAGCATAAGTTTATTGGTATTTGTGAATGATTGAAATTGCCAATTAAGGTTGAAACCAGTTTAACTAGGAGTGCAGCAAAGGTATTGAGAGTATCGGTTATCTACTACTCGGTAATAATTATCAACTAATAAGAATCACATTCCATGTGCTCATTTTGCAGATTAATCTGGAAGGATTTTTCTTTTTTCTTTTTTTTTTTTTCTTTTTCTTTTTTTTTTTTTTATCAAAACCAAACGAAGAAGGTATTATTACTTTACCTTGCACTGACAGATTTGTACATCTGTTGAGCCCCATAGAAGTCACCGGTGTCGATAACGTCTTCTATTTTAATAATATGCTGTAATAACAGTTTCAAAGAAGTTAATGCAGTTGCAGATTAAACTATTTTCTCGACTCAGCTAAGAAGAAATGCATTAGCCTAAAAGATTTAATTGACTCTCAATGTGGGATAGGTTAAAACCAGCTATAACGCAAGAAAAAAAACACACAAACACAACGTACAGGTTGACTGGAGGACAAGAACTCTGCTGAATGAACCAAAAGGATGGTTTTTCTCTCTTCTTTAATTGCGTCTTTTATTTTTTTTTTTTGGTTATAATAACAACAATAATGGGGCAGGGGTACATTACAAAGTTCAAATTAAATAATCAATGAAACTTCGATTCTTTTGATCCAAACACAATTGATGAATCAATTTTCTTCTCATTCGGTCATAAATTGATAGTAATCGCGAAAACAAAATGTTATGTAATCTCTGCATTTCAATTAAAACAAATCATATGACATAGTAACAAAATGAAACGCTATAGCTGAAATTGAGTCTTAAAATTCTTACCACCACTATAATTTCCCACTTAAGGCTCAAATTTGTTCTGAGAAAACGTAATTAATGAACAAGAGGGAAGGAAAAGATCAAGTTTCGAACATTCGTTACCTCTTGAACCGGAGGCAGTACAATTCGCCTAGATCTCGCGCGGGACATGGTCTTCTGCAATGGATGCGCACTCATTTTGAATCGATTTAACGATCCCAGAAGAAAGAATTCGTTTATTTTATGATCGTTGAACAAAGAAGAACAAAATAAGGAACTTTTTCTTTCGTCTTCGATTGAGCAGCGTAATCGAAAAAATGAAGGTATGTGATTGTCAGTTTTTTCCTTTTACCAACATAACAATGCAATCCCTCTGTCAAAAGGGTATTTTTCCAAATACACTATTTAAGGGAAAATTGTATTGATAACCTTTTCCACAAAGTTTAAATGAAATATGATCCCTTCTTAAAACTTAAATTTTAGGACAAATATCAATTTTTACCTTTAAATTTTGAGAATTATATCGATTTAAATCCTAAATTAATAATGGTATCAATTTAAATCTTAAATTTTGAGTTGTATCAATTTAAATTCTGGACTTTGGGATTTATATCAATTGAAACTCAAACTAATAATTACATCAATTTAAAACCTGAACTTTCATAAGTATATCAATTTAAATTTTAAACTTCCATAAATATATCAATTTAAACTATGAACATTCATAAGTGTATCCAAATAAAACACAATGAAGATTTTAAGTTGATACAATTATGAAAGTTTAGGGTCTAAATTGATACACTAATAAAAGTAGTTAAAATGAATACAATTATTAGTTTAAGGTTTAAATTGATACAATCCTCAAAGTTCAGGATTTAAATTGATGTAATGTCCAAAGTTTAAGGGTATAAATTGATATATGTACTAAATTTTATGTGTATTTTTAACTTGGATTATGACAAAGGTAAAATTACGAAAGAGAACCTATTGTGTAGGTATGTACATACTCAATTCTCGCTAGAGACATTGAATTGAGATAACTTTTAGATCCAACATAATTATTTGAATTGAAAATTAATATCCAAAATATATTTTTTATTAGTTCAACGATAATGTATGGGTGACTGGTGAGGCTTCAAATATTTGACATTTTAATCAAAATTATAACGTTTTAACTATTTAGTTATATTCAAGTTATGCAAATCAATTATTACACTGAATTAACACGTGAATTGATTTTTGTATTCATAATCTCATCTAAGCTTAATCGTCTAATTTTAATTAGTAACATAAAATAATGACTAAATATTAAGCTTTATCCCTAATCTTATTCGTCTAATCCTTTTAAGTTCTCAAATCTATCGTTAATGTATTTGAAATCTCATTTTTATCCATCCAAAAACAAAAAGCCATTAAATTTTCTTAACAAGAAGATGATATAATGACAGGAGTTATATTTATTGTTTTATCAAATATTTATTGAATACCTAAACTTGCCATGCACTTTGAATTGAATTTTGTTGAAGGAGAGTCCTACTTTTTCTTTCATGTGACAAAAATAGTATTCCTATATCTAATTATATGTTTGATCAATAACTTAATAAAACAAAAATTTGCTAACAATTACTGATAATAATCATTATTATTAATTAATGTAAGGAATTAATCTTTTATATATTTACATATATGAAAAAGAGAAGCCATTTGTTACATTACGAGAAGAGAATAATCATTGTATTAATTAAAAATAAGTTTTATAATTAAGGATAGTTTATATCAATATTCACTTTCAAATTACTTTTAATTAAAAAAATACATCTTCCAAAAGTACTTATAATTAAATGAAACATGCTTTTTAATATTTCAAAACCAATTTTTATTGAAATGTAAAATTAAACATTAAAATAATTTCGAGTGATTAAAGGCGTACTTCTAAGTGATTTTAGGTGCAACAAAAATAATTTTAATAATTTCAAAACTACACTCAAACATACGCTACATATGTAAGTTTATTTCGCAACGTTAGGAAGAAGAATTTTGAAATCGAAAGGAATATAGGTATGTATATTTCATGGTCCAAAATCTAGAACGACAAAATTTGGTATTATATGTGATTATTATGTAGATTCTGCAAATACATCACAGAAAAAAGCTACAAGTCGACCATTCAATCCAATAGGTGCAGTAATTACACCTTTGGTGGAATTAAATGCCTTGAAGAACCATATCCTCTTAGCTTCACCTGCAATATGATAGAAAACTTCTGCTGGAGCCAAAGTGATTATGAATTGAATTTGATTTGGTGCTCTAACACCTCCAATCAAGCATTGTCCATCCTACATTAACAGTAATTAAACCATATATTATATTAATTAATTATATTAACATCCTCAAAATATTATATACCTGTGGGGTAAGAATTGTCTCTTGCACAATGGCATAAGAGAATGTCACTCGTGTGCTCGTTATAGTAACATGAACTGTAAATAACAGTAGTAACCAACAATTAAAAACTGAAATTAACTTGTATGTATAAATCCAAAGTTTTAATATCATTTTGGTCTTTATAGTATTTTCAATAAATTTTACCTTTAGTCTTTCAAAATTAATTTTTACTGAAATTGATTAAATAATAATAATAATTTTTATCAATACGTGAATATTCTTTTAAAATTTAGAGTAAAAATGCTAATAGATTTTTTTTCATCGAATGTGCGTCATTATTTTTTACACGCAAACACAGAGACATAATTTTCCATTATATTTCATCAATCATTTCTTCTTATTGCATTACAGAAAAGAAAGCCACAAATTGTCCATCCATATTTTCACATTATATTTAAATTTGATTAAAATTGATTAAATAATAATAATAATTTTCATATAAGAAAATACACATAAATACACTACGAAAATATTATTTCAAAACTTAAAAATGCTAATAAATAACCCAAAGTTATATATATAAGAGTTGACCAGTCTTAATTTCACATTATATCTAAATTTTCCAGAAATTGATTAAATAATAATTCAATTTAAAAAAATGCAGTTGGTGTATTATTTTTGAAAACTTATTTTTAATGATAAAACTGTTGAAAATAATAATAAAATATCATGGTGATACGATGCGATAGAACACAAATTTTAGTCTATTGTGAGTGATAAATAGACGATAAAAAATTACTATATTTATAAATATTTTGATTTATTTTACTATATTCGAAAACAATCGTTCATAATTTATGATAAAAATATCGATAGATAACATTTTTTTTTCTTCTTTTTTTAAGAAATCACCCTGACTGCATTCAAGATTGAATGGGAGTACAACACCAAAATTAAACAAAAATGGAATAATTACCATAATCAAACATATGATATTCATCGACAATGCTGGAGAATTCTTGAGAATCCAAGGAAACAAAAACAGAGAGATCAAATTCGCCGACGTACAAGGGGTGATGAGAATAATACAATTTGAATTCAATTTCATGAAGAAGCCCTAGAAAATGAAATTAAAGAAATAAGAAACAAGAATGCGTTGAAAGAAAAAGAAGAGGAATTAACAATGAATTAAAGGAAAAGAAAATTACCATTAGGACCTTCGAATTTGAGTTTGGCGCGTTCTTCGTAAGGCTCAATGATAGAGAAAGTGAAAGAAGTGTAACCAGAATCTAGTAATTCTAGGGTAAGAGGGAAAATCTTGGTGAGGTAAAACCAAGAACGCTGAAGGTTGTTGATGCAGAAGTAATGATCGAAGAATGGAGGCCAAAGTTGAATGCCGATGGCGGCTTTAATTGAAACATATGAATCCGCCATTATGCATAACATTTCCGGTGAAAATGTTACATCCGCCATTGTATCCACCATCCCTACTGCGGTGGCTGCGTTTATCAGAGTGCGCATATCGTTGACGACGAAATTGAACAGCATCGTTTTTTTGATAATTGCAGAGTTCTTGTTCTTGGAGGAGGGGGTTTTAGTTTCTTTTCAGTTTTTTTTTTTTCTTTTCTTTTGGTACAATTCTCTTGGCTTTCGCTCCCTTTTATAATAGAATATAGCCCACTATGTGAATTTCAAAAATATTCATTTTTCTTTTCTTAATTATTTCTTTTTTAGTTTGGAAAATGATCTAAGGGGAGTGTTAAAAAAATATATTAGAATATCATTTTTGTTCTTCGAATCTGAGAAACACATTTTCTTTTAGTCGATATAATTTTAAATATTTAATTTGGTCTCCCTAGTTTTTAAGGGAAAAAAAATCAAGGTTATACTAATTATTATTATGTTAAGCCAATCCCTCAACCACTACAAAAGAGATCGTTGGTAGTTTTTATATATAAATTTAAACTCTTCTCATTTCTGTAAGAGATGAGAGAATAAATGAAAAAAATGTTAAGAGACGAGGATGCTAAAATCTAAAATATCGAAAGAATAGATTTCAAAATTATAATAATATCAACAACTCTCATGTCTTTTGAAGGCTACAAAGTGGCCTAAAAATACCTAAGTTTCATTTTGAAAGTAAAACAAATCTAGAAAACGTGCCTCAAGTGAACCTAAACCACATAATTTGTCCCCAAAGCTACAAAGTTAGTGCAACAATGTCATGTTACTTTTTTTTGTTGGTCTACTATCAATTAATTTCAGAACTATTTTCAAGATTTCAAGGACTAAATTTTATAGACCAAATAGAAACATCGGCTCAAAATCTCATAGACCAAAAGTGTATTACTTTACCCATATACTAATGAGCATATACGTCATTATATTTCTCCCCTCCAAATTTCAGCATCAATCTCATGCAATATGTATTTTAGTGAACTGTATTGCTTTTGATGAGTTATTGATTATGTTTTTATGAATTATGTGATGTTTAAACACAATGAATTGCTTGGTGTGTTATGGCAATACTAATATATAAGCATGTTGGAGTTGTTGAGTTGCCTGAAAAGCATTGTGCATTTTATACGGTGGAAAGGGTAAAAGAGGGGCTCAAATGTGGGCTTGACTATGAAACCCAAGCCCACCCAAATCCAACCCCATGGGCTAAAGGCCCTTTAGGTTTGTGTGTATGTTGTTTTTATATTTTAGAAAAAATTATTGTAAGTCTCCCAAATTTTACTTTAATGTATATAAGGCCAACGATATTTAAAAATTACATGGTGAGCTAATTTCGAGCCCAAACATTTGCTAATGTGAGCATTAGATTACATGAACTATAATATAGACTTATTTGACACAACATCAAAAGTTGAATGATTTATTAGAAATTTTTTAATAACCTTTGATTTTTTAAAGAAAAAATTTGTAGAAACAATTTAAAAATTTATGGAGGTTACTCATTTACTCACAATTAATTAGTATATGTCCCACATTAATTGTTTTTTTAAAAGAAGCCGTCATTTCATACTACCATGTTATCATCTATCTATCTATCTCTATATAGTATGAAAAATTTAACATACTATCTCCATTTATTATTTCCAAAAAAAAAAAAAATAGTATTTAAGAACTATGTAGGATCCATGAAATAAATAAATAATAAATTAATAAATCATTTAATGACGTATCAAATAATGAATGTGGGTAGTATGTAGGACAATATTATTAATTTTATGGAAAAATTGCACAAACCACCTGTATACTATGAGATTGGTTACAATCATACCCGTAAATTACCTCCCTTTAATTTTGTTTAAGATTTGCAATCGGCCCATTTTGTTAAATTGATGTTTATTTATGATAACTCATATGGGCAAATTTTTCATTTAAAAAAAAAAAGCAGCTTGCTGGAGAAGATGGGTCATTCCATATGTTCATTTCATTTCCTTCTCTTTTCGGATTGCTTCTTTTTGTCCCTTCTCTTTTTATAAGTGTTTATGTTTATATCTGTACTAATGATAATTTTTCATTGCACTTTGCTTCTTAAGATTGGATTTCTAAAGATGGAGGTAATTAGGGTTATTAATTCTTGTTTGGAGAAAGAGGTGGATGAGGATTTTCAAAGAGAGAAATATGCTTTAGATTTGGCTTATCAAAGTTTCATAGGCTGAAGATAGTGCCCTTGCTGGTGAAGACTGTGATGGTCGCATGCTCTGACCACCTCAAAATTATTCATATGGTAAAAAGATTGATTAATCTGTAGATAATGGTTACAAATATAACAGAGGAGCTAGGTCAATATGATGTGGCTATTTTATTCATATATGGAATGGCCTTGTTGCCCTCTTGAATGGATGCATGCGTCTTAAGTTTGAAGATTATGGCTTGGGTTGGAATAGGGAAGGAGAGGGAAAGAAATGAAAAGAAGAGATAGAATAAACATGTGGAATGACCAATCTTTTCTTATTCCATTAATTAATTTAATTTAATATAAGGTACTGGTTGCAACCATTAAAAAAATTAAAAGAAGGTAATTACTCAAATTGAAAATTTAAGAATTTAATTGTAACCAATTCCATTTTAAAGGATTGGTTTGTGTAATTTTCTCATTTTATTTTTCAATATATATATTTATGATGATGAATGATACACATGGTATCTCTAACCTACTATATATATATATTTGTGGTGATGAATGATACACGTGTCTCTAAGCTACATTAATTATTTAACTGGAGAAATAAATTTGAGACATTGTGATTCTTTTATTTATTTTTTATTTTTTAAAAAAGGACATTGTCATTAAATGTGTACGTACATTAATCGTTTAACCACATTTAATGTCACAATTTATTTTTCTCTTGCTGTCTTATTTGGTGTGAAAAAATGCTGCTAATCTAATCTTGGTCTCTTGAAAGTGTAGATGCCATTTATGGCTACTTTAATGCAGTGTCACCAACACTTTGATACACCTCAACATGCACTATGTTTTTAATTTATTATAATAAGTATTTGTATGTTATTATTATTATTATTATTATTTAACATTAGATTTAAATTTAAATTTTATTGTTTGATGGCCAAGATAATAGATATAAGTTTTTTTTGTACCGGATGATCTCAATTTGGAGGGTTAAATGAAAAATGGCTACCTGTTAAAAAACAAATAGAAAGTGACCTTTTGCTTGCGCTATCCACGTGTGATTTTATCGTCTTGCCCATGAGCGATCCACCCGCGCGTCTGCCACTACCAAAGGAACTCGCTCCTCGATGGCTCGTCACTCGTTCCTCGATGACAAATCACTCGATACTCGATGCACGATGTACGAGACTCCTACATCCACCATACTCGATCATGCCACGTCATACTCGATCATCGACAGAGTTATACTCGATCTTAGAAAACTTTTTGAATTCTTAACTCCAACTTAAAATGATTGAATTTCATTATTTCACCACTTCAACTCATTCATTCAGACTATTTGTGCAACTTTTCTCTTGTCTTTTGAGTTTATATCCCGAGACAACTACACCTCTTGAATCAAAATTCTCTCTTTATTCTCTCTACATCAGGTAACATATGTCCCTTTGTTTATATTTTGGTTTAATGTTCTTTTTTTCTTTTCTTTTCTTTTCTTTTTTTTTTTTTTTTTTTTTTTGCATTTGCATGTTCCTCGATACTCGCCCGATACAGTTTTCCTTCGTTTTCATTTCGGTTTTCATATCTTGCATGTTTGGCTGGAGTTGGAATTTTTTCCATTTTTGTTTTCATATTTTTGGTATTTTGGATCGTCTACAGTTTAGAGTTTGAGTCACAACTGCACCTCTTGAATCAAAATTCTCTCTTGATTCTTTCTGCATCAGGTAACATTTGTCTCTTTGTTTATATTTTGGTCAATGTTTTTTTTTTTTTTTTTTTTTCACTTTCTTGTTCCCCGATACTCGACCAATACGGTTTTCTTTCATTTTCATTTTGGTTTTCATATCTTACATGTTTGGTTGGAGTTTGAATCTTTTCCGTTTCAATTTTCTTTTGATATTTCAGATCTTCTAGGGTTTAGGGTTTTAGGATTAGTTATGAAGGTGGAAAATCAAACTGAATGCTCGATAATTGACCATTGAGTCACATGTAGTGAGCAACAGACACTATGTAGCATGTATCGTGTATTGTGTATCATGTATCGTATATCGAGTATCATGTGTCATGTATCGAGTATTGAGTGTCGAGTATTTAACAAAATGTTTACTTTCTGGTGTTTTTTATTCTTATATGCAGTATGACTAAATAATTCAAGATTCTTCCTTAGGATCGTTTCTCAGGCTAAACGACCAGCCTATCCTCTCACATTGAGACGATTAACAAAATAGTGAAAGAGAATCCTACCTCCACTCAGCTTGCCCTCTTTAAGAAGACGGTCTTTGGACGATTTGTAGGCATGGACATTATCTTCAACAGTCCATTGGTCCACTACATTCTATTAAGGGAGGTTGAAGACGATAGGAAGGATGCAATGATGTTCGATTTGATTGGTATGATCGTAACATTCTTTAAAGAAGACTTCCTGTTGATGGGATTGTGGCGGTCACCTAATCCAATAGTTGTGAGAAGATTGAAGCATCTAGATAACTGCATAACAGGTACTTTAGGAATGATTTTACGGGGGACATTCATATTTGTACCTTAGAGTTAGTGTAGAAGGAGATGGAGTTTGAAAATGACATGGATGCTGTGAAGATGACATTGGTCTATTACACTAAAATGGCTATAATTTGGAGACAAAAGACGAGGGCTAATGTCGACAAGTTATTAAGTGATGTGGAGGATTTGGATTACTTCAACAACATCGATTGGAGAAACGTGCTATGGGAGAGGACGTTACTTGGACTACAAAAAGGATTGAATGGTAAGATCGAGAACTACAAGAAAAGGTCTAAGAACAATAAGAGCTACATTGTCAAGTACAACCTACAGGGGTTTCTGTATGCATTCTAGGTAATATCCATTCCTTGGCCTTTTTAGTTCCAATATCGGCTACTACTTTTTCCTATTTTATAGCTGTTTATTAATTATGGTAGGTGAGGGCATATGAGATCATTAACGATTGTTGGAAAAGCTGCAATCCGAATGAATAGTAATGTTGTACCTCAATTCTTGAGGTGGAAGTGTACCCATTCACTGCTGACCAGAATAATGCAGCGAGACGTGTTTCAATCCGACGAGGTTAGTATATTACATCAATATTTACTCAAATTTAAGGTGAAGGTCGCGTATAACTAACAAATTGTCTGTTGTTTTATGCAAACAAGGATCATACCCACACCACTGATCATGTTGGATAGGGAGAGGCAGTATAGAGACATTAGGGTTGATGAATGACCTGTATACGAGCCCACTGATGCTGAGATGAGTTCCTCAGAGGCACGCACGTCACACCATGATGAAGGTGCTCATAGTCTCTCCAGTGACTACGAGAGTAACGAGCATTAGTCTCACGAGCTAGGACTCCACAATCATGAGTAATTGCATGGTTATGAGACCCATGAGACCAACTTTGATGAGTGTGAGACTCACCCTTCTCATATTGAGTCTCATGAGCATATGCCCCCCCACCGAGGAATGAGTGTAGCCCCTACCGAGCCCATCCCATTCAGAGCCCATGGGGGCGTGTAGGCAGTCGTAGATCACTCCATGACATAGACCAGAGAGTGTCGATGATGGAGCATAAATTGGACGATATACAGTCAGACTTGAAAATGTAAATTCTGACATGAGTGACCTTTAGGCTGACGTATAAACAATTACTAACCTTATGCAATCCTTGTGTCGGGTACGTAGTATTATCTTAAACTTGTTATAATGTAAATCTAATGTAGTGTTTGACCTAATGTACTTATTTAACGATGTAGGGTTTAGGCGTGGAGTCCGCTGAGCCAGAACCCACCAGCCCACTTCCTGCTGAGTCCACTCCCTCATTCTCCAACAGCCTACTCCCCACTGAGTCCACTCCTCCATTCCCCACTGGCCCATTTTCCACTGAGCCCATTGATCCTATTCCCCAACTTTCTACCAAGCCCATTGACCCTATTCCTTCACCTCCCCTTAAGCCCATTGACCTCATTCCCCAACCCCCATCGAGCCCATCCTTCTTATCATTTCAGTATCCACCACTCTCTCTCTTCTCCCAGTATCCACTGCTCCTCTTACCATGTTTCTTCCCTAGGTACCACCCTTTCCCCCATTGATCCTATCGTATATTGAGTTGCTTCCCAAGATACCACCCATTCTTGAGGTGGAGGACGAACCTAAGGTGAAGGAAAAACCTATAGCCAATTCTAATCCTAAGGTGAAGGTTGAGCCTGTGGATGTTGAGGAGGAACAGAGACAGACATGTAGGAAGATGAAACCGACACAACCGTACACCCTTGCAGTTGACAAGGTAAGGGTGACGGGGAAGAAGCAAAAGTACATTCAACTCGGTGAATGTTCGACTGACATTGTCCCCTATGATCTGGTACATGCTATTCCTGAGGACATGATGAATGAGTTCATGGTCTGGTTGACCAGCGTGGATATGGGTCCTCACTGGCCAGGTACATGCGTCCTTTTTAGAAGGAATTGCACGACGAAGGAGTTATTCCAGGAGCTAACAAATGACAGTTTTTGAGGTTAAGAACGATATACGCTACATCCTTTATTACTTTTGTATGCTTATTATTCTCTATTTCCATTCATTGATTGAACTTGTAAATTGCAGATTCTTGATTCCTTATTCATGTTTCTCCGGAGGAAGTTTATTAGCGGACCGGAGATATGTGTACATTGATTCACGACATTGTCAAATGGCATATTGGTATATGCTCGATGATGTAAATTTTAATATATGATTTTGCATGATTGATATACCTTAAACTATTGTTAAATATTTTGCAATGTTACCTGAACCTATAGGGTCTAAATAGTGTGTTTTGCGTCGTACATTGCAAAACGAGGGAACACATTGCGAAAATATAGGAGAAAGAGCACGCGTATATGGACTTTGTGGTGGGATTAGAAGTTGAACACCAGTCGGGATGGTTAGATGTCGACTATCTCTATAGCCCACTCATCTACAAACAACACTAGATTATTTTGGTGATAAATGTGAACCTTGGACGCATCCTTCTGATGACTCACTCCCCAAGTAAATCACATCGAGGGATCTGGTATCATTCTTAGCACCTTTATGCTACACTCTCTTCTCTCTAACACAATTTTGCAACCTATATGCTTTGAAGCCCGACTTCAACCTAGTCCTTGGAAGTTAAGTCGTGTCAATATAGGCTCGCTATAGGGTGTAGATACACTGGACTGTAGGATATTTTGTCTCAAGTTCTTTAATACCTGGTGACCGAGACGAGTATGGAGAGCTTAAGGTAGGATAAAATGCATGAATTTAGGATATAGTATGGTGCCGAGTTATGGGCTAAGCAATGTTTTTTTATTAGGTCTTTCTATGTAAATTTCGTATACTTTGTAAATGTACAAATTTGTGGTTTTAATATGAGAAAATATAGTTTCTATGAGCAAATGTATACTGTATTTTTATTTTATCAAATTATGTATAGAAAATATAATTTTTATGAGCAACTATATGTTTATTAGGTTACAAGGTCGTGTAACGAGGAATGAGTATCGAGTAATCGAGTAACATGCATCGAGTATCGATTATTGTAATTTTGGTAAATGTTTAAGTCTAGTTTGAAGGATCTCTAACAGAGAGAACCTTGAGCATAAGCGAATCGACAAAATTCCATAATTCATTGAATATAAAGTTTACAGTAAACAAACAATAAGATATGCATTTAATTCTAAATTACAGCATGCTTTAGAAAGAATGAGTTTCAGTAAACCTCACATTTGAAGACCTTTCTTCGCGTTTTTCCCTCGAACGGATCACAAACAACTTGAAGACTTTCTTCAAGATAAACCTCAAATAGAATTGGACACTACCATAAACGTTACCTTGGTATTCTTAAGGTGAGAACCTAGGAGTGGTGGGCTCTGACTATTTTGGTTAAGAGGGAAAACTTAATGTGTAGGAGGGAGATTGAGAATGTTCACAAAACCAAGACAAAAACCACAGAACACTTATGTATTTTCTTTTTCTATCTCAATCGTTCAACCAACAGCCTCACGAAGAAGAAAAAACATTTTCCTTTTTATTCTTCTTGCCATAAATAACCACCACCCATTAATGTGGGTGGAGAGAAAATATGGGAAAGAGAGTTGTAACTCCATTTCTTCTTATTAAAATACTAATAACAATATAAATATAAATATGATAACTAACTTATCATATTATATATATATATTAAATTATATGTTATATCAAATATAACATATAACCTATAGTTTTAATATTGTATTAGATACAATATAAACTATAGTTTTTTTGTCTCTATTATATGACATTTAATATAAATCTTATTAATATTAAACTTAAGAACTATGAATCCAATTCATAGAAACTATATTTAAATCTCATTCAAATACTCATTTCCTCCCATTAAGCTATAACGTATCAAATACATTATGACAATTATATCATATAAAATTGAAACAATTTAATTATATCATATATAATTAAATTCCTCTATTAATTTGAAAAATTCAAATTAATCCAAAAATTGATTCTCAACTAAATACTATTAAGCTACCAAGGGGACCTTATGGACCTGTAGCTCGAAGCTCAAACAGTACATGAATAATTAATTAATCTCTTTAATTACATTGTTCACCATCCGCTAACTGTGGGGCACTCCACTAAAGACCGACAATTGCATTCTTCGCACTACAGATATATTTATGTATTCATTGGATATAACCAATCAACGGTACGATGACCTTTCACAAATTGCTCGTAAGTACAGCTAGGCCAAATTACCGTTTTGCCCCTATAGTTACATCTAACTCCTTAAGTAATACTGATTCTTCTAATGAACAATTGATCATATTCCAACTATGACTAAATCCCACTCGGGCCAGGAGAGGGTTTGGCACCACATTGTTCAAGACCCGAAATTAGCCCTTAAGGGAGCAATTTATCTACTTACCCCTGCCTCAGGGAAGAAGTGAATTCCATCTTGTGTAGCTGTGTTCCCAGCTCCCCAATCAGATGAATCCCCAAAATGGTAGGCTTGTTGAGTCGGTGATCTGACACTAACCACATTTCTTTTTTGTGACATGTTCTCTAGCAGACGGTATCTTGTTTACCATTTGTCTACCAACCTGTATAACTCTTTTTGGTGGGAGTATTTTTTACCTTGATATACCCTGATGGCTTTTTCCATATGGATATATGACCAAGTGAGTTTATTAACTCCGCGTATGCTAGTGCTAGAGAATCAACACGATATAATCTGCTACATAGAGTAACTGGATTGATGTTGCTCTCTCTAGCTGTAATGATAGCTTGCGAACACAGGTTCTCCAAACATTGAAATTGTATGCAACTATATTTTTTAGTGTTAAAGTTAACGATACCGTCTAATCCACCATCCTTGATATGAAATCTATAACAATCAATTCGATTTACTTAGTATCGCTTGACTTTATCACATTCTTTCTTGGTTATTTCCTTTATACTTCGAATGTGTCGATGTACTATTAGATCACGTAGTTTGCAGCTCATGAAATCGCCCTTGGAGTAGACCTCTTATGAATTCTAACAACGGAGTTATTGACAACACCTTTTCTTCTTTGGTAATAGTATTAAAGCATTCAACACTATTATTGGTCATGTTATTATAATGATTCTTGGACTGGTAACATCATGCCCATCACTGAACACCAGCATCCTCCAAATATATACCAAGGGAACCGTTGTTGTAGTTCACTATTGAAAGAATACGCGAGTACCCATTGCGGAAAAGATCGTCTCTTGATTTTAATTTTACATAATGCATAAAAAAATATATGTGATGGAAGTAGAATACACATGATCAATTAAGCAAGCATGCATGCATACATACATACATACATACATACATACATACATACATACATACATACCAAACAATAAGTGTTCAAAACCAACAGACACCACCACGTGGAGACCTCGGTATTCTCGAGGTAGAGAACCGTAGAGAGTTTGTGGACTTCTTTGAATAATTTGGAGAGGGAATGATTTTGTTTTGAGAGAAATAACACTTTTCCAAAACCTTCAACAACTTCAATATTTTCAACACCTTACAACTCCAACACATTTTGGAGTATTTATAATAGTGCAAGTGGAAGATGAAAGAATCTTTCTTTTCATCTTCCAAATAATAAGAGATAAATTATTGAAGAAAATGAAAGGTTTTATAAGTTATTTGAAGAAAATAAAAGGTTTATGTAATTAAAAATACATATAATTAAATAAAACTAATTTACATTTAATTAATATGTACTTTAAATAACAACCTATTTTATGTAATTAAAAAATATACATGTAATTAAATAAAACTAATTTTTATTTAATTTATCTACTTTAATTTAATATTATAAAAATAAATTCTTCAAATTAATCCAAATTAATTCAATTATCCTTTTTATCCCAATTGAGCTAACGAGGGGACCTTCCATTAACTGTCAGTCACTCCACTAAAGACTGAAAATTGTACTCTTCACACGACAGATATAATTCTGTGTCCATTGGATATAACTAATCAACAGTATGTTGACCTTTCACAAATTGCTCGTTAGTACAATTGGGAAAAATTACCATTTTTCCTCTTTAGTTACATCTAACTTCTTAAGTACCACTAATCCCTCTAATGAACAATAAGTCATAGTTCAACTATGACCAAACCCTTCAGGCCAGGAGAGGATGTAGCGCCACATTGTTCAAGCACTAGAATTAGCTCTTGAGGGAGCAATTTATCTACAGTCTCTAACTATAAAGAAGAAGTAAATTTCTTCTTGTGTAGCTATGTTCCCAGTTCCCTGATCAGACGAATCCCCAAAATGGTAGGCATATTGAATCGACAAAACTGACCATTCTCACCAATACAAATCAAAGGACCGCCTTCATAGGCAGAAGTTCACAACTCACTCAGGATTCAGGTCAAGTCACCTGTGGTCATCCTGATGAAATGCAAGTCTCATCTATCAATGGTGTTATATAGAGACTATACATTTCGTGATTCGGTCTTATACAAACTCTTTGCATAGAAAACCTAGACTCACATGTCTACACATGAATGATTAGAATCAAATCGTTTGTAGCACTTATAATAATTTTAACAACTACAAAGCAAGTCGTATATTCTTAGTGTCACCAGGATAAGATACCTAACCGTATCCATCTACTACAGACCGTTTAGGTTATGACTTAAACATGATCCATCTGTATGTCTCTAATACATGTTTAAGTTTCAGAAAATAACCCTGGATATTAGTTTATTGGTTTTTGTGGTTAAATGTAACTAAATGATAAATAAAATACCTCTTTATTTTATTAGATAAATTAATTATTTATACAATACAATTACAGGTACAAGACTCACGAGATTTAGGGCATCAACCCTAACAATCTCCCATTTGTCCTAAAGCTAGTGAGGTGTACAAAAGAAAGAACAAATAAGTATAATGTACACAAAAACAAGAAACTAGGGCATCCAATGCGCATCTAGTAATATCTCCTACTTTTCCTAGACAAAATGATGCATGTCTTGTAGACCTAGACTCTCCAAGTGACCCTTCAACACCTTAGCCATAAGGACCTTTGTAAGTGAATCAACAATGTTATGTGTCGAAGCAATTTGCGTGATGATCACGTCTCCTAGATGCACAATATCTTGAATCAAGTGATACTTACACTCAATATGTTTCTCATGCTTGTGACTCTTGGGCTATTTGGAATTAGCCACATCTCCATTATTGTCACAGTAAAGGGTGATTATAGTCATAATATGCGACAATGAACAGGAGTATCCATATAGACTTTAACATGGAAACGAGTGAGAAAGTCTCCTCATAGTTAACTCCCTCAACCTAGGTATAACCCTTTACCACTAGTGTAGTCTTAAAGGTTTGCACCTTACCTGTAACATCCCACACCTTTCTATTTATTTATTAATAATGTAATTTTTCTTTTTCAGTAATTGTCCTTAGTTGAAGGGCATGTTTGGAATTTTGAATTTAAAGTTTAAGTGCGAGGATTAAAGTGTTGGCATGGAAATTATTCAAATTATTCAATTTTTAACCTCAATTTGGAAATTTATGGTAAAAAGTTATTTTCTTGGGAAAAGGAAAGAAATTAAGTAGTATAAAGTGGTTTAAGGAAAAGATTTAATGGGAGTTATACTAATTTTCTTTTATTATTATTATTTTTTTAAAAAAATAAAAAGGAGCACCCACCCCCATCTCTCTCACGCAACCTCTCTTTTGCATGAGTGCCCCCCACTGCCTTATCCGACTGCCGCACCTTCCCTTCACAGCCGTCCGACCGCCGCTGAGCCCTCCTCACAACCCAGACGCGCCTTCGCCCACCACACAAGCCAGACCCGTCGCCGAACGCAATGACTCCCCCTACTGTCTCATCAGATCACCGCCGCGCCTCCTTCGTTGCTCAGATCCGAAATCGCTGCCGCTCACCCAGCCGATTTCTCCTCCATTCGTAGCCGCGTCGCCCAGCTGAGGGCATCATTTTCGTTCGTCTGACGCCCCTCTACCGGAAACCCATCGTTTCAAGCCCTCAGCCTAGCTCGCCGTTCATCCGATCCGTTCAGCTGCCGCCACATCACGCTTCGCTAGACCTAGATCCATCGTCGGCTGTCTCCCTTGTTGCCATCGGATCTGCCCTAGGTAAGGTTGAGGTAGCTCGATTCGATCTCTTAGCCATTAACATTGGGTTTTGTCATTTTGATTTACAGTTGTTGGGTTTTATTTGAAGTTGAGTTTTAGCGAAGCTTGGACTTAGAGGGAGCGTCATCAATGGAGGTTGGAAGTGATCTTCATCCTTTGGGTAAGTTTTTGGATAGTTTGGACTTGGGTCCGAAGTTTCGCTGTTATGGTTGAACTGAAATTATTTGAGTTTTTTTCAGAATTAGGACCGCTACTTCAGGTTGCCGCCATAGTTTGGCTGTTTGATTTTTTGTTATTCGTAGAGTTTCATTTGAGGTAAGTAATCTTACCATTGGAATTGCCCACAGGCTAGGTTTTAGTTGTATGCTAGCATGATGAGTGTATGTTATGGTAAACGTTAGCATGTTGATTGATAGTATGACCTGGATCAAAGTATGTTCTGGTACGAGTCCTGATTTGATTACATATACACCTAGGCACTTGATTGTTAATATGAGGTGGTATGTGTTTCCATATGTTGGTATCTGATTTGGTGATGTTGAGGCATACTTGTATGTTGTGGAACTATGATGTTAAGGTATACATGAATGTTGTAGAATATGTTGTTAAGGATTATGTGTATGTGGTAAAGCCATGGTATCGAGGGTTACATGTATGTCATAGATTCGTACGGTGTTGATTTTTGAATGTTGAGACTGTGTGAATGTCCTCACTGATTAGTTAGATGTTCACTAGTTTGTGTTTCCTTCAGGATTCACCAGTTTTGTGTTTCCTTCGGTATTCACCAGTTTGTGTCTCCTTCGGGATTCACTAGTTTTGTGTTTCCTTCGGGATTCACCAGTTTGTGTCTTCTTCGGGATTCACCTGTTTGTGCTTCCTTCTGGATTCACTAGTTTTATGTTTCCTTCGGGATTCACCAGTTTGTGTCTCCTTCGGGATTCACCAGTTTGTGTTTCCTACGGGATTCACCAGAGGTAGTGGGCATATTTAACTATAGTAAGATAAGACTCAGTCTCTCTCCTGTTTCATGTGTGTATATTTGCCATAGGTTGGTATCTAGAGGACATAGATGCCTAGCCTGACCCTAGTGGTGGGGTTACTTACTGAGTATTTCATACTCATCCTTTCTTATGTTGATGTTTCAGGAAAAGGTAAAGATGCACCGGCGATGGTGCAGCAGAATTTGTGATTGTGTCACTGGGACAAGATTTTTTTCGCTTCCGCATCTTGAAATTCGAGTCCTTACTTTCCTCTTTGTATTTAGTTTTACTGTTTAAAATGTATTACTAAGGATTATTTCTTTTATATACTTTTGTTAGTCTTTAAGAATTTTGGGTACCCTATTATTTGTTTTCACAATTGCATTTAATAAATATCTTTTGAACTTCTTTTGTTTAATTAGTATTTATATCAAATAACTGAGTGTCCTTTTAAATTCTGTGCATGCATTTATTTTAGTAATAACCTTACCTAAGTCCTAAGGGGTCGAGTCGTTACATTACCATCTGCACCTTTTTTTTTTCTCTTGTAGATCCATTTGAAATATATAGATTTTACCCCATCAGGTTCTACAAGATCCCAGACTGAAGTACATAGACTCCATTTCGAGATTTCTAGCTTCGATCCATTCATCTTTATCAACATCCTCCACTGCTTTCTTATATGACAATGGATCGTCAACTTCACCATCAGATATGACGGCTAGGATTTCTGTTAAACTCATATAACGAATAGACGGGTTTAAAATCCTTCTACTTCATCGAGATGCCATCAACGTTTAAGGTGGATGTGACCTTCTAGATGAACTGACATCAACAACTCTTGTCGATGTACTTGGCTCTTCAACAAATCTTGTTGAAGGTTCAGTAGTTTCACTGGAAAGCTCAATCAATACTATTTTACTGTGTGCTTTGTGCTCCCTTATGTGGTTCTCTTATAAGAATGTAGCATTTGTTGATACAAACACTTTATTATCTTTTTTAACGTAAAAGTAACCACCTCTCGTTCCTTTGGGGTAGCCTACAAATAGGCATAATTTTGAATAAGGTTCCAATTTCTTAGGATTAGTCTTAAGCACATGTGTTGGGCAACCCCAAATTCTGAAATGTGCGTAACCTACCTTTACGGCCATTCCACAATTCCAAAGCTGTTTTAGAAACACTCTTGGATGGAACACAATTAAAAATATAAGCTGCAGTCTATACTGCATATCTCCAGAACAAATCAGGTAAGAAAGTGTAACTCATCATGGATCGAACCATGTCCAACAAAGTTCGGTTTCTCCTTTCTACTGCACCATTTTGCTGAAGTGTACCAGGTACTCAGAGTTGGAATACAATTCCATGTTCCATCAAATAGTCCTAGAATTTTAAATTCATATATTCTCCACCTCGATTAGATCGAAGTGTTTTTATTGTTTTACTTAGTGCATTTTCAACTTAAACCTTGTACTCTTTGAACTTTTCAAAGGCTTTAGACTTATGTCGCAATAAGTAAACATATCCATACCTTGAATAATCATATGTAAAGGCGATGAAATATTCAAACTCTTCTCTTTCTTTAACATTCACAAGACCACAGAGATTTGAATGTACAAGCTTTAAGGGTTCTTTGGCTCTATGACCTTTTCCATTAAAAGATCTCTTAGTCATTTTACCTTCAAAGCATGACTCACATACTGGTAATGAATCATTTTCTAACTCACTTAGAAGTCTGTTCTTAACTAATCTCTCAATCATATTGAGATCAATGTGACCTAATTGTAGATGTCAAAGATGGGCATTTTCTTTATGAGAGACTTTTTGTCTTTTGTTTTCAGTTATTGTAGTTCTAAATAATTCAGTATTAAGGAGGGACTTTGTTGCTAATGGCCTTAACACGTAAAGATTACTCTCTAACTTTGCAGAAAAAATTTCAACACCATTTTTGTAAATAAACGCTTTATTCACATTAAAATTTAGAGTGTATGACTGTTCTAATAAGCATTTTATAGAAATTAAGTTCCTTTTTAAGTCATGAACTACATAAACATTTTCTAAGCTAATATTTCTATAAACAAAGTCGGAGTCCTCCCACTGCTACAACTGAGACAACGTGCCCAGTTCTAACCCGCATCGTCATCTCACAAGTCTTCAGCTACTATTAGGAACTAATTCCTTGAAATGAAGAACAAACATGGTTAATGGTGCTTGAATCAATTATCCAAGCAGAATTATCATTATCCACTAAACAAGTTTCCAACACTAGTAAATCACATTTACCTTGTTTGGCTTTCTTCTTTTCTACCAAATATTTGAGACAATTCCTCTTCTAGTGTCCCTCCTTATTATAATGGAAACAAGTGTCCTTGCAACTTTGATCTTTTTCTCCTTTTGTGTAGCAACAGGGTTAGCTTTCCCTTGGCCTTCCTTCTTCTTCTTCTACCACTTTTTGGTGCCAGAGGAAGAAGGTGCAAACTTTGTTCCAGAGGTTAAACCTCTATGAAACATTTTGGAGGACGAGGCTATTGGGTTTTATGCCCTAAAACTCGTAGATAGTGAATGTAACATTTGACCGATCGTTAATAAAGTGTTATCAATGTTTATTACAATAAATAATTATTGTTTATCTTAGACTGTTGTATGAGTCTTAAATTGTAACACTCCAAATTTTTTTCTTAATATAATTTCAATATTTTCTAGTATTAGAGGGCATTTTTTGAATTTTGGAAATTCAAAATGTAATTATTGTGATTTAATTGCAAAGAAAGGGGTGTTTCAATTTAGTGGTTTAATTGGAGGGAAGTTATGGAAATTGGATTTTTAATGTCACACAAATTAAATTTGAAATTAATGTTAAGAATCAGTTTCATTTTAGAAGGAAGGGGTGTTTCAATTTAATGGTTTAATCAGAGGGAAGTTATGAAAATTGGACTTTTAATGTCACACAAATTTAATTTGAAATTAATGTCAAGAATTAATTTCATTTTGAAAGGGGGTTATGTCACACAAATTTAATTTGAAATTAATATCAAGAATTAATTTCATTGTGGAAAGGGGTGAGTTTTATTCTTTGTGAATTGAAAATTTTACGGGAGCAAAGGATTAAAAGTTGGAAGTAGGGTCTGTTGAAAGAAGATTTTGGAGACTAGAATCTTGAGGGTGGTTGTCGCTTGAACGACCCAACTTGATTAAAATTGAATTCAAAGATTGATTATTGAAGACTGTCGCTTGAACCGATATTTGAATCTAGTATCGAGATAAGTAATCTTACTTCTGGAAACTGCCCATAGGAAAGACACTAGATGTATGCTAGCATGATAGATTGATGTTATGACAGAACGATAACATGATAGTCTGATAGTATAGTATAACCGATGTATGTTCTTGTATGGGGATTTGAAAGATTAATTGTGCACATAGATACTTGAATGCTACCATGAGATGATATTTGATTCCATGAGGTTGTATTTGATCTGAGGATATTGAGGCGTATATGTATGTTGTAGAACCATGATGTTGAGGTGTATATGTATGTTATAGAACCATGTTGTGATACTTGTGATGTTGAGATTGTGATAGTGTCCTCACTGATTAGTTAGATGCCCACTAGATGTTGTATTTCCTTCGGGATTCACTAGAGGTGGTGTTATCCTTCAGGATTCATCAGAGGTTGTGTTTCCTTCGAGATTCACCAGAGGTTGTGTTTTCTTTAGGATTCACTAGAGGTGGTGGTTTCCTTCGGGATTCACCAGAGGTTATGTTTCCTTCAGGATTCACTAGAGGTGGTGCTTTCCTTCAGGATTCACCAGAGGTTGTGGGTCCTACGGGACTTACTAGAGGTAGTGGACATACTTAACTACAGTAGGATAAAGATCAATTTTTCATGTATATATGTGTCCCATGAGGACTAGAGAAGTTTATACGTACAACTAGAGGTAGGCATATAGAGGATATAGATGCCTAGCCTGACCCCAGTAGTGGGGTTACTTACTAAGTATTTTATACTCATCCTTTCTCATGTCGTTGTTTCAGGTAAGAGTAGAGATGCACCGACGATTGACAAGTGGAATTCGTGATTGAACTACTGGGCCCAGTTCTATGCTTCCGCTCATGATATATAGATTTCTTTTCATGTTTTTCAACTTTCAGTTTTGATTTTTGAAACTTACTATTAAGATTTGTTTTCAGACCTATTTATTATCATTTATGATTTATGGGTACCCTATCGTCTGTTTTTAATATTTGAATTTAATGAAGATCTTTTGGATTGACCTTATTTGTTTAGCATTTATTTCACTATAAAAGGGTGTCGTATTAATTTCCATGCATGCATGTGTTTAGTAATGACCCAACTTGAGTCCTAGGAAGTCGGGTCATTACAGTTAGTATCAGAGTCCATGTTTTGGATTCTGTAGACTGACTTATTATGTAAGTCCAGATTGTCCCTATGGTCCATGAACGGATTCCTCGTCATCGCCAAGTACGTCTTATCAATTACAAGTTTTATGATAGTTGTGCATTAAAATATTTATTTAGCTTAAACATACCAGTTATGTCCTAATGCTAGGCCAGTGACTTGATGGAAGATATTATAAGTTGATTATTCTATTATGATGCTAAAAGGGAAAAAGGTAAATGAATAAATACATACTTAAAATTAAGAGGTTACTTGGCACTAGTTTATCTCATGGAAATTCTGTTAGAGACGAACAAATATATGCCTCAGTTAAGAGATCTTAAAAGATTGATGAAACTATGTAGAGTTATGACAATTTAGGAATAAAGATATGTATATGTTTAAGCCAAGGAATAAAATTGTCTAGATAAGAATTCATTAAGGACTAGTGTTATGTTTTTTGGTTGGGTAGTGTAATTGGTGTTAGTATAAATAAATTCCTTCATAGGCCATGTATTCAAGTATAAGGTTAAAAGTTGTTTTATGGATAAGAAGGAGAAAAAGAAGAGACTATGGAAATATTAAAGATTCTGAGATATTAAAACCAAACATTTTTAAAGGAATTTTAGAAATGAATAATAAGTCATAATCACTTTAGTAATACTACGACTTGATGGACTAGGTAAAGTATGTGTAGTGATATGAAGGATTCTTTTGGAATATCTAGCTAAGTTAATATCAATAAAGGAAGCTAAAATAGTTAGACATGAGTTTAGACTTAAAGGGGATAAAGCAAAGTGTTATTTGTTTGGGTTGAAGGATTATTTTAGAGTACCTAGATTAATTAAATCCATAGCCTTATTGTGATAAGGAGATCAAAGTTGGACAAATTTGAACAAACGAAAGTCTTTTGGAGTTTAAAAGCATGAAAATTGGCAAAGGAGAATTCTACAAGATGAAAATTCTTAGTGAAAGAGATAAGACTTATGGAGGAGTTAAGTAAAATACACTTTAGTAAAGAGATTATGTTCCATTTGGAATGTAGGAGAAAAAAAGTATCCAAGAAAGTTTACTCTTTTGGAAAGAGAAAGGAATTTAATGTGTTCAAAACTCCTAGTTATGTATGGTTTGGAGGCATGATATGAGGGGTTATAAGGAATTTGTTTTGGTGTAAAAGAAAAATATCTCATTATCATGTGGAACTTTAGGAGAATATGAGTTGAATGGAAAGATAGCTTACATAGGTGATCGGTATGGAAATTTTTTTTAACAGAAGAATCTGTTACCAAAATAAAAGTTTGAGATGGGATATGCTAAAATGGAGTTACTAGTAACAGTAGATGTTCAAGAACTATTGACATGGTATGTTGAGGTTTCATTAGTTAAGAGGTAAACCATTGAGGGCATTAGTAAGATTTAAGGGATTTTGACGTAGTGTGCAAGTTCGAAACATGAACTAGCAAGACCATCAATTTGATTTAAAAAGGAACCTAATCCAGCTCGAGGCAGACAAAAGTGGTATATGCACAAAAGTAAGTAAGTTGGATCTTCCAATATTACCATTGGCATAAGGGATAGACTGGTAATAAAGTTGAATTGATAACAAGAAGTTTCTATAGGTGGGTTTAGAGCAGTATAGGATAGTATGTTTTCCTTTGCATGGGCAATGAGTTAACTAGCTCTAGGGAGTACGAGTAATTCAAGATATGACTTATGAATCAAGAAGGTTTTATCGTAAAAACTAACTTTAGGGATCAATTATAGTTATTACAAGGTTATGGAAATGTGTTATCAATTGACCGATGCTTTAGCATCTAGGAACTTCAAAACCTCATTTTCAGAGGGCATTTTAGACTCATCCGCATCAAGGTCTAAGTAATGATATGTGATTGTTTTAAGGCTAAAGGATAACATGAGGATTGGCTCAAGCAAGTTTTATAGCCCATGATAGTATAGAGCCTCATGATGAGTTTCTCATCAATGTCAGACTTAATTAGACAGAGTTATTCTCAGACATGTAGACCCTAAGAGAGACATCATAGTCGGCGCTTCTAGAGTAGAAACATTATTTAGTTGAGTAGATTTGTTCTAGTACGTATCTTCAGATGACGTATTATATAGCATGACCAGTTTCTCCACTACACATATGAAGTTTTCCATGGGACAGAATGGTAAACTCAAATATATATTTTTAGTAGATAAGACTTTCTTAAGCTCACGACAGTTTTCATAGTTCTCAGCTTGAACGTGTTAAAGTATTGTTGGTTTTCAACATCTTAAGTTTCATAGTTATAGATGGAAGGGGTTAAAACACCTCTTTGATACTAGTTTCAGCTATGTCAAACAGTGACCCTTATTTTACATCTAATTTTTAGAAGAGTCTCTAGTTAACATTGGGTACTCGATTGGATTTTAATACAACTTTTCACCCATAGACTGATGGTCAGAAAGAATGTTTGAACCAGACATTGGAGGATATGTTGTGCACTTGTGCGCTAGAGTTTTTAGAGAGTTGAGACTCTCACCTGCATTTGATGGAATTCGCATAATAACTGTTATCCGACTACCATTGGCATGTCGTCGTTTGAAGCCCTATATGGGAAGAGTTGTAGGTCTTCTGTGTGTTGGGATGTAGAAGAGAGGAAATTGTTAGGACCTGAGCTAGTGCAAGCCACAAATAAGGCAATACAAAAGATCAAGGCTCATATGTAAACAGCTCAGAGCAAACAGAAAAGCTACGTCGACGTGAGATGTAAGGACTTGGAATTTGAGACTGGTGATAAAGTGTTCTTAAAGGTGGCACCTATGAAGGGTGTTTTGAGGTTTAGAAGGAAAGGGAAGCTGAGCCTGAGTTCATTGGACCTTTCGAGGTCTTGGAGTGAATTGGTCTCGTAGCTTACCTATTGGCATTGCCTCCATCACTTTCTTCAGTTCATAATGTCTTCCATGTTTCGAGGTTGAGAAAGTATGTAACAGATCTGTCCTATGTAGTTGACTTTGAGCCATTGTGGTTGAATGGCAACTTGAGTTATGAAGAGAGGTCTATGCAGATTCTCGCCAGAGAGGTGAAGATGTTACGCAATAGGGAAATAGTAGTTGTAAATATCTCATGGCAAAATCACCAGTTCGAGGAGGCCACTTGGGAACGAGAGGATGGGATGAGGACCCAGTACCCAGAGCTTTTTTAGGAATGAACTTTCAAGGACGAAAGTTCTTTAAGGCGAGAAGAATGTAACACCCCAAATTTTGTTCTTAATGTAATTTCAATATTTTCTAGTATTAGAGGGCATTCTTTTGAATTTTGAAAATTCAAAATGTAATTATTTTGATTTAATTGCTAAGAAAGGATGTTTCAATTTAATGGTTTAATCGAAGGGAGGTTATGAAAATTGGACTTTTAATGTCACACAAATTAAATTTGAAATTAATGTCAAGAATTAGTTTCATTTTGGAAGGGGGTTATGTCACACAAATTAATTTGAAATTAATGTCAATAATTAATTTCATTGTGGAAGGGGGTGAGTAAAATTCTTTGTGAATTGAAAATTTTATGGGAGGAAAGGATTAAAAGTTAGAAGTAGGGTTTGATTGAAGGAAGATTTTGGAGATTGGAATCTTGAGAGTGGTTATTGCTCAGGCTTCGTTGGGGAATTAAATTCAAAGATTGATTATTGAAGATTGCCGCTATCTGAATCTAGTATCGAGGTAAGTAATCTTACTACTGGAAATTGCCCACGGGCCAGACACTAGATGTATGCTAGCATGACAAATTGATGTTATGACAAAACGATAGCATGATAGACTGATAGTATAGTATAACTGATGTATGTTCTTGTATGAGGATTTGAAAGATTAATTGTGCACATAGATACTTGAATGCTACCATGAGATGATATTTGATTCCATGAGGTTGTATTTGATCTGAGGATATTGAGACATATATATATATATGTTGTAGAGCCATGATGTTGAGGTGTATATGTATGTTATAGAACCATGTTGTGATACTTGTGATGTTGAGATGCCCACTAGATGTTGTGTTTCCTTCGGGATTCACTAGAGGTGGTGTTATCCTTTGGGATTCACCAGAGGTTGTGTTTTCTTCAGGATCCACTAGAGGTTGTTTTTCTTCGGGATTCACCAGAGGTGGTGTTTCCATCAGGATCCACCAGAGGTTGTGTTTTCTTCGGGATTCACTAGAGGTGGTGTTTTCCTTCGGGATTCACCAAAGGTTGTGGGTCCTATGAGACTTACTAGAGGTAGTGGGCATACTTAACTACAGTAGGAAAAAGATCAATTTTTCATGTATGTATGTGTCCTATGAGGACTAGAGAAGTTTATATGTACCACCAGATGTAGACATCTAGAGGACATAGATGCCTAGCCTGACCCCATAATGGGGTTACTTACTTAGTATTTTGTACTCATCCTTTCTCATGTCGTTGTTTCAGGTAAGGATAGAGATGCACCGACGATTGACAAGCGGAATCGTGATCGAGCCACTAGGACCAGTTCTATGCTTCCGCTCATGATATTTAGATTTCTTTTCAATGTTTTTCAACTTTCAGTTTTGATTTTTGAAACTTACTATTAAGATTTATTTTTAGATCTGTTTATTATCATTTATGATTTATGGGTACCCTATCGTCTGTTTTTAATATTTGAATTTAATGAAGATCTTTTGAATTTACCTTATTTATTTAGCATTTATTTCACTATAAAAGGGTGTCGTTTTAAGTTTCATAGATGCATGTATTTAGTAATAGCCCAACTTGAGTCCTAAGGGGTTGGGTCGTTACATGAATTGTACGTGGAGACATACGGGGATTAGTATTCAAGATACTGTCTAAAGGGTCCATAGTATATGGATAAGGTTGGGTACCTTATACTGGTGACACTATGAATGCGACCCACTTTGTATTTGATACAAATGCAATGATCCAACCAGTTCGTGTCGGGGATATGCGATCGAGGGTATTCTATGCAATGAGTTTGCATAAGACCGAACCACAAAATATAACCACTAGATGTAACTCCGTTGACTAGTTAGGTTTCCATTTTAATAGGATGACCTAGCCAACTTAGTCTTAATCTTGAGTTAGTTATGGACTCCTGTTCATGAGGGATTGCCCTTTGATTTTTATGGATAAGAGTGGCTAGTTCGCTGACTCTATAAGCCTACCATTTTGAGAACAAGACCAAGTGGAGAGTTGGGAACATAATTTCACGAGATGAAATTCATTCCTTCCCGACTTTAGGGTAAGTAGATGAGTGTTCCTTTAAGTGGTATCTTCGGGACTTGAACAAAGGGTCCTACCCTCTTACTGGGGATTTCTATTTAATGGTTGGAACATAAACAAGTTGTTCATTAGAGAAGCACTGGTACTTAAGGATATAGAGGTAACCCAGGGGTAAAATGGTAATTTGACCCAACTAGTGTTACAAACACTCATGAAGGACTAACTTGATGTTATTAGTCTATATCCGTGGATACAAAAATGTATCTTTAGTGAGAAGAGTGCAACTATGGGTCTTTAGTGGAATGTACCCACGGTTAATAAATATTGTTTAATATGGTTAATGATTTTAGTCAATTAATCTCATACCATTAGAGCTTCTCGTTTGTAGGTCCTTGAGGTCCCCTTCCTAGCTCATAAAGGGAATTGAGGTAACTATGCTATGAATAAAATTTGAAATGTTCAAATTCACTTAGGAAAATAATATAATGTATAATGATACATTATAATATAAAGTTTATATTTTATTTAAACTTTATAATATAAATTTAATCTTGGATATGATTCGAAATTAATTTATGGGAGAATTAAATATTTGAAGGAGTTCAAATATTAATGAATTGGATTTATATTAAAACTATAGGTTAAAATTAATGTGTATTTGATGCACATTAAAACCATAGGTTACAAGAGAAATACAATTTAATATGATTCAAATGTAAGCCAAATTAAATATTTGATATCTGATGTTGCGCAAGCGCACGCGTCAAATTATAATATAGTAAAACGATCAAGAGACCGAGTATTGTCCTCCGAGGAATTGGTTTGACTCTTTTAGCTATTCAGAGTTCTTTCTAATTTTATTTAGGGGACCAGACTATGATGAGAATCTAATTAATCTAATCCTAAAAATCAAGAAAAGATAACACTGAGGTGAAACTAGACAAAGACACGTTCTAGGGTATAATTTCGTTACGTTAATTAACCAAATTAATTATTTTAACCTTAGATTGATTTCATGAAAATTATAGACCTAGGAGTCTTTTATCCAGGTATCCTCTCTCGAGCTCAACCTTTTCTAATAACTAACCATCGACTTGAATATCTTCTATCGCTTGATTAGCTACAACATTAAGTTCCTCCATCAACAATCTTTATTAATCTCTTATCACTCTCATACATACTTGATTAACAGTTAATATGCTAGATCTAGTCCAACGCCCTCTCTCTCGAGCAATACATTAAGTAACAAACAATTAAACAATGGCCAATTATTCAAAAGCATTAAGAACAAACATGCTAAAATAATTATGTATAAATTCAATCCAAGAAATAACCAAATTAGTTTTCGTAAAATTGCCTTCACATATCACTTTATGATCTCAAAATAGCCTTAAAATTGCCTCTACCTATCAGTTCGGCCACAAACTGCTTATATAGGCAAGAGTCGCAACGTTGTGACCAACGTTGCTGTTGGGATTGGTGTCCTAATTTTTTCGGAGTCTCATTGTTTGTAAAGATACACATTGTTTGATGAATAAAATAATTGTTATTTCATTTTGGCATTTACTCATATCTGATAAACAAAGCTCCTTGGTTATCTTATGTGAACTTAAGCATGTATATGTGATATACAAGTGGATCATGCCTTAAGTGATAACCTAAATAGGTCTGTAGTATAAGGATTAATGTGGGATATCTGATCCTGGTGACACTACGGATACGACCGACTTTATAGAGGTTTGCAAGTATTGTAAACTACTACAGATAATAGATCCTGACCATTCATGTGGAGACGTGCGAGTGGGGGTGTCATATACAAAGAGTTTGTATAAGACTGGACCACGAGATGACTAGACTCTGTATATAATGCCGTTGATACTAGAGACTTACATCTCACCTAAACGACCATAGGTGACACGACCTCAATCCTGAGTGTTTTGGGAACTCCTTCCTTTAAGGGCGGTCCTTTGATTAGTATGGGTGAGAGTGGCCAGATTGCCAACTCAACATGCCTACCTTTTTGGGAACTTGTCTGATCTAGGAGCTGGGAACTCAATCCACAAGATGGAATTCACTCCTTTCCCGAAGCAAGGATAAGTAGAGAGATTGCTCCCTTAAGGACTGATTCTGGGGCTTGAACATAGTGGCCACAACTTCTCTTTGGAAGAGCAGACTTAGTCATAGTAGAACTATGACTTATGTTCATTAGAGGGATCAATGGTACTTAAGGAGTTAGATGTAACTACAGGGGCATAACGGTTATTGGCCCAGCTGTACTTACGAGCGATCTATGAAAGGTTGTCGCACTGTTAATTGGTTAAGATGGACACCTAATATATCTGTGGTAAGAAGAGTTCAACTGTCAGTCTTTAGTGGAGTGTCTAGCAGTTAATGGATGGTGGATCCCGTGACTAAAGAGTTTAGTCAGTTATTCACATACTGTAGGAGCTTCGAGTTACAGGTCCATAAAGTCCCCTTGGTAGCTCAATGGATTCAGTTGAGGATCAGTTCTTGGTGTTAATTTGAAATGTTCAAATTGACAAGAGGTAATTCAATTGTATATGATATGATCGATATGATGTATGAGATACACCTAGTGGAGGATTAATGTAAATGAGATTTACATTGAGTACCATGGAACAGAAAAAGATCTATGTATGTTTCATGAGATGAAATATTAAAACTATAGGTTTTAAATATAGTATGATAAGTTGGTTATCATTTATATTTATAATAATATTAATTATTGGATAATTAAATCTTTTTCTCCAATAACCATTTCAGTGGGAGGTTATTGGTGGTTCATGGTAACCGTGAGATAAAAGAAAAATTGTTTTCCTAATTTTAGTAAGTTTTTGCAAAATGTTGAAAATTGGTTTTGAGATTTTTCTCTCGAAAAAAGAATCTTACAGAAGCTGTCAAGTAAATCGGATTTAGTAAGCGATAACTTGACTAATCTAAACGATTGTGTAGTGTTTTATAAGCGATAGACATGGAACTAAGTGATGAGCTAAACGATCGCTTATCTTTTGCTAGACGATCACTTAGCTTTTGCTAAACGATTGGGCATCGATCTATACGATAGGTTTCAACCATCTCCTACTTGCTCAATCATTTACATGATTGGTGTTTTCTCCTTCGTCTACCTCAAACCAAGTCCACACGGAGTCCACCCTCTGGATTCTGTCACCGAGAATACCAAGGTAGCCTTCTTGGTGGTGTCATACTCAACTCGACACCGTCGAGATTCTGTGGAGGCCATTCGTGCTGTTGGGGTGTTCGTGATAGAGGCGATTGCTGAGGACAAGTGCACGGTGTTCGTGCTGTGTAGCGGTCATATTGTTCGAGCGTTCGAGGTTGCTGTGTTCAAGTCTTCGTGATCAAGAAGCGTGGAGACGAGTCTACAAATGTGTGTAGAGATTTTTTTCTTGATCAATTGTAGTTTCATGCTGTAATTTCTGTAATGAATGCATAACCATTTGTTTTGTTTACGACTGTAATTGTAATGTTCATACATGATTGTAATTTGGAATGATCTTTTCCGTTGCTCATGGAAATCCTCGTGATCGATTTCCTTCAGTTGCAACACTAGCGTTAAATTCACGCCTTTTCTAATCATAGTATCGCAAGTGACATTGCCCTTTTTTTTGACCTTCTTTGGTTTGCAACGTCGCGGAGCAACGTTGTAATGCTCGTTCAATGCTGTCCTGCCTTCGATCTCCACATTTTCTTTCTTTTTCTCCATCGATCATTATCTTAGGTCAAAACTTTGACCTTTTTAGGGGTATTTTGGTCATTAATCTTCCAAAATTTCTTGTTTTCATCCAATTGCTCGATTTCATATAATTAAATAATAAAAGCATCGAAGATCTTAAATTAAGCATAAAACTAACTAAATTCTACGACCAAAAAACGCACTTTTGGAATGTGTTTCACCACCCCAAACTTAGAACTTTGCTAGTCCCAAGCAAAGAAAGAATACGACTATAAGGAGATTCATACAAGCATGCAAATGATTGAAAACCTCACAATTCAGAATAAGCATGTTAAATCCATTCATAGAAACTTTCAAACACATCCCAACATTAAAAGATTTCAAGGCCAAATCTCATCATCTCCCACGTGTGTGTGTGCAAGTCACATTTAATTCAAAACACAAGAACTAAAGTTAGGTTCAAGAGAGTTTCTCTAGTTTTCCTCCTACTTTGGCTCATGCACTAATCATGCACTTTTTTTTTTTTTTTTTTAACAACCAAGGGCCCTAAACTTGCATCATTTTACCTAGGGGCACTAGCTTTCACACATACACTGCAGGGAATTGTACCTAATCAATTTCCAGGTGTCCTAACTAATCACAATAAAGACAACTCTTCTTACCCTCATCCATGCATACACATTACAAGTTTAAACAATAAAAAGATATTTCATGCAAGCACATGAATATATACTCTATTTTTTCTCAAAGGCAAACAATAATATTCTTTTCTTTTCCTCTTAGTCTAACATTACAAACCATCATGCACATCAACCCTCTAACCAGTGGAACCTTTCGAGGTGACAACTAAATACACTCAACCCAATCCTACTTTTAGTTAAAGTTTCTAAATTAAAGTGACTACGTGCTCATACTATGGGAGACTTAAAGAGGGACTTAAAGATAATTTAATTCAAGAGTATCTCATCCCATTTCCACAGCAGGTCATCTAATATGAAAATTTAGAATAACTCATAGGCAATCATAATCACTATATCCTCAACAAATTGCACAATTAAAGCACAACATCATCTTTTCAATTAAAAAAAAAACTAAATTTTTTCTTCAAAATTCAGTCACTCAAAATAATTGGTCAATAATCACGCATAAGACAGTTTTTCTAAATAACATGCATAGTAGGATAAGAACAACCAGACAAGCAAAAGTATATAGTACTTCCCCCACCCCAAACTTTGAAACATGTATTGTCCTCAATACAATAAAATAAAGCACATGAAGTGAGCAAAACTGGCCTGATTAGTGAAGTAATCTATGTGTGTTAGGCTTGTAAACCATGCTTTAATTTGAGGGCTCCTGTAAAACCTGGACTAGAAAAAGATAAAAGACCAAACCATGAGTGGCTGAATTAAAAATAAAAATAATAAAATAAATTAAAATAGAAAAATAAAATAAAAGGTTGGATTACCTTCCAAGAAGCCCTGAGTTTAACATCCAAGCTAGACGACAGGCGAGATTGTCCATCAAGGTACATAAAAATTCTCCCATTTTTCACGTCCCTTCTTGCTTGAATCAATATAACCTATAAAGTCTTGTAGGCTATCCATCTTCTCTTGGGTACCTAAAAGCAGAAAATCATTTTTGGTATTTTTAATTTTTGGAGAATAAAAAGATTGAAAATTAAAAGCAGATTCAAACTGACAAGGCTCATAAGAATATGGACGAGGAAGATCAATGGCAAGAGGACTCTCAGGTGATGGAACATAGGGCTTCTCAACCTCAACCTTAATCACTTGAACTTCCTTATCTAAATTAGACACATCTTCTTTCTCAATCTCATGAATCGACTCTTGGTATGACTCTAATGCTTCCAACTCATCCCCATCATTAGAATCTACAATTATGGACCTCCCTACCTCAGTGGCATTAGAAATATTTTTCTCAAACAAGGCTCTAAATGCATCAACCATCAGACTAAGTTGATCTTCTAAACGTTTCAGGGCTGCCTCATTCTCTACCAATTGAGTTTCTATCCTATCCAACTTTCTCCCCTCTTCCATACAAAACCTCCTAAAATGGGACTATAAGATAGACTCTTCTATCTGGTCCTCTAAAGAATGTTTCTCTTCCGCTGGGGGTGGATAAACATAAAAACTTTTATACTCTTGGGATGGGTAATTGATGGGATATGGAGATGGGTTGAAAAAAAAATTGATGGTGGTGGTGGTGTTGTCGTACTTAGATTAGGTCAGTAAAACCCATAAGGCCATCCAAAATTATAATAAGACATGGTAAAGCAAACACCACAAAAGAAAATCACAAAAGAGAAGACTCAAATAAAAAAGAAATCGAAAAAAAAATCTACACCCTAAATTTTAGTAAGTCAAATCTCTTAAATATTAAAAAAAATCAAAGCACAAGTCCCCAGCAACGATGCCAAAAACTTGATGTTGCAAAAGTGCACGCGTCAAATTATAATATAGTAAAACGGTCAAAAGACCGAGTATTGTCCTTTAAGGAATTGGTTCGGCTCTTTTAGCTATTCAGAGTTCTTTCTAATTTTATTTAGGGGACCGCTAATTAATCTAATCCTAAAGAGAAAGAAAAGATAACATCGAGGTGAAACTAGACAAAGACACATTTTAGGGTATGATTTCATTATATGGATTAACCAAATTAATTATTTTGACCTTAGATTGATTTCATGCAAATTATAGACCTATGAGCCTTTTATCTAGGTATCCTCTCTCAAGTTCAATCTTTTCTAATAATTAACCATCAACCTGAATCTCTTCTATCGCTTGATTAGCTACAGTACTAAGTTCCTCCATCAACAATCTCTATTAATCTTCTATCACTCTCGTGAATACTTGATTAGCAGTTTAACACACTAGATCTAACCCAACGACCTCTCTCTCGAGCAAGAAATTAAATAAAGAACATTCAAACAATGGCCAATTATTCAAAAGCATTAATAATAAACATGTTAAAATAATTATGCATTAATTCAATCCAAGAAATAACCAAATCAGTTTTCACAATCCATAAAACTAGATTAACATCCTAGAAACACAGATAAGTCGCTCATGGTTACAACATAAACATAGACCATTCATGGGGTTTCCAAACACAAAGGAACAAAAAATAAAAGAGGGAAGAAATTTCAAGTCGTGTTCTTGACTCTCATCCTCGAATTCAGAATCGCAACCCAACGATCTCTTCAAATCTTTGATCCCTTGAATCTCCGAGATGGCACCTCTATCTAGAATTACACTCCCCAGGGAGGCCTCACCGAAATATTGCTTTACACTCTCAAAATAGCCCTAAAATTGCCTCTACCTATCAATTCGCCACAAACTACTTATATAGGCAGCAGTTTTAGCGTTGAAACGTTGCGACCAGTGTTGCAACGTTGGCGTTAAAGTCACGCCTTTTTTAATCGTAGTGTCGCAAGCTGCAAGTGAAGACGGGTAGAAATGCACATCATCTTAGGCCTTTTATTTATAAATATGAGTATTGTTAAGTGAAATATGCGGCGAATATGTTAGGAATTCATGAGAAAATGAGTTTTCGTTGTTCGACATTAAGAATCTTGGCTAACCCACTACTATGCGTTATTATGCATTCAATTGTCTATCTTTGTAGCTGACGCAGGAAGCGGACGCATATGCGAAAGCCGGGCTATCGCAAAGACGACCGCATGTGGAGAATTTCTCCATCACAAAGGAGAACACATACGTTCGACACATGGATGTTGCAGCCATCAACCGTATGCGTCCATTGCATAGACATTGCGGTCGCCAAGCGAATGCGGTCATTGCTGAGAAGTTGCAAGCATTGAGCGAATGTAGTCATTACAAAGAGATTACGGTTACATGATGATATCCATAATAGAGGGACGAACGCAAGGTTGGTGGAACGCAACATGAACGCATTCCTCGGGAGAATCAAAAGATGATGTTGACATTTCACCTACCATGCCGTTAGCAGCAGAGATTCAGAAAAGGACCATCGCGCCGCGAATGTCAGAATCAGAGCAGATCCATTAATGTTGTCATCCAGCTCTATAAATAGAAGCCGCTGAGTAGAATTTCAATTTATCCAAGGATTTTCGCCTGAGGCTTGCCTTAGGGTGGATCCTTGTGATCCAGACCAAAGCGTGAAAAGATAGCTTGAGAGTTCTTCATCTCCTTCATCCATTTCGAATGACGATCGGAGCCTTCACCGGAGTCATAGCTCGAGAGAGTCTGCTCCACCGCCCATCCATGGCACCATCGGCAGCCTTGACACACATCTGATGGAAGCAAAAAGACATTGCTTCTAGCTAGTCTTTCCATATCTCTTCTTTTCTTGTATTGTATTGTATTATATTTTGACTTAAGGAATTAATACATTTTATGATCAATGCATTTCTATATTTTCCTTCGACTCCATCTCCATCTTCATCCACTTAGCATCCTTAACCTTCATTGCATCACTTAGTGAGTTTGCTAGAGTATCGCATACTTAATCATGTGGCATAGGAATATGAAGCATGTAGCAAACCACCGGGAGGTGTGCGTTGCAAGAGTGTTGTGAGAAAACCTTATTTTCTTAGTGTGAAGCTATAGCAATGCCTGTCTATAGGCGGATACAATGTTTGTCTATGAGTAAAGTCAGCAACAACCAACTGCTTGGGAGGGTAAATGGTTGATCGCATTAAGCAATGTAAGCCAGTATTCACTAGAGATAGGAATACTTTTACGTCAGTCAGGTTTATGCAATTACCTTGTCTTATGAGTGCATCATTCATCATTTAGGCATACATGGGCGAGCAGTCTAAAAACCAAATCTAAGTCTCGGGAGAGCGGATTGGATCGCATAAGCAAGAATGGGGAACTTAGTGTATGCACCCTATGGATAAGATATTGCATGCGTCCAGAAGTAGGATACGGTGGTATGTGGTCATCTTGTTTATGTGTGGGAGCATATGAGCAGGAATAGAGACTTAGAAATAAGACCTCTCGACACTATCGCATATACATCGCATGCGTTCTAGAAATAGGCACAAGTGTGTATAGCATGATCGCATAGCTTTGCGCTGGCTAGGATTGCCGTTGCAGTCAAGCTCAGTGTGCAGTGAAGGCATCCTCACATTTTATCTATTTTCCATGCACTTACTACGCGTCAATAGTTGCCGTGTCTCTACCTTTCATTCATATTCCCATTGCTTTGTTTGTTAGTTAGGAGTAGGAGTAGTGCTTAGCTTATAACCCCTCCATCATTCTTTTATTTATCCGCTGCAAACACATCACCGCATACATTTAGCTACAAGTCCCTGAGTTCGACCTTGGATCACCTGAGAAACTTGTGTTTGCGTTATACTTGGCGCGAGCGCAAGAAAACTTGTGACAGAAATGCACGGTCATCGCATATAAGAGTAACACATATTTTCATTCCAACGCACCACCAACGCATGATAATAAAACATAACTTAAGACATACATCGCATAATTGCATCCTACTAATTATAGTCACCAAGTTTTTGGTGGCTAATTTTAGTTATCAGCAAGCAGTGTTGCAACGCTACACTATTTTTCAACCCTTGTAGCGTCGCGGGACAGCGTTGCAATGCTCGTTCAATGCTGTCCTGCCTCCGATCTCTGCATTTTCTTTCCTTTTTCTCCATTGATCCTTACCCTAGATCAAAACTTTGACCTTCTTGGGGGTCCAAAATTGTTTGTTCTCATCCAATTGCTCGATTTCCTACAATAAACAATAAAAGCATCAAAGATCTCAAATTAAGCATAAAACTAACTAATTTCTAAGCCCAGAAAACGTATTTTTGGAATGTGTTTCAACGTCTAATTTAATTGGAGAACTAAAACTATAGATTATGTGAGAGATGTTTCATTTAAATTTTAATTAAATATTAATTAATTAGTTCTTAATTAATAATTAATTTAATTAGATAACTCCCATGTAGGGGAGTTATCTAAAAATGTGGGTGGTTCCACGTTTCCACATTTCTCTACTTTTCTATCTCGGTTGATTAAAAAATTGGTTTTGATCACAAAGGAAGAAAGAGAAAAATATGGTACATAATAGTTCTGGCCTTTTTATTTCTCTCAAAGAAAATTCCTCCTTCTCCCTTTATTTTACCCAATTCAATTGGTTCCCACAAACCAAAAATTACCAAAGCTTTCTCACAGGATAGGAAGGTTGCTCTTTTGGTGGTGTTCTAAAATCCCAATTGGAGAATTGAATTTTCACTTGGTTCTATAAAGGTAAAGATTTTATATCTCTTTTCTGTGATTTTTAAACATGTTCAACATAGGTTTTATAGCAATCTATTTTTTGTTTTTCTTTGGTCTCTATATTATTTTTCAAATGCCTAGTGTATGAGTATTTCAAAAATCTCAAATTAATAATGAATTTTGGTTATGTGCTTTCCGCTCCGATAGGGCTTTCATCCTTACAATTTGTATCAGAGTCTTCTCATATAATAATTAGGATTCTGAAATTTGCACTGGGTTTTGGTGGGATTAATTGCATTATGATTGTTTATTTCGAATAAATGTTTATGGTATTTTTGGCCTTAGATTTATATGTTTTTTATTTGATCAATTGTAAAGGCCCCTGTGTTTTTGGGTGTTTTAATTATATAAATCGAGTCTTTGTAAGTCCGTGTCTAGAATTAGGACCCTTGGCGATGAAGATCGAGACCAATTCTGCAAAATTTCGGAGAACTGAGGCTGAGAAATTGAAAAAAAAAAAGGAAACGACATTGTACGAAAAAGAAGGCCTGACCTCATGCTGGTTCAGTCCGATTCAAACTGGTTCAGTCCGGTTCAAGCTGGTTGGGTCCAGTTCTGTGCTATTTTGGCTTCATTCACATTTTTGGGGTCCGGTTTGAAGTGGTTCGAGTTGGTCTGGTCTAGTTTTGGAGCGACAGAAGCTTATTTTAGGATAAATTAGCATAATTATTGTAACTTAATTGGTTTATTTATCCTAGGGGCCAAAATTACCGGTTCATTTGCTATTTAAATGTTTTATGGATGTCATTTAGATAAATCCTACCATAGATTAAGCATGTTCAAGCATTTTAATATATTATAAGCGTTATAATGTATGGTATTAATGCATGATATTTATTTAATTTTATGAGTAATTTAATGTAATTGTTATCTTAGGTTAATGTAATTAATAAAGCATGAAACATGACATTACTTAGTTTAAATATAAAAGTTATATTTAATTGAATGTCTTGAGCATGCTTGTTTGATCTCCATGATTGGCTTTAATATAAAGTTTTATGTTAATAAAATTATGAAAATCAAAGATGCATTGAGCATGAAACATCCATAGTATAGATGCAATGCATATAGTATGGATATAGTATGGATTATTTAATTAATTAGAATATGATTGTTAATTAAATTAAACCATAGAGAGCATGACTATAGAGCTAATCATTAAAAATTGAAAATATTTTCAAAATTAATGATTAGAAACCATCAATCTATAATGAAGAATTGCATGTAAACATAGGATCGTAGGATAATTAATTAATTTTAAATTGTTTAAAATTCATTAGACCTAAGATCATTTTAATTCTAATTGGATTAGAATTATTTCTTACTTAGTTTTAAAATTTTTTTAATGAACTAAGTAGGAAAAACATTATTATGATTATAAGGGAACTTTACCAGTTAGGTTCTGTCTAGGCTGGAGGTATTTAAGTTGACGGTTTATAGAACACCTCCTATCTGGGAACTCACCTAGAACTTGAGTTGAATTAGTCATAGTTTAATGTCAGCATGCAATGTCATTAGGTTAATTAAAAAGGTACAATTCACCTAGAAAATAATGTAAAGACCTTTTTATAAGAGTTATAATAGGCATAGACTTAGAAAGATTGACTTAACCGGATTTATCTAAGTTAGATAACCCTAAAATATGTTAGGACACTAGTGGGAGGAAGTACAAAACAAGATATTTATATCAAGTTTTTCTTCTATGTCCCTGTATGTTCACAACGTGAGATCCATGCTCGACTTCGTGCCACCTTGGGCATAGCCTCCCTTCAGAAATTGTTTGCATGGGTCAATAACAAACTTCACTATGAAGGCTGAGTATATAGCTACTTGTGAAGCAGTTAAGAAAGCAGTTTGGCTTAGGAAGCTCCTAACATATTTGAAAGTTTTTCCAAATATGGACCTGCCCATTACATTATACTATAACAACAGTTGGGCAGTAGCCAACTTGAAAGAACCTCGCAACCAAAAACGAGGAAAGCTTATAGAGAGGAAATATCACCTAATACGGGAGATCGTGCAACGAGGAGATGTGATCGTCACAAAGATCGCTTCGGAGTACAACATCGTCGATCCATTTATGAAGGCTTTCTTGGCTAAAGTGTTCGAGGGTCATCTAGAGAGTCTAGGTTTGTGAGATAAGTATATAGTTTAATCTAGGACAAGTAGAAGATGTGTAATGGATATAAGAATGCCCTAGTTTATTGTATTTGTATATTTACTTTTCATGTAATGTACTTATACATTTGACATTTCTAGCTTTGGATTATTTATTGTATATACATCCCACTAACTAGAGTTTTAGTTCAAGTGGGAGTTTGTTGGGTTTTATGTCCTAAAACTCGTTGATAATAAATGTAACATTTAACCGTTCATTAATAAAATTTTATTAATGTTTATTACAATAAATAGTTATTTCTTATCTTGTATTTATCTTGCCTAAATAACCATAATCCAATAAACTAACATCTAGACTGTTGTATGAGTCTTGAACTGTATGTGGAGATATACCAGGATTAATATTTAAGATATAACCTAAAGGGTCCATAGTATATGGATAAGGTTGGGTATCTTATCCTGGTGATACTAACATGCAACGGAAGATATCATAATTAATAAGCACTCTAATTATACTTAATTTGAGTTTAAAAACCATGCATTGAAACAAAATTTCAAAGAAAGGTTTTCAAGAACTACAACCTTTGATGATTCTCTTCAATTTCAGTTTCCCTCCACGAATTAGATCCTCAAATCAACAGAGGACTACCACAGAGACCTTCTCTACTATTCTCTAACTTGGATTGAGATGTGGAATCTCTAAATTTGAGCTGGATTTGAATGAAAGTGAAGAGGGTTTGAAGAGTTTCTGGTACATCAGAAAATTCAACACAAAATCTGATTGTATGTTCACTTAATTGAAGTTCAAATTCTCAATTTATACAAGTAGATTATATAGATTTGAGTAAAAGACTGATGTCACTTCAATTTCATGACATGAGGTGTTTATTTGAATGGGAAAATCCAATATTAGATTTTCCTATTTTCAATTTTTAAATTCAATTTAATAACTTAATTTGATTAATTAATTTTAAATTAAAACTGATTTTTCAAAAACCAATTTTTAATTTAGTTTTTATAATTTTGAATTTTTTTAAAAAATCCAAAATTCTAATTAATCAAATTACCAATTTTGAACAAATTTCAAAATGGAATAAAATTGAATAATTAATTAAACTAATTTAATTAATTTAAATTAATATCAAATATCAAATATTATATTTCACCTCATCAAATATTTAAATCATTATTTAAATATTTTTGAATTTTTCATTTTTTTTAATTTCAACAAAATTAAACATTTCAATTACATCAAATATAATTAATGGAAATCCTAATTGAATTTGAAGACTTCAAATTCAAAATCCTAATTTCGAATTTCAACATTTCAAATTCACTTAATTCACTAATCCAAGATAATTTTACGAGCTAGTAGAGGGACCTAATGGACTTACAGATCATGAGCTCCAACGATTTGAGATTAATGGGCTAAACTCTTTAGACCGAATTAATCAATATTCGTTAACTATCGAATCACACCACTTGTAAACAATGACCCTCTCGATCATTTTAACCATAATCAGTAAGTCGATCTTTCACAAGTTGTTCGTATTTACAACTAGGTCAAAATTACTATTTTACCCCATAAATACATCTTGCTCCTTTAAGCTCCCACCGATTCTCTATTGAACAATTTGGTTTATAGTTTAACTTGTAAACAATGACCCTCTCCATCATGAGAGGGCAGGCCCCATTGTTCAAGACCAGAAATCAGCGCTTAAGAGAACAACCTATATGTTAACCCTAAGTTGGGTAAGAGTGAATTCCATCTTGCAGAACTATGTCCCTAGCTATCTATCCGGTCTTATCCCTAAAATGGGAGGCTTATTGAATAGTGTTGTTGGACTACTCTCACCTATGCAGATCAAAGGATAATCCTGAATAAACAGGAGTTCATAGCTAGCTCAGGATTAAGATCGAGCTAGTCATTTAATTTGAAATAGTCAGTTTTAACAGTAAATGGTCATTATAAAGAAAAGTGACTATTTCGATGTCCGGTCTTATGCAAACTCATGACATAGGATGTCCCTACTCACATGTCTCCACATGAATGATTTTGGGATCACATCATTTGTATCAGTATACAAAATGGGCCGCATCCAATAGTGTCACCAGGATGAGGTACCCAATCTCATCGATATACTTATAGACCATTTTGGCTATATACTAAAACTTGATCTACTTTTATGTCGCCACATAAAGTTAAAGTATTCATATTATAGCTATGGATTCGTTTATTGGATTTTTATAACAGAATGCAATATCAATAATGAATAAAATACTCAATAATACTTTTATTCATAAATAGAATATGTTAACAATATTTACAAACTGCGAATTTTAATACATTCTCAACATATGGTCCACTTTGTATTTGATACAAATGCAATGATCCAACCCATTCGTGGGGACATGCAAGTGGGGGTATCCTATACAATGATTTTGCATAAGACCGGACCACGAAATAGTAACCATTAGATGTAAATCCGTTAACTAGTTAGGTTTCTATTTCAATAGGATGACCTAGGCAACTTAGCTTTAATCCTGGGTGAGTTATGGACTACTGTTCATGAGGGATTGTCCTTTTATTTGTATGGGTGAGAGTGGCCAGTTCGCTAACTCAATAAGCCTAACATTTTGGGGCAAGACCGAGAGGGAAGTTGGGAACATAATTTCACGAGATGAAATTAACTCCTTGTCGAATTTAAGGCAAGTAGATGAGTGTTCCCTTAAGTGGTGTCTCTGGGATTTGAACAAAGGGCCCTACCCTCTCACTGACTCGAAAGGGGTTTCTGTTTAATGGTTGGACCATAAATAGGTTGTTCATTAGAGGAGCACTGGTATTTAAGGATACAAAGGTAACCCAGGAGTAAAACGATAATTTGACCTAGCTGGTGTTACGAACACTTGTGAAGGACTAACTTGTTTTCATTGATCTATATCCGTAGACATAGAAATATATTTGCCGTGAGAAGAGTGCAACTATGGGTCTTTAGTGGAGTGTACTCATAGTTAACGAATATTGTTTAATTTTGGATATGATTCGAAATTAATTTATAGGAGAATTAAATATTTGAAGGAGTTCAAATATTAATGAATTTGATTCATATTGAAACTATAGGTTAAAATTAATGTGTATTTAATGCACATTAAAACTATAGGTTATGAGAGAAATAAAATTGAATATGATTCAAATGTAAGCCAAATTAAATATTTGATATCTAATATGGAGATAATTTAATTGGAGAATTAAATAATAATTTAATTTAGTTTAATTTAATTTAATTTAATTAATTGAATTAAAACTATAGATTATGTGAGAGATATTTCATTTAATATGATTTAAATGAAATCATTAATTATTTACAAATTAATAATTAATGATTAATTAATTATTTATGAATTAATAATTAATTTAGTTAATTTAATAGGGGGATTATCTAAAAATGTGAGTGGTTCAACGTTTCCACGTTTCTCTACCTCTCTATCTTGGTTGATAAAAAAAATTGGTTTTGATCACAGAGGAAGAACAAGAGAAAAATCTTGCACATAATAGTTATGTCCTTTTTACTTCTCTCGAAGAAAATTCCTTCTTCTCCCTTTCTTTTTCCCAATTCAATTGGTTCCCAAAACCAAAATTACCAAAGGTTTCTCAAAGGATAGGAATGTTGCTCTTTTGGTAGTGTTCTAAAATCCCATTTGGAGAATTGGATTCTCACGTGGTTCTACAAAGGTAAAGGTTTTCTATCAATTTTCTATGATTTTTAAGCATGCTTAACCCAGGTTCTAATTTTACAGTAGGCTATTTTTTGTTTTTCTTTGGTCTCTGTATTATTTCTGAATTGTCAAGTATATGGATATTTCGAAAATCCCTAATTAATAATGAGTTTTGATTATGTGTTTTCCGTTGTGATAGAGCTTTCATCCCTACGAAGGCAACATTTACCTCACCCTTCTGTTCCTTGACTTTCATCAAGGAATGATGTGTTTGTAGGTCAATGTGCAAGGGTGGTCAGGTTGTAGTGAAGCTTGTCCATAACATGATACTACAGAATTGTAGGAAACTTTCAGGTAAAGTTTCCAGGATGAAGCTAACCTGACTGGCCTCATCAATTACAAACTCGTTCATCTCCGCCACGTTAAAGTGGACCATCTATTGGATTCAGGAAGCAATCAACGAAAGCAAAACAAGATCATTAAGCATTCTAATTCATTAATTTTGACTTCAAACTAAGCATGCTCATAAATTAAAAATAGAGTTTCAACACTAACCTTTGAAGTACCTTTGATACACAATGTCCAGCTGCTATCTCCTTCTTCTTTAGATGTGAACCACCACAAGGTCTTCCCTACTATTCTCTTGGTGTCTTAGATTGAGTTGTGGGACTCAAAATAAGCGTGAATCGAGGGGTATTGAAGAGGAGGTTATTGGTTTTACACAATGTGAAGAACACTTCTTCAACACAAGTTCTCAGCTTGTTGCAACGATTGCTCTCCATCTTTTCCACTAAAAAATTTAGCTTTATATTGCATGAATCATAGTTCATGTATGAATAGTTGAGCCGAAGAGAAATGGAATTGTGTGTGAGCTGTTGAAATTTGAAAGTGGAAAAATCCCAGTTTCCATTTCCAACTTTCTTCTTTTAATTTTGATTTCCCAAAATCAAAAACCATTTTAATCAAAAAATGAAATTTTATTAATTTTAAAAAATCAATTCAATAATTAATTTTAATAAAATTAATAAATTAATAAAATAATTTTATTAATTTAATATCAAATATTATATTAATTCCTCACCAATTCCATTATCATGAATCTTTATTTCATGAATTTAATATTTAAATCATATTTAAATATTAATCGACTCTCCAATTCCTTTAATTCCAAAATTAAATGTGTAATTATATCACATATAATTACTAATTCTCTTAATTCTAATTTGAACGTTTCAAATCAACTTATCACGCTACTCTAAGGCTAATCTGTTTGTGAGCTAGTAGGGGGACCTAGTGTACCTACAGATCATGGGCTCTAACGATTCGAGATGAATTGGCTAAATTCTTTACACCGAATTAACCCCCATTTGTTAACTACTGGGTCACTTCACTAAAGCCCGTAGTTGCACTCCCTTCACTATAGATATATTGTATCCACTCGATATAACCACGATTAGTAAGTTAACCCTTCACAGGTTGTTTGTAATAACGGCTGGGTCAAAAAGCTGTTTTACCCCCAAGATGATCTCTTGTTCTTTAAGTCTCACTGATTCTTTAATGAATAATTGGTTTGTGATCGAATCATCAAACCGAGTCCCTTTCGAGCCAATAAGAGAGTGGGGCCCCTTGTTCAAGACCCAGAGTCAGCACTTAAAGGAACAACCTTTCTACTATCCCTGAAAGTGGGTAGGAGTGAGTTCCATCTTGCACCCTATGTCCCTAGCTATCTATCGATCTTACCCCTGAAATGGGAGGCTTATTGAGCCGACGTTGTTCAGCCAGCCCTCACCTACTAAATCTAATGATAATCTCGAATAAACAGGAGTTCATAGTGAACTTAGAATTAAGGTCAAGTTATCTAGGTCATCGCTTTGAAATAGCCAGCCTTAAATAGTAAATAGCGTTATAAAGTAAGAGTGACTTATTTCGTGGTCCGATCTTGTGCAAACTCATTGTAAAAGACACCCACACTCCTCATATCATCACACGTATGAATCAGGATCACTTCGTTTGTAGCACTTTACAATTACAGAATGGGTCGCATCCGATAGTGTTACCAGAATAAGGCACCCAATCTTATTCATATACTATAGATCATTTTGATTATTTATTCAAACTTGATCCACTTTTATATCTCCACATAAAGTTCAAGTATTCATATAATAGTCATGGATCATAGTTTATTGGATTTAGACCTTATAAGTGCAATTTATAGATTCAATATCAACTTTATTGAAGTAATGTCAAATAACATCTTTATTGATAATAAAATATGTTTAACTTTACAAACTGCGAGTTTTATAATATACGAATAAGGTTGGATGCCTTATTCTGATAACACTACCGGATGCAGCCCACTCTGTAGTTGTTACCAAAATAAGGCACCCAATCTTATTCGTATACTATAGATCATTTTAACTATTTACTTAAACCTTATCCACTTTTATGTCTCCACATAAAGTTCAAGTATTCATATAATAGCCATGGCTCTTCATTTATTGGATTTAGTCTTTACAAGTGCAATTTAAAAATTCAATAACAACTTTATTGAAGAAATGTTGAATAACATTTTATTGATAATAAAAAATGTTTAACTCTACAAACTGCGAGTTTTAGAACATACAACCCAACAAACTCCTACTTGGACTAAAACTTTAGTGGATATATACAAATATATACAATATTGAGTTCAATAAGAGAATAAATACAATAAATTAGGACATCAGATACCCAGTTGTATGTCCTAAAACTCACAGTTTGTAAGATTAAACATATTCTATTTTCAATAAAGATGTTATCGAGATTTTGTTCAATAAAATTGTCATTGAATATATAAATTGCACTAAATCCAATAAACTAAAATCCATGGCTATTACATGAGTACTTGAACTTTATGTGGAGACATAAGAGTGGATCAAGTTTGAGTAGATAGCCAAAACGGTCTATAAGTATACAGATAAGGCTGGGTACCTTATTCTAGAAATACTATTGGATGCAACCCACTTTGTACTTTGTACAAATGATGTGATCGTAAATCGTTCCTGTGAGTGGGGGCGTCCTATGCAAAGAGTTTGTATGAGACCGTACCAAGAAATAAGCCAATCTTACTTTATAACGTTGTTTACTGTTTAAGACTAACTATTTCAAAGTGATGACCTAGGTAACTCTACCTTAATCCAGAGCTAACTATGAACTCCTATTTATTCAGGATTATCCTTATATTTTCATGGATGAAGAGGCCCAATAGTGTCGGCTTAATAAGCCTCCCATTTCAGGAGTAAGACCGGGTAGATAGTTGGAGATATAGGGTTAAAGATGGAATTCTCTCCAACCTGCTTTTAGGGATAATAGAGAGGTTGTTCCCTTAAGTGCTGACTTCGGGTCTTGAACAAGAAGCTCTACCCTCTCATTGGCCCGAGAGGGACTCGATTTGGTGATTGGATCACAAACCAATTGTTCATTAGAGGATCAGTGGGACTTAAGGAACAAGATGTAATCTCGAAGGTAAAACAGTTTTTGACCCAACCGTTATTACGAACAATCTGTGAAGGATTAACTTACTGATTATGGTTAAATCAAGTGGACAAAAATATATGTATAGTGAGGGGAGTGCAACTATTGCGCTTTAGTGGAGTAACCCAGTAGTTAACGAATGTTGATTAATTTGATTTAAAGAGTTTGGTCAATTAATCTCGGATCGTGGGAGCCCATGATCTGTTGGTTCATTAGGACCCCTTACTAGCTCATAGGCGAATTAAACCTTAGAATAACATGATGAGAGAATTTTAAATGTTCAATTTCGAATTAGGGGAATCAGTAATTATATACGATATAATCACACGTTTAATTTTCGAATTAAATGAATTTAAAGAATTAGATAATATTTAAATTTGATTTAAATATTAATTACATGAATAGGGATTCATGTTTTGGAATAGATGTTATACTAATTTAATATTTGATATTGAATTAATTGATTAATTAAATTGTTTAATTAATTATTTAGAATTGATTTTACTTAAAAATAATTATTAGAATTAGTTTTATTTAAATATTAATTAATGAATTAATATTTTATAGAATTGAAATTCTATTTAAATTTGAAAGTTGAAATTTCAAATTAATATGGTTTTGATAGAAAAATCATAATCAAATACACCTCGTATTCCACTAACTAATTGAGGTATTTGGTGTTAAAAAGTCAGGCAATCTGGTGGATGAAAAAATGAATTAAAAACAAATTCACTTGGTTGAGAGAAGGGTTCATGCAATTCACAACTTGATGAAGAAAGAGTTCTTCATTTCTAAGACACCAAAAGACTTTCCAATCTCCAAGGATTCCCTAATTTAACTCTCATTTTGGATCCCACAATCCAATCTAAGTGTCAAGAAAATAGTAGGAAAAACCAAGTGGTGGTTCACATCCTTTTGAAGAGGAAATTCAAATTGGAGTTGCTGAATTGAAGAGTTCAACAAAGGTAATCTCGAAATCCGATTTCTCTTGTTATGGACATACATGTTTCTATGCTAAAATTGATAGAATTAGAGTGCTTAAGATCCTAATTTCTTTCGCTAACTGCATGCTAACTCCATCACATTATAATCTTGAACTTTGTCAAACTAACTTGCATGATCTTATATACTAGATTTACCAACTCATTACACGTCAATGTGCTCGAAACTAGCAAACCCTTCAAATGACCTATAGTATAGCGTTCTTTTGTGTCATCCCATGTGTTGAAGCTGATGCCCTAAAGTCCCGTGTCCTATAGTTTGTAAACAGTTTGTACAAATGCTTGTGATATATAATATATGATATTTACTTCACTTCTTGATTTTTCTCATTTAAATGTTTTATTTTATTTACTACAAACCAATAAACTAAAATCTCTGGTTGTCTTTATGTAACTTAAGCATGTATATGGTGACATACAAGTGGATCATGTCTTAAGTGATAACCAAAATAGTTTGTAGTATATGAATAAGGAGGGAAACCTTATCCTGGTAATGCTACGGATCCGACCCGCTTTGTGGAATAGTTACAAGTGTTGTGACTTATCACAAATGGTCTGATCCTGATCATTCGTGAAAGGGACATGCGAGCGGGGGCGTCCTATACAAAAAGTTTCTATAAGACCTGACCACGAAGTGTAAATGTCTCGTTATATAACACCATTCATGATAGGGACTTCACTTCACTAGGATGACCATAGGTAACATGACCTTAATCCTGAGTGAGTTGGGAACTCCTGCCATTGAGGGCGGTCCTTTGATTTGCATGGGTGCGAGTGGCCAGGCCGCCGACTCAAACCTACCATTTTAGGGATTCATCTGATTTGGGAGCTTGGAACTCAGCTACACAAGATGGAATTCACTTATTCCCCAAAGCAGGGGCAAGTAGATAGATAGCTCACTTAAGGGCTGATTCCAAGGCTTGAACGATGTGGCACCACACTCCTTCTCATGGCCCGAGAGGTGTTCACACATAGTTGGACTATGTTGTATTTTTCATTAGAGGGATCGGTGGTACTTAAAGAGTGATATGTAACTACAGGGGAAAAACGGTAAATTGGCCTAACTGTACTTACGAGCATCTGTGAAGGGTTATCGTACTCATGATTGGTTATACCCGATGGACACAGAAATATATCTATGGTAAGAAGAGTTCAGTTATCGATCTTTAGTGGAATGCCTGGCAGTTAACGGATGGTGGATCTTGTGACTAAAGAGTTTAGTCAGCTATTCACGTACCGTTGGAGCTTCGAGCCATAGGTCTATAAGGTCCCCGTGGTACTTAATGTAAACCTCATTTACATCAATCCTCGACTAGATGTATCTCATACATCATACCAATTATATCATATATAATTAAAATACCTTTTGTCAATTTGAACATTTCAAATGAACATTAAGAACTGGTCCTCAACTGAATCCATTGAGCTACCAAGGGGACCTTATGGACCTGTAGCTCGAAGCTCTAACGGTACGTGAATAACTGACTAAACTATTTAGTCATAGGATCCACCATCTGTTAACTACCAGACACTCTATTAAATATCGACAACTGAACTCTCCTTACCACAGATATATTTTGTGTCCATCTTAACCAATCAGCAGTGCGACAACCCTTCAGAGATCGCTTATAAGTACAGCTCGGCCAATAACCGTTATGCCCCTGTAGTTACATTTGTCTTCTTAAGTACCACTGATCCCTCTAATGAACATAAGTCATAGTCCTACCATGACTGAGTCTTCTTTTCCAAAGAGAAGTTGTGGCCACTATGTTCAAGCCCCGGAATCAGCTCTTAAGAGAGCAATCTCTCTATTTATCCCTACTTCAAGAAAGGAGTGAATTCCATCTTGTGGATTGAGTTCCCAACTTCCAGATCAGACAAGTCCCCAAAAAGGTAGGCATGTCGAGAGGCTATTCGATAGCGTCCGCCTACTAAATGAGATCACACCCGCGTTTTCTAAACGATCGCCCGCGATTTCTTAAACGATCGCTTAGCACCTGAGCGTATCTAAACGATCGCTTACCTTTTCATAGACGATCGATTAGCATTTACTACACGATTGTGTACCCCAACCTAGAGGATCAAGCACCCAACTATACGATAATCTTCTCTTTCTCCCACTTGCTTGTTCGTAGTACACGATAGTTTTTCCTCCTCTCCTCTACCAATTCCATCAAAGTCCACCCTTTAGATTCTCACTCCGAGAATACTAAGGGCTTCAAGTGGTGGTATCGTCCCCGTTCGTTGTTGTTCGTGCACTGCTGTTCGTGTAGACGACTGTGGTGTTGATAGGTTATTGCTTGCTGGACGAGAAAGAGTGAAAGAAGTTCGTTCACAGTGAGACCGAGTTCTTGTGAAGAAAGTCTTCAACTAGTAAGTCCTCGATCTCTTGTATTTAATCTTGTAAAGCATGCTAGTAATTAGTGGTTCAATGCATATCTGTATGTTAGAATGTATGTGTTGTAATTCTGTCACAATGAATTAGAAAGATCCACTTCCGCTCATAGGTACTCTTGTATAAGATATCCTTCAATTGGTATCAAAGCCAAGTTTCTGATATTCCAATTTCATTGATGTAAAGAATTACATATATATTCTCAGTGGGTGCAGCATGTCTACTCTCTCTTTAATTGTTAAATCGCTTGTGGATGTATGGAATAATGGAGTTTTCTGGGAAGTAACCACGGTTTGTTAAATTTTACATTTTCAGTTAATTGTAAAGGCCCTTGCATTTTTTGCCATAATTAATTGCTATCGAGTCTGTAATTCAAAGTTAGTTTGAGTTTTGATCGTTCATGAAGAAGTTCGGAGCCAGGGTTGTTGTTCTTTGAGGAAGAAGATGATCAAGAGTTGGTTCGGTCGTGTAGACGATGGGGTAGACGATCGCTGAATATAAGATGCTCGGGTGTCGTTTAACGCGCGTGTGCACTAGACGATCGTATAGCTCAGCGAGCCTCATTTCTTAGTTACTGACTATACAATCACGGAGTAAAGGCAGGGTAAATCATTTACTTTTTCGCGTGTGGAGTGATCGTCTAGACGATTAGGCTTCGTAGCCTCGTTGTCGTCTAAGCGGTCGTTTAGCTCTTCGCGCTATTGTCTAGTGTGCGCTACACGGTCATTTACCTGGAGGTGTTTATTAAACGATGGAGCTTCGCTCGGTGGTTTAAGATTTGGTTCGCCTGTGAACCAGTTTGCTCGATGAAAAAATGTAATAGATAAAATTTTTCATTTTAGTATTGGTTGGTTCATCCCGGTCCATTAATTTTTGGTTTAATACATGAAATGTATGTTTATTTATATGTCATATGGTATGCACATATAGAAAAATCCCACCTTAGGTTATGCATTGATCATGCATCATCTCTTTATTATAAATGTTATGATTTAAAGAAGCATGATTAATGTGAAACCCAGATTTCCATTATTCCTACTTAAGCAGGAATTAAAAGGAATTAACTAAGTGAAAGTTAAATCCTATGTTGAAGAGAAGGAAATTTCTAAGGGTTGAATAGATTTTCCTTGAGTAGTTTTGAGTTAAGCTTTAATTGGTAAAATTTGACTAAGTGTAAGGTCAAAAGGACCCATGCGTTAAGTGTTAGGGGACATTAACGCATAAGTTGAGAAGGTAACCATGCATTTGTAAGGTTGGACGCATAATTGGCCGAAGTATTGGCAAAAGGCATTGCCAAGAGTTTCTCATGCGTTGGCCTTGTGTTGGTGTGGTGCTATGTGTTGGCCATTAGACTTTGAGAGGTTATTTGGGAGGTTAGTAGTGCATGCAGCAACAAATGTCTTAAAGAGATTCAAAAACGTATGCGGCAGCCTTAGGTTGTGCGGACATGGGTGCAAGGTACTGGAGGCATGCGCACGCATTGATCGGGTATGCGGCAGCCTCAAGTTGCGCATCCAAGGGCACTGGACATTGGACGCAGTGGATGCGATGGATACGTTGGATGCGATGGATAGAGGCATGCGGCGATGGAGGTAGCCGTGATGGATGCGTTGGACACGATGGTATGCGTCTATGCGATTGGAGATTAGAGCAACGCATGGGGTGCAGCGGCTGTGATGGATATGTTGGACACGATGGTATGCGTCCATGCGATTGAAGGCATGTAGTGGAAGGAGATGCGTTGGTAGGTTACGGTGGTGTGATGGCATGCGATGATAGGGGTATGCGTCGATGGTATATGATAGCACTATGTGTTGGTGTCACACAGTGATGCTATGCCGCGGTGCTATGTGTTGATGACATGCGGCGGTGCTATGCGTCGATGACATGCGGCAATGCTATACGTTGATGACATGCGATGATGCGGCCTATGGTATGCGACCGAAGGAATGCGTTGGTAGTATGCGATGGAGGCATGCGGCCGAAGGAATGCATTGGTAGTATGCGATGGCATGCAGCGATGGATGCGATGGCTTATGGTGATGTTGCACGATGGATGCAATGGCATACAGCGATGGAAGCGATGGACACGGCAGTGCTATGCGATGGTAAGTAGCGATGGATGCGATGGATGCGGCAGTGCAACACTATGCGTTGGTGATGTGCTATACGTTGGTGATGTGCTATGCGTTGGACATCCAAGGGTTTGTGGGCGCATTTGTGGTTAACGCATATGAGGTTGGATAGATGCATGCAAGGTCGTCATCCGGACATATGGTTTATTGGGAAGAAATCTCAAGCCTTAAGCAAATGAGGTGGGTGCATAAGAAGACATGCAAAGTTGAGGGCTATGCGTTGGTAAAAGGGGAGCAAGACACCTTGGGTTGCGCTGATGCAAGATTGCATTGATGGTGTGGGGAAGAGACACTTGGACATGCGGCCAAGTAGGAGGTGTCGACCTTGGAGAGTTTTTGGACGCCTATAAATAGGGCCAAGGACTTCAGATGAGAAGTCAAATTCTCTTTTAAAAGACATAAAGAAGAGTGTATTGGGAGGAGACTATGTGTTGATAGCAAGATCATGCGTTGGTCAAGAGGTTCTAAGAGGGGAGATGCTGTCGGATAAAAAGGACAGGAAGTAGCATCAACTTGGGAATAAGAGTTCTCCAAGAATACCCATGCATTTTGAGTGATTCAAAAGGCACTTGAAATCTAGGAGAGTCTAGTTTTCAGGGCAGGGCTACCAGAGAAGAAGATCCAAGGAATCGGGTTGGAAATTTAGGACAAGACAGAAGGGTCGAGTTTTCGGGTAAGTTGAGCCAGTCTTAATGTTTTGATGTTTCCTGCCAAACCACGAGGATTTATGAGCTAAGATTTTGAGGTAAGCTTCCTGAGACATTTTAGAGCATATTTTTAGAAGGAAGTAACTTGAGATAAAGCCTAGAACTATGATAGTCTGAGCTTTATGTTGAATTTGGAATTTAGGGTTCAAAAGGGGAGCCCGGGAAGATCAAGGAACTTCTAGAGAGAAAGGTTCCCAAACGACCAAGGTGAGTGGTACTTTCCTTAAGTATTAAAGCATATCTTTTAGAGTAAATTTATATGCTTATGCTATGAATGAGTATCTAGCATGAGAATGAGATTATGTGATCGGGATGGTCAGAGGGTCAATAGACCTAGTTCCTGAGCCCGTAAGCAAAACCTCACGGGATGGTCAGAAGACCGAGAGGTCTAGTTCCTGAGCCTGTCGGAGGATCATTGTATGGGATGGTCAGAGGGCCAACGGACCTAGCTTCTGAGCCCATAAGCGGGGAGCTATGTGCACATAGGAGACAAAGGAAACGTAAAGAGTAAGCGTTGTATTTAGTAACAGTTATCTATCTACCATGTGTGTAGGTAGACAACATACTCATTCTAGTTAGTTATCAGTTTAGCTATCTACCGTGCGTGTAGATAAAAGTTGAGATCAGACTCGTTCAATGATGAGGTTTGAATGTAACCTCGTATTTATGATATGCTTGGTATTTATGAGTTAAAATAGACTCTAGAAGTTGTTTATCACTCACTGAGTTTTGTGAAGCTCGTTCTGTTATTTCATGTTTTTCTTCCCAGGTAGCAAAAGGTGAGGAGTTCCAGGGTGCTGCTAAGGTCAAGGTCTGCCACAAGCCACAGTTACACTTCCAGAGGGTTTTTAAAGAGTTGTGATTGTAAACTTTGTTGTTAAGTCTTGAAGTTGTATAAACTTTACTTTGTTGTAATAAAATGGGCCTACTTAATCCGTTGTTGTTTGCCTCATTGATTTAATCAGTTGGTCATTGAATTTGTTCATTGGTATCAGAGTTATTTCCGCAAGAGTTATTAGGCAGTACATGTCAACAAAATGGTTGATAACTGCTGCAGTCATGCCCTTTCCTAGGCTCAAAGAGTAGTCTGGGGTGAGGTGTGACAACTTGGTATCAGAGCATAAGTTTCTGGGACAATTGAGGAATTAGTTTATACCAGCTTATGCATCATATAATATAAGAGTTATATTGATGCATGCATAAAAAGCATTGACATGCATCATCTTTATATTATAATTGTTATATTATAAGGGTGTATGGAAAGCATGTTTGCTTAGTTATTACATGTATATAAAAGTTATGTATAGTAATGACTGGACATTGCATGGAGCATGACACATAAGTTACTTTATAAGCGTTATAAATACCTTGTGATGTGGCAATGTGTTTTAGTTTTTTCTTTTTAAAAGCTAAAGAGAAATTAGAACTAAAAGCAATAAGAAAGACATGCATTCTCACTTACGTTTAATTCATGGTTTTAAAATGTTTAAAACTTGGATGACATAGACCTAAGATCATGGTTCTAATATGATTAGTAACCTTTAGGCTTTAATCTTTTAATAAGTTTAAAGGATTAAATTGACTAATAAAAGGTTAAAGTGTAGCAAATTTGTCTATAAGGGACCTTTTGTCTGAGGCGAGTTCTGTCTAGGCTGAGGTATTTAAGTTGATGGAAACGTAACACCCCTACCTGGAAAGGTGAATTATATAGATTTGATGCATGCATGCAAGTTAAGAACAGTCCATTAAAGTGCTTAAATGTGACTACTTGAACTTGTTCATATTTCATAGACAAAATTTGTTTATGAGCAAACTTAAAAAGATGACTGAGACTAAAATCAGTAGCCAGATTGTCTAGGTTAATGAAACCCTAGGTAGAACATTCAGTGGGAGGTACTTGGGGCATATGATGCTTCATTTAAACCTGTCAAGTTTCTCATATATAGTCCACACTGTGAGATCTACCCTCAGCCTCGTGGCACCCTAGGAGTGTCCCCCTAAAGGATGGTGTTTGGGTAGGTCAATATAAAGGTGGATTGAGAGAATGTTCATAATAAGTTGGAGCGGGAAGTGCGACAACATATCCCACGGTCTCCCTCGTTGGATTGAATAAAGTTTCTACGAATTTCCTTGAGGCACCCTGGTAGTGTCCCCTATAGGATGGCAGTTTTGCGCGTTTCTTTATTTGATCTCCTGTAAGAGGATAAGATTACTTAGTCTCTTGTTCTAATCTGCTTCTTCTTTACGGTGGGCTCATTAGGGCGGGATTCTGGCGCCGAAAGCGAGGGGTCACACTTACACGGAGCTGTTAAGGGTTAACAGTTCTGGACCAAATAAATGGTGGCTGTTAGGTTCAGTTCCAAGAGTTGGTTCTGCCTGATGGTTGAGAATGTCTCATCCTAGTGAAAGGGCATCTGATCACCCCACCGGTGACATTTGTCCTGCCTCGCTGGGGCATCATTACAAAATAGAAGTCTTAAACACTTAGGGTACTTGAAAACTGTTTTGTTAAAATTAATTGGTTAAATTGTGGTATAGCAAATTCTTATAAAAATTTGTTCTTTTTTCAACAACAAGTTTTTTTAAAATGGCTACAACCACATTAGTTTTGCTTAGCACCGAGAAACTTACTGGCAAAAACTTTTCGACATGGAAACATATGATCATGACGATACTAATCATCGAGGATCTCATGTTTGCCCTTACGAAGGCCTGTCCTCCTATTCTAGCTCCCAACGCTGCTTGAAATATTCGAGAGGCGTATGAACGATGGACACGGGCAAACGAGAAGGCCCGAGCCTATATCTTGGCCAGTCTTAATGACACACTGGCCAAGAAGCATGAGCCCATGGTCTCAGCGCGTGAGATCATAGAGTCCCTGTGGGGGATGTAACCATCTGAGCAGCTCAAGCACGAGGCCCTTAAATATATCTTCAACTCCAAAATGGAAAAAGGCACCTTTGTTTATGAACATGTGCTTAATATGATGGTCTACTTCAATGTGGTGGAGTTGAATGGGTCTACTATCGATGAGGGCAGTCAAGTTAGCATAATCCTGCATTCATTTTCGGAGAGCTTCGTGCACTTTGTTAGCAATGTGATTCTTAACAAAGTGAAATACACCCTTACAACTCTACTTAACGAGTTGCAAACATACCAATCTTTACTGAAAAGTAAAGAGAGGAAAAAGCCTGAGTCAAATCTTGCTTCATCCTTAAGGACGTTCCATTGAGGTTCGACCTTAAGAACGTAGTTTGCACCTTCTACTTCTAACTCTACAAAGGGGAAGAAGAAGAAGAGTGGTAAGGGGAAGGGAAAGCGCCTACTAACCCGCCATCTGTCGCCCTAAAGAGGCGTCCGTCGTCGGTTAAAAACGAAAAATATTTCCACTGCAATCAGGATGGACACTGGAAGAGGAATTATCTTCGCTGGCTGAAGGAAAGGAAGGCCGCCAAGGCTAAGGCCAAGCCAGATAAAGGTAAATATGATTTACTTGTACTAGAAACATGTTTAGTGGAGAATGATGATTGTGCCTGGATAATTGATTTGAGCGCCACTAATCACGTTCATTCTTCTTTTCAGGGGATTAGATCTTGGCGACAACTAGAGGCTGGTGAGATGATGATGCGAGTAGGCACCGGGCACGTCATCTCAGTTGTGGTAGTGAGAGACATCCAGTTATCTTTATACAATAGGTTTCTAGTTTTAAAAGATGTGTATGTAGTTCCTGAACTTAAGAGGAACCTTATTTCTGTAAAGTGTCTGTTACAATGTAAATATACGCTTTCTTTTAATGTGGATAAAGTGTTTATTCATAAAGATGGTGTTGAAATTTGTACACCTTCTCTGGAAAGTAACATGTATGTGCTAAGACCGTTAGCCTTAAGTTCCCTCTATAACACAAAGTTGTTTAAATCTACTACAACTCAATCTAAACGTCAACGAATTTCCCCAAAAGAAAATGTCCATCTTTGGCACCTTCGATTAGGGCACATCAATCTCAATAGGATTGAGAGATTGGTGAAGAATGGCCTTCTAAGTGAGTTTGAAGAAAATTCTTTACCAGCATGTGAATCTTGCCTTGAGAGTAAGATGACTAAAAGACCTTTTACTGGAAAAGGTTATCGAGCCAAAGAGCCTCTTAAGTTAGTACATTCTGACCTCTGTGGTCCTATGAATGTGCGAGCCCGAGGTGGCTATGAGTATTTTATCAGTTTTACTGATGATTACTCTAGGTATGGGTATGTTTATTTGATGCAACGGAAGTCTGAATCATTTAGAAAGTTCAAAGAGTTCAAGACTGAAGTTGAAAACGCATTGGATAGAAGGATTAAAACACTTCGATCGGATCGAGGTGGAGAGCTTTTGGACTCGGCATTCCAGGACTATTTGATAGAACATGGAATCATTTCCTAATTGTCAGCATCGATACACTTCAGCAAAAAGTGTAGCGGAAAGGAGAAATAGAACGTTGTTGGACATGGTTCATTTGATGATGAATTACGCTTCCTTACTAAACTCGTTTTGGGGTTTTGTAGTAAAGATAGCGACATACATACTCAACTGTGTTCCTTCCAAGAGTGTTGCGAGAACACCTCTAGAGTTGTGGAACGGGCGTAAAGCTGGTTTCCGTCACTTCCGCACTTGGGGTTGCCCGACACATGTGCTTGAGGTAAATCCTAAAAAGTTGGAACCACGGTCGAGGTTATGCCTCTTTGTAGGCTACTCCAAAGGTACACGAGAGGGTTATTTTTATGATACATTGGAAAATAGGGTGTTTGTTTCCATGAACGCTACTTTCCTGGAGGAGGATCATATTAGGGAGCATAGTTCACGTAGTAAAGTCGTGTTATGTGAGCTTTCCAACAAAACTACTGAAACTTCAACAAGAGTTGTTGAAGGACCTACTTCATCAGCAAGAGTTGTTGATGATAGTTCATCTAGTAGGTCGGTTCCACCTCAAGATTTGAAAGAACCTCGACGAAGTGGAAGGGTTTCGAACCCGCCCGTTCACTGTATGGGTTTCACAGAAATCCTTGCTATGGTAGCAGATGATGACTTTGAGGATCCGTTGTCTTATCAGAAAGCAATAGAGAATGTTGATCGGGATGAATGGGTTAAAGCCATGGATCTCGAGATGAGTCGATATACTTCAACTTAGTATGGGATCTTATAGATCAACCTGATGAGGTAAAACTTATAGGTTGTAAATGGATCTACAAGCGCAAACGAGGGTCTAATGGGAAGGTGCAAACCTTCAAGGCTTGACATGTGGCAAAGGGTTATAACAAGGTAGAGGGAGTCGACTATGAGGAGACTTTCTCGCCTGTTGCCATGTTAAAGTCGATCCGCATCGCATCCTTCTGTCTATTGCAGCTTATTATAATTATGAGATCTGGCAAATGGACGTCAAGATAGCTTTTCTGAATGGCAACCTTGAGGAGGCCATTTACATGGTACAACCCAAGGGATTCATTGCCCAAGATCAAGAGCAAAAAGTTTGCAAACTAAATTGGTTGATTTATGGGTTAAAATAGGTGTCTAGATCTTAGAACATACGGTTTGATACTGCGATCAAATTGTATGGCTTTGATTAGAACGTTGATGAACCTTGCGTTTACAAGAAGATCATCAATGCTTCAATAGTTTTCTTAGTGTTGTATGTAGACAATATACTACTCATACGGAATGATGTAGGTTTATTGATTGCAGTTAAGAACTAGCTAGTGACCGAATTCCAAATGAAAGATTTAGGAGAGGCTCGATTTGTTCTGGGTATACAGATCTTTCGGGATCATAAGAACAAAGTCCTAACACTGTCTCAGGCATCGTACATTGACAAGATGTTGCTCAAGTACTTGATGCAGGACTTAAAGAGGGGCCTACTGCCGTTCAGGCATGGAGTCACTTTGTCTAAGGACATGTGTCCTAAGATGCCTCAAGAGGTTGAGGAGATGAGACGGGTCCCATATGCTCTGTACTAGACCAGACATCTGCTACGTTGTGGGAATAGTCAGTAGGTATTAGTCTAACCCAGACCAGGGTCCCTGGACAACAGTGAAGAATATCTTCAAATATCTTTAGAGAACGAAGGACTACATGCTCGTGTATGGATCTAGGGATTTGATCCTTACTAGATACATGGATTCTAACTTTCAGACTGATAGGGACTCTCACAAGTCCACGTCAAGGTCAGTCTTTACTCTTAACGAAGGAGCTATAGTGTGGTGAAGCACTAAGCAGAGGTGCATCATTGACTCCACTATGGAGGCGGAGTACGTAGTGGCTTGCGAAGTTGCTAAGGAGGTCGTCTGGCTTAGGAAGTTCTTGACAGAATTGGAAGTTGTTCCAGATATGTCTAGGCCAATCATCCTTTATTGTGACAATAGTGGGGTTGTGGTGAACTCCAAGGAGCCTAGAAGTCACAGGCGTGACAAACACGTAGAGTGGAAGTATCACCTAATCCGCGAGATAGTGCATCGAGGGGACGTGATCGTCACAAAGATCATTTCGGAGCACAATATTGCTGACCCATTTACGAAGGCTCTCACAGCTACAGTGTTTGAGGGTCACCTTCAGAACATGAGTCTACAGGACCACCCGCGGTTGGACTAGGGTAAGTGGGATATTTTCTTGTACTAGGCTTTTATGCCCTAGTTTATTGTTTTGTACTTGTTTTTTGTACACCCCACTTCGCTTTAGGACAAGTGAGAGATTATTGGGTTGATGCCCTAAAGTCTTGTGTCCTGTAGTTTGTAAACAGTTTGTATAAATGCTTGTAATGTATAATATATGATATTTACTTCACTTCTTGATTTTGCTCATCTGAATGTTTTATTTTCTTTACCATAAACCAATAAACTAAAATCCCTGGTTGTCTTTATGTAACTTAAGCATGTATGTGATGACATATAAATGGATCATATCTTAAGTGATAACCAAAATGGTCTATAATATATGGATATAGGAGTGAAGCCTTATCTTGGTAACGCTACGGATGCGACCCGCTTTGTGGAGTAGTTACAAGTGTTGTGACTTGTCACAGATGGTCTGATCCTGATCATTCATGTAAGGGACATGCGAGCGGGGGCGCCCTATACAAAGAGTTTGTATAAGACCTGACCATGAAGTGTAAATGTCTCGTTATATAACATCGTTCATGACAGAGACTTCACTTCACTAGGATGACCATAGGTAACATGACCTTAATCCTGAGTGAGTTGGGAACTCCAGCCATTGAGGGTAGTTCTTTGATTTGCATGGGCGAGAGTGGCCAGGCCGCCGACTCAAACCTACCATTTTGGGGATTCGTCTGATTTGGAAGCTGGGAACTTAGCTACACAAGATGGAATTCACTCCTTCTCCATAGTAGAGGCAAGTAGATAGATAGCTCCCTTAAGGGCTGATTCTAGGGCTTGAACGATGTGGCGCGACACACCTTCTTATGGCCCGAGAGGTGTTCATATATAGTTGGACTATGTTGTATTGTTCATTAGAGGGATCGGTGGTACTTAAGGAGTGATATGTAACTACAGAGGCAAAATGGTAAATTAGCTCAGTTGTACTTACGAGTATCTGTGAAGGGTTATCATACTCATGATTGGTTATATCGATGGACACAGAAATATATCTATGGTAAGAAGAGTTCAGTTGTCGGTCTTTAATGGAATGCCTGACAGTTAACGGATGGTGGATCTCGTGGCTAAAGAGTTTAGTAAGCTATTCACGTACTGTTGGAACTTCGAGCCATAGGTTCATAAGGCTCCCTTGATAGCTTGGATAAAAGTTGAGAATCAGTTTTGGGTCAGTTTGAAATGTTCAAATTGACAAGAGGGAGTTTGATTATATATGAGATAATTGAACTGGTTAATTATATATGATATGATTGACTAAATGTATGAGATACATTATTTAGAAGGAAATTATATATAAATATGATTTATATCAAGTAGAGGAGAAAACAGTATAGTTGATATATGATATCAAACTATAGGTTAAGCATATAATATGATTATATTTATTATTTTATTAATTGGGCGGTTATGAGATAATTGGCCAAAGTTTTCTCCGAATTCGTGCGATAGTGGGAAGTTCAATTCAGTTCTAGTAACTGAAGAATAAAATGAAAATAGTTTCCATTTTACAAAAGACACACTAAAATCGCTCACGGTGTGAAAGTCTTGTATCACTTAGTGTTGATAGCCTATTCGATAGCGTCTGCCTACTAAACGAGATCACACCCGCGTTTCCTAAACGATTGCCCATGATTTCTTAAATGATCGCTTAGCACCTGAGCGTATCTAAACAATCGCTTACCTTTTCATAGACGATCGCTTAGCATTTACTACACGATCGTGTACCCCGTCCTAGAGGATCAAGCACCCGATTATACGATAGTCTTCCCTTTCTCCCACTTGCTTGTTCGTAGTACACGATAGTTTTTCTCCTCCCCTCTACCAATTCCATCAAAGTCTACCCTTTGGATTCTCACTCTGAGAATACTAAAGGCTTCGAGTGGTGGTATTGCCGCTGTTCCTGTTGTTCGTGCACTGCTGTTCGTGTAGACGATCGTGGTGTTGATAGGCGATTGCTTGCTGGATGAGAAAGAGTGAAAGACGTTCGTTCACAGTGAGACCGAGTTCTTGTGAAGAAATTCTTTAACTGGTAAGTCCTCGATCTCTTGTATTTAATCTTGTAAAGCATGCCAGTAATTAGTGGTTTCAATGCATATTTGTGTGTTAGAATGTATGTGTGGTAATTCTGTCACAATGAATTGGAAAGATCCGCTTCCGCTTATAGGTACTCTTGTATAATAGATCCTTCACCATGTACTAACATAATGTATGAATAGATACTTCTCCATCCTTCAAGAAAAACAACACGAAAAATGAGCAGTTAGGAAAATAGGTTTTTGTTAAACACTCACTACTCACTACTAGCTACTCGATGCTCGATGCTCGATGCTCGACACTCGAAATCGATACTCGATACTCCCAACTTGATGCTTACTGTTTCAAAGTTTTCCCTTCCCCCATCCTCGCTCCACTAGGAGCTACTCACTTGTCTCAATGCACTGTCACAAACTCACACTTACTCGTTCCCTTTCCTACGTTCATAGGTCTCACACAACGTCAGAAAAGTAAAATACGTGAGCAAAAAATAAGCAAAAAACACATTCACTTACTTGAGGTGTGAAACTGGTTGTCAACAATGATCTGAATGTCTTTATAACTTTCTTTTTTTCAACAAGTTTAGGTTTTATGAAGTGGGTTTTTTGAATAGAAAGTGAGCTTGATTTCTCTTTTGTATTTTAAATGTTTTGTTTGTTCTTTGTTAATAAAAAATAAATTATTTCACTTTTCAAGAAACTGATTTGAAAGAATTGTCAAAAATATTTCCAATTTGTGTATGTTAGTACATGAGCATCAATTACAAAGCAGGACGAATATGACATGGGTAATTCAAAAGGATCGAGTATACTCCATCGAGGAACGAGTATGACGTGACATGATTGAATATGGTGGATATAAGAGTTGTTGTACACCATGCATCAAGTATCAAGTGACTCCTCATCGAGACGAGTGACAAGCCATCGAGGAACGAGTTCCTTTGGTAGTTGTAGGCGCATAAATGAATCTTAGGGGCGAAGCAGTAAAATCACACGTGGATGACGCAAGTAGAAGGCTACTTTCCATTTGTTTTTCAACATGTGGCCATTTTTCATTTGGGCCTCCAAATTGAGGTCATCCGTACAAAGAACCCAATAAATATGTTCAAATTGAACATTTAAATTTAAATTACATATATGAACAATTTCATAGATAATTATTTTCTTTTACTAATAAATTTGAGTAATTTCTCTTTAAATTCAAATTGTTCATGTGAAATAATCATATAAAAAAATCAGCAAGAAATTTAACTATTGAACTAAAAATTTACAATAGTAGTTATTTGGAATCCAATCCACATCCCTACACCCGCTCGATAGATGTTTAATCTTTATGCATTTTTCTTTAATTACACACACAAACACAATAATAATAATAAAAAGAAATGAAAAAGTTTTACTATGTGACAAATTATGATTGGACAATAAAAAAAGATACAAAAAAATGAATGTGTGTGTGTATATATATATTAACAAATATGTCTAGGGGAACTACTGTTAGTAAAAATTTAAGTTTTAAATGAAAAAAACTTGTTTGAGAATCCCACATTGCTAAGATTGGGAAGTGAGACCTCATTTATATACTCACACCTTGAGTTGTGGGTTTCGGCCCCAAGGGGTACCCATGTTTTAGAAGAAGTGAGGAGATAGGTTAATGTGCGTGTGGTGGACATTCCACACACACGCATCATAATCTGGCTGGGTGTGGCACGTGCATGTGTGTGATTATCTTTTATTAAAAATAATAATTTTTTTTTATTTTTTTTATTTTTTATTTTTAAATAAAAGAAAAGGTCCTTTAGTTATTCCAGTCTTCTGTAGTCTGTGGAACTTCCCGCGTCTCACACGTGGTCCTCACGCACGTTCCACGACGGTGCGTACTTCTCTCCTCGTTAGTTTTACATCACAGTTGGTCCTCGAGGCCTATAAAATATGCGAGCCTTGCATCAGTTTTTCACAACACATTTTCGCAAAATCCTTCTCTTTCGATTCCTCTTCTTGCTTCATGTGTGTAGCTTTCTAAGCATTTTAGTCCTGAAGAGTGTGAGTTTTTCGATCGGTTACCATGCAACTCCGATCAAGATAGATTTTTTTTTCTTCTAGGTTGTTTTATCATGTGCACAACGCGACAATTCTATAGAACTGCTTGCACATTTGGGCAAAGCTGTGAAACGTCTTAAAGAGAGTGAGATCCGTGACTCAGCCTATAACAAGTTTCTTTTTACATATTTCTATTTTTCGACGATTTTCGTTCGTTGCTATCATCTTCTGTCCATCGGAGGGTAGTAGTTCCAACACTTTTAAGACGGATTCATCTGCCGCTATTTTCTTGGGAACCTAGAATGATATATTGTCCTCAAACCTCAACTGTCCATTCTAGTTTGAAGGAGTGAACATCAAATGGTGGATATAGAAGATGTTGTTTTTTCTTACTATTAAGAAGGTTACTGACGTTTATAATACGGAAAAGCCAACTGTCTCAAAGGAAGATCCGACTGAACAATAGATAAAAGATGTAGCTGATTGGGAAGAAAATGATTTCTTGTGCAAAAATTTTATTTTAAATGGTTTTATTGACGAATTGTATGATTATTACAATACAATAAAGACAACAAAAAATGTGTGGGACGCTCTGCAGAAGAAATACGATACCGAGGAGGCAGGGTCGAAAAAGTATGTCGTCAGCTGTTACCTAAAGTTCCAGATGATGGATGACAAATCTGTGGAAGCCCATTCTCATATGAATTGCAAAAGATAGTCTACGAAATAATAAGTGAAGGTATGACCCTAAACAAGCAATTCCAAGTTGTCATTATTATTGACAAATTGCCTCATTTGTGGAAAGATTTTAAGAACATCTTGAGGCATAAGACTAAGAAGTTTTCCTTGGAGAGTCTGATCACCCGCCTGAGGATTGAGGAGGAAGCCCGAAAGCATGACCAGAGGAAGGAGGTGAACATTGTTCCTAGGACCTCTGTCATAATAAAGCCTGACCAAAAGTCAAAGGTAACCAAGAGGAAAGGTTAGAATCGTGGATTCAGCAACTAAAACAATCAAAAGAAGTAGAAACCCCCCTCAGGAGAAACGATGCAGTTCCTTTACTTTAACTATAATGAACCTGGACATATGGCTAGAAACTATAGGAACAAGTATTGTCCTATTGGTTAGGTGAACCTAATAGAAGAATCATTAGTTGTCATGATCCCAAAAGTAAATTTGATCAGTGGTTCTGAGGGGTAGTGGATAGACACCGGTGCTACGCGCCATATCTATCATGACCTTAGTCTTTTTAAAACTTATACTAAAACTAAGGATAAGAATATACTGTTGAGGGATCATCACTCAAAAAATGTTGTTGAAACTGGCGAGGTGGAGCCGAAGTTTACCTCCAAAAATACTCTCACGTTGAAGAAAGTCTTGCACACTTTGGAGATAAGGAAGAATTTTGTCTCGAACTATCTCCTCAACAAAGCAAGCTTTACTCAGACTATAGAGGCAAACTTATATACTCTTACTAAGAATAATTTTTTCGTAGGAATAGGCTATGCAACTAATGGCATGTTTAAACTTCACTTTGAAATGAATAAGATGAAATCTTCTGTTTATATGTTATATTCATTTAATATTTGGCATGCTAGACTATGTCATGTAAATAAACGGATAATTAATAACCTGAGTAGGTTAGAAATGATTCCTAAGGTATCCATGAATGAATTTGATAAATGCGAATACTGTAGTTAGGCTAAAATAACTAAGACTCCAGATAAATCTGTACTTAGGGAATCTAAGCCTCTATATTTAATTCATTTCGACTTATGTGAATTTGATGACATTTTAATTAGGAACAGTAAAATATATTTTATTACTTTTATTGATGATTACTCTGATCACCTTTATATATTTGTTAAAAACCAAAAGTGATGTGTTTGATGCTTTTAAATTGTTTATACCGAAAATAGAAAATCAGTATAACCAAAAGGTTAAAAGCTTCATAGTGATAGGGGAACGAAGTACGACTCAGATAGTTTTAATGATTTCTTTAACTCACATGGAATAATACATGAAAAGACTGTATCTTACTCTCCTAAAATGAACGAAAAATTTGAAAGAAAAAATAGAACTTTAGCTGAGCTAGTAGTTGCTATTTTATTCAATTTAAGAGCTGCATTTTATTGGTGGGGTGAAATAATCCTTACCGTGTGTTTTATTCTAAATAGAATACCAAAATCTAAATACACAACTTCACCCTATGAAGTCCTTAAGAATAAGAAACCAAACTTGTTATACTTTAGAACTTGGGGGTGTCTAGTCTTTGTAAGAATTCCATACCCCCAAAAAAAGAAAGCTTTCTAGTAGAGCCTATGCGTATGTCTTTATAGGTTAAGCCATAAATAGTAAAGCCTATAGGTTCTATGACCTAGTAAACTAAGTGATCATTAAGTCAAATGATGTCGACTTCTTTGAGTATAGATTTCCCTTTAAATCAGTGGGGGCTTAGGATCCAATAGTCTAACCCTAGTTAGAAAACCTACCTCTATAGAGGAAGCCAACCTAGAATCTAGAAAAAGAAAAAGAACTAGAATTGTCAAGGATGACTTCTAGACATATAACGTAGAAGAAGATCCTAAAGACCTAAAAGTTGCCTTACCCTGTTTAGATGTCAACTTATGGCAAGAAGCTATAAATGTTGAGATGGACTCTCTTGAGTCAAATAGGACTTAACACTTAGTAGACTTACCTCCAAGTTGCAAAGCAATAGGGTGCAAATGGATCCTAAGGAAGAAGCTTAGACTTAATGGAATAGTTGACAAGTTTGAAGCCAGGTTAGTAGCAAAGGGCTTTAGAAAAAGAGAAAACTTCTTTGACACATTCTCCCTTGTCACTAGAATTACCTCAATCCGTGTATTATTTTCTCTCGCAGTCGTTTATAACATCGTAGTACATCAGATGGACGTAAAGACCGCTTTCCTAAACTTCGAACTTGAATGAGAGATTTATATGGAACAACCTGAGGGCTTTATATTCCATGGTCAAGAGAATAAAGTTTGTAAGCTAGATAAGTCTCTTTATGGTCTGAAACAAGCTCATAAGCATTGGCATGAAAAGTTTGATAATATAATCCTATCTAAAGGTTTCAAAGTCAATCAAAGTGAAAAATGGCTTAGAAGTCTACTATAGAGATTCCCCTATGGGAAAAGTCGGTGTCAACCCTATTAATTCATTGCGATAGTACTGCGACAATCGTAAAAGTTCAAAACTGTTACTACAATGGAAATAGATGATAAATACGTCGTAAGCATAGTACCATTAGAGAGTTTATCACTATTGATGCAGTTAGAGTGGATCATATACAGAATGATGAAAACTATCCTTTGACGAAAAGACTGGCCAGAGAGAATGTTTTCAAAACTTCAGAAAGGATGAGACTCATGCTTATAGAGAGATGAATCACCTGTGAGGAAAATCCGACTTGTAGACTGGAGATCCCAAGAAACAGGTTTAACGAGTAACAACTGATCACAAGTGATATGAAGTGAATCATGCTAAAAAGAATACGAAGTTCCATTCCTATGACCTAGAGTCTGAGCATGATATCTATGTTTTAGAGGAAGTGGGGAGATTGGCTAATATAGGTATGATGGATAATCCCACATGTGCACGTCGTTGTCGTCGTCGTCTAGTCAATCCGGCATGGCTAGGTGCGTGTGTGATTATTTTTTATTAAAAATAATTTTTTTTATTTTTTTATTTTTTATTTTAAATAAAAGAAAAGGTCCTTCAGCCGTTCTATTCTTCCGCGTTCCGTGGAACTTCCTGTGTCTCACGCGTGGTCCTCGTGCACGTTCCACAGCTATGCACACTTCTCTTTCCGTTAGTTTTGAGTCCTAGTTCGTCCTCGAGGTCTATAAAAGGCGCGAGCCTTTCATAAGTTTTTCACAACACATTTTCACAGAATCCTTCTTCTCTCTCGATTCCTCTTTTTGCTTCACATGTGTAGATTTTCGAGCATATTAGTCCTGAAGGGTGTGAGTTTTTTGATCAGCTACCATGCAACTCTGATCAAGACATATTTTTTTTTTTCTTTTGGGTTATTTTATCCTGGAGATGACGTGATAATTCTGTAGAACTACTTGTACATTTGGGTAGAGGTGCGAAACGTCTTAAGAGAGCGAGATCCATAACTTAGCTTGTAACGAGTTTCTTTTTTATAAGTTCTATTTTCTGACGACTATCGTTCGTGACCATTTGTTGTTGTCATCTTCTGTCCATCGGAAAGTAGCAGTTCCAACAACTGCGAATTGGCATCAGTTTATCTCAAATGTTTCAGTATTTAGAACATTAAGATACTAACAAGGGCTCAATTTTTCGCAGAAATGTTCATTATCATCTATTTAATAATCATTTCGTTTTTTTGTTTTCTATTTTCAAAATTTATATTTGTTTGTTTCAAGTTTTTAATTATAATTTTCACATTTCTCAACAAAACACTTAGGATGTGTTTGACTCCATAGTTGAGAAGTAGGAATTATGATCTTCTTTCCTTTTTTGGTCCAAGGAGTTTGTGGGTCCTACTCCTAAAAAAATAAAACTTATATCTTATCAACTCCTTATACGGTGGATCCCAGAACTTCATAATTGCTTAACTTCTTAACTCCTAGCTAAATTTAAAAAAAAACCTAAAATAATTATATTTATTAATTTCTTTACAATAAGCATATAAATTTAAAATTTTATGAAAAATGATATAATAAGTTCTCACTCCAAGTACACAGTTAAAAAAGTTCTTTTATATATTTAATGAATTATATAGAACGTTTATACAATATAAAATTGATAATTTCTTTAGAGAAAAATAACATTTAAAGCTATTTTTTTTAAAAAAATTATGAATTTTGAGAATGTTATTTAATGGTTAATTTTTGTGTTAGTCAAATAATTCATTTTTATGCAAAAAAAAAACTTTATTTTATTAAAAGTAATGAATTTATGAAGAATTGCACAATGTTGGTTGTTAAAATTGGTAAGTGAGATAGAATTGAACCGAGCGTTAAAATTCCAACATTTAAAATCAAAATTGTTAAAATTGAAAGTTTGGGATCAAGTTGACACAAATGTAATCATGATCGAAAGCAATCCAATTACATTTGTAATTGTGACCTATTACGATTGATTTATCAATGAAATCTCATTACCATTACACCAATTTTCGTTACTGAATGGTAAACATAGTCCAAGTGTAAATTGACATTACACTATCATTTTGCACGATGAGGGACAATAATAAGTACTTTATTGAAATAAAAATACACAAAAGAGATACAATGAAAAAAAAAAAGATAAAAAAAGGCATAAATACTAGGGAAGAAATTAAATAAAAAGTTGTGTTTAGAACATGCATAATTAAGTTTTTAGGTATAATTAAAGCAGGGTAAATTAAGTAGATTAGGGTTTGGATTTGTTGAGTCCTTTATGATTAAACATTGCAAGAACAGGTTCTTTGCTCATCTTCTTCTTGTACATCTCTTGAAAGCTAATGGGATTCTCGATCACTGGCTTCTCCCCTTCCTCGACTTTCAATGGATAAACAATGGCTTCTGGTGCTGGATATTGAAACGTAGCTATTGACAATCTATTGCTCTTTGAGTTCGCCAATGCTCTATGATCCGCACTCTTGAACCTCCCATTGCTAAGATACTATCATTTTTCGACATCTAAATCATTAACGTCTCGTTTGATAATCATTTGGATTTTGAAATTTAAGTTTATAAATACTACTTCCATCTATAAATCTTTATATTTTTGTTATCCATTTTTGAAAACTAAAAATAGTAGGATTTGTTTGATAACTATTCTGTAGAAGGGGTTTAAAAAGGCTAGTCTTGTTTTGTATACTAACAAAAACGTAGTTATTAAAAACTTTTTTTCACTTTTGGAAATTGGTTAAGGATTTGAATTTTTTAGTTAGGAAAGATGAAAGTTGTGGTAAAGAAGTTGTGAGAAAATAAGTATAGTTTTCAAAACATTTAGAACAAAAAAAAATTGTTTGGATATGTCTGAAGCATATTTTTAATTCATAAAAACTTGGTTTTTGATGATATGAAAATTACATTTAAAAGTGTAGAATTTAAAATTAAATTAATTTTGAGGGATTAAAACTTAAAAGTATGTTCAAGAGTGATTTTCAAAATGATAAATGTGGTTTTGACGATTTTAAAATCACTCTCAAACATTATTATTTTTAGAATTGATTTAAGAATGCAAGTGTTTCTTTAATATAAGTGAAAACTATGATAGAAAAATGGGAACGAAACGTCAAAAAGAGTGTAACTCATCTGACATAGTGCTCGTGTTATCGATTTCGAGATCTGAGGTTTGATTCCCTTGTCCCATACTTTAATTACAATACATTTGAAAAAAAAGAGAAGGACACCAATTTAAATTTCAAAAATTGAAAACTTAAAACCAAAACATTATTATTGGAGGGGTCCTGAGCAATAATTGGCATAAATCTAATAAACTTTTCATCATTTGAAGAATCCTTAAAAGAAAATATATTTTCACGTGTATACAATGAATTATTTAACATTAGACTAATATAATTAATGGATTTGAATAAGAAAAATGCATAACTAAATTTTAAAATTATGTCAAAATGAGCCTGATTCAACTGTTATAATATTATACTATCAATCAGAGGTTCGATTTTCATTCCCTCATATTTAATTCAATACTTTAAAAAAATTAATTATATAAAAAATATTTTTTTAGTTGTTATTATTAAATGTAAAGAGGGAAGAAGGGTACATACATGACCATGGTCCCCAATGTTGACTACAAAAGCTCCTTCCATGGGTGGGATGTTGATCCATGATTTGGCCCCATCTTTGGTAGCTTGTAGACCACCTACTTGATCCTGTAATTATTTATAGATTATAATTTTCATCAAATTATTAATACTTTTAGGAAATTTTTTAAAAATAGAAAAATAAGAGAAATTATTTATACAAAATAGCAAAATTTTAATATTCTTTGATAGAGACCGATAGAAGTCTATCAATGTTATCAATGTTTTTTTTTTTTTGCTATTTCTATTAATGGTTTGACATTTTTTCTATGGGTGAAAATTTTACATATTTTTATTAACATACATTTCATAATCCTAAGGATTTGGCATGAATAGAATAGAAATAGCATCCATATATGGATGAAATATTGAAATATACAAAGTATAGATGTTTCTTAAAATTAAAGGGTAATTTGTGTTTGATATTTGAATTTGAATTTTATGATTTTAGAATTTTCAAGTTATTTTGAAATTTATGTCAATAAACATGTCCTTTAAGTTGACTAAATCTTGAGAATGTCTCCTAAAAATAAATTAGGATGCGTTTGTAATATATGCCACGTCAAAAGAAAATGTACCACATATATACTTAAAATGAATTATTTAATGGTTTTTTCAAAAGGAAAATCTTTTCGTTCTAAACATGGATAGAAGTAACAATTTAGCCTTTTAACTATAGTTAGTAATGATTTGTTATTATACTTTTAAATTTGTAATAATTTAATCTTTAATAAATAACAATTTTGTCGTTATACTTTAGAACTTATAACAATTTAGTCTTTATCACGAAAAATCTTTTCATAATTAAGAATCAAAACTTTATTATGTAACTACTTAATCTTTATATAGAGATTATAAAATTTTTTATCAATCTACATGTGAAAGAAATTTCATTAAATCTTAATAATAATTTTCATAATTAAAATTAATTCGTTACAAATTATAAAATACATTAACTAAATTGATATCTATTAAAATTTAAAGGCTAAATTGTTATAAATTTCAAAATATATGAGACTAAACCATTACTAACTAAAGTTTATAGACTAAATTATTATACGAAAAAATGGTTTTTAAACTTATTTATAGATTTGAGGACCAACGTAGGTTATGTATCCATTGATGTCGTTGTACTTATTTCCTCTCATATTGTTGACTAGGGTTTTAAAAAAAAGACTTTGAAAGATTAAAGACAAAAAAAAAAGAGTAAGATCATATATTAAAGTAGAGTTAGGTGGTTGCCTGTAATAATATGGTAATGGTTCCAGGGTCGGTGTGTCGAGGGAGTCCGAGCTCGAGATCGGAGTTGGAACATTTGGGGTAAAAATTAGTCAAAATCTTTTGATTCAACTCTCCACATGCTTTCTTCAGAGCTCCCTTCTCCAGATCCATGGCTTCCGACAACACTTCCAATATTTTCGAAGCTAAATCCATCAACTTTTCACTAAATTCCTTCGTTGTCCCAATCCAGTCCTCCGGCTTGTCCGGCCACTCCGAGTAGTTCCGATCTCTACTCGGATACGTAAAGAACGTTACCACTTCCCTCCAATCTTCTACTTCTCCCTGAAAATTTCATCACCAATCATTTTTTTTTTTTTTTTTGTTTCATGTAAATAACAGAGAAGTGAAGTTGTTTATGTAAAACAGAGCGTTTAAGTTTAGAGATACCTTTCGTCGAGTGGAGATCATGAATCCGCCTCTCTTGCCGGACGACATGTCGAATCGGAGCTTCTCTTCCCGTGGCAAATAGTAAAACTCAGTGGTCAGACGAATCATGTCGGCAATAAGTTTGGGGTCAATGCCGTGGTCAACCATCAGGAATATTCCCCACGCTTCGCACGCCTCCACGATCTTCTTCTTCACCGCGGGCATGCGGCCGTCATCGTCGATTCCGGCAAGGGAAATGACTGGGATTTGATGATCGTCGGTAAAACTGGCCATGGCGACGGACGGTGGAATTTGTGGTATAGAAATGGGGGGAGAGTAAAAGAGGATTTATATGCGTGAAAGAGTTGTTAGAGAACCCAAAAGTAGGTGCCGATGCCATTAATGATTTCTTTGCCGAAGTAATGTCATATATGACAAAAACAAAAGGAAATGACGCATTTATGCTCAAATATTCGGAAAAAAAAAAACTTTTAGTTTAATTATAAATTTAAAAGAGCTCTACCGCGGCTAAATTTGTATCTCTTAATCGCTCGACTGTTCAAAATTTTAAAGATTCAGTAATATCTATATCTATGTCATTTGATAATTATGTTCAGAAACATTACTTTTATCTTTAAAATTTTTTATAATTATTTTTATTTTATTATCCACTTTCTACCAATATTTTCAAAAATAGTAAAAATTTGAAAATTAATTAAAAACACTTTTCAAACACTTAGTTTTTGTTTTTAACATTTTACTAAGAATTTAAGTATTTTTTTTAAAGAAATTTTAAAATTATAGTATGAAATTTTGGAGAAAATATGTATAAATTTAAAAAATAAAAGCATTGTCAAATGATACATTAGGTTCTATTAGACATAAAATTCAAAGGAAAATACTTAAGTACATCTCGGGTTATACCTATCTTTATGCATTCCACTAAATTATCTAATCATAATTTTTCACATGATAAATTTTTCTTACTTTTTTTAAAAAATATTTTATTTTATTTTATTTTATTTTATTTTTTTTGTGATGAGAGCTAGTGAGATGCATAAATATTAGTACACTATGTGCGTGATGAGAATAGAATGCATAAAATAGTATCATCCTTGGGATGTTTTTTAATCGTTAGTTCTCAATTAAATCATTTAGAAAATAATCAATTAGAACTTATTTACAATAAGGTAATATATTATTAAATTTTTAGGTCGACATTTTTTTAATTCAACATATGTAGGGTAGAAGATTCAAATCTTTGACCTCTTATCATATTAGTTCATACTTTATATAAGTTGAGTTATACTCATATTCACAATAGATCTTATTTACAAACATAACTTGCCAATAAGAATTGAATCTCCAATCTAAAAAAAAAAAATGTTATAACTATAATCTTAAATAGATTCATGGATTTGCATGCACCCCACAACTTTTTTTAGTGGACTCCAAACACATGAAAAGTGAAGATTTGAAACTTTAATACTTCACTTTTTATTTAACTTATACAATTATTCCAATTTCTATAATTATATAAGTTTGAGCATCAAATTTTAATATTTCTATAAGTTTAAGGGCTCAATTTTTATAACTAAGAGTTTGATGGTATAATTGCAACTACCATCATATTTTATAGGTAATTTTTGTAATTTGCCTTTTAATCTCCTACTTTTAAAAAAATGAAAACAAAACTTAATACAAAACCTCAAATGTTATGGCTTACAAACCGATCATAATTGATGTAGACCAAAGAAAGAAAATCAATGTGAAAAATTTGATATCCATAGCATAGCTTGTCAACGACCATCTTTACGAGTCAAAGAATTCTCAATCACATGGTTTCGACTCATATGTGTAAAAGAGATACCAACTCACATTGAGGGTACATTATGGTTGCCCTTAAATTGATTAATTAAACTTCTATGTTCAATTTGAATGTAGTTTAATAGATAAGAGACGATTATCATCTTAAAGTAGATTGTTGATTCCATTAGCATCAAAATAATATTTATGGTGGCAAATTTCTATTATAAACAAAGAAGTATGGTACTGTTTTTGTGGTGAAATTTTTTCAAATAGGATTTTCGTCCTCATAGTTTCAACGATGTGGCATAGACAAAGTACTTTAGTGATTGACAATCAATTCCAAATGCCACCGATCTCATGACGGGCTCAGGACTTAATTAAAGCAATGGACAAAAAAGATTTGCTCCCATTCCCGATCTATCACTAGCCAAATGCTCTCTCCTTGGCCTGTTAGGTCTAGGGCTCCATTTATCCTCGTTGAGAGATGGATCCTCCCTTCTGATACAACATTGTTCTTAATGATGATATTGATAATAGAGACATTATTCTTGGCAACAATGGTTGATCAGTTCTGTTGAACTTAGTTGATTGACAACGAGGATAGTGAGCCCAAGATAGATAGATTAACTAACCTAAAATATACCAATTACAATATTGTATTTATTTGTTGTTGCAAGTAATAACAATGATACACGTCAAGCTTGACATCTTGAAATAACACTTAGGTTCTCCGTAAATGTGAGGCTCCCTACCAATATACCTTAGGATCCCCCTAAGCATGAGTATATTAGTAGATGAACACTTAAGCTCCTCCTTAGTGTGAGACTCCAACTCTCAAATAGTTTATCTTTCTTCCTTCAAGTGAAGATCACTCCACTCTATGAACTTAATTTCTCCCTAAGTTAGAAAATCTCTTCTTAGTCCATTACACACTTGACAACAACTTCTGGATGAGTATTGATGAGATAAAAATACATATACAGATCATTCACCGAAAAGATTACACACTTGTGATTTTTGTTCACTTTCACAAGACAGCCACAATGAAGATAATCTTTTGAATCAAAATGCGCAAACCCTACCAAACAACTAAACCACCTTTAAATATGCATAGCGGAACGCAAAACCAACCCTACCAATATATTCTGAAATTGGCATAGAATGAAACTAATTCAGAGAAAATATACTGTCAAGATCTTCCCAATAAGGAAACAAAATATATGCAGGATCAACATCTCAACTAAAATACTAGACTGCCAAAAATTACACATGTTAAGACATTCTAACAACCACCCGCTAGAAGAGAATAGAAACCTTAAAAAAATAAATGCCAACCTCACAGCTCTGGTAAGACAACCAAGAACTACGTAACCAAACACCAAACGATCTGAAGCATCTAACCACAAAAGAATAAAGACATCCATTACCCATCATAACAATTTATAAAACCAGAGAAGTAGAAAATTTCAAATTTAGAGAAAATATCTTAACATATCATCAGACAGAAAAAAGACTCGTTCTCCCCTTTTGGCTTAGTTTAAACGAAACAAGCAACTAAGATCCATCCACCACACTATCAACACCAATACCACCAAAGGAAGAAGCTTGATCATGACGAGATGCTATAACATGCAGGACTTTAAAAATACTGTCCACCTCAAACTTTCTCCCAGTAGATCATTGGATTTGAAGGAACTCTTAAACAAGAGTATCTATGAGCGGATGCGGATCTTTCCAATTTCATTGTGACAGAATTACCACACATACATTCTAACATATAGATATGCATTGTACACTAATTATTGGCATGCTTAAACAAATAAAGTACAAAAGACCAAGTAAACGTATCAGTTGAAGACAATCTTCACTCAAACTCAATCCAGTGGAAGCGAACTCCTCCACACTCCTTATCGTCCAGCAAACAGTCGCCTAACAGCACCACGGTCGTCCACACGATCGGCAGCGCACGAACCAATAGCAACCGGGGACGACACCACCACTCGAAGCCCTCGGTATTCTCGGAGTGAGAATCCAAATGGTGGACTTTGATGGAATTGGTAGAGGGAAGGAGGAAAAGACGATCGTGTAGTACGAACAAGCAAGTGAGAGATAGTAGAAGACTATCGTATAATCGGGTGTTTGTCGTTTAGAAAAAGGTATACGATCGTGTAGGTTTTGCTAAGCGATCGTCTAGCAAAAGGTAAGCGATCGTTTAGAAAAGGTAAGTGATCGTTTAGAAATCACGGGCGATCTTTTAGTGCGCAGGTGTGCGATCGTTTAGGAAGATGGACACTATCGTATAGGCTCTCAATGCTATGCAATTGAATAGAAACACATTGTGAGCGATTTTTCGGATATCTTACAAAAATGAAAATAAATTTCATTTTATTCTTCAGTTACAAGAACTGAATTTGATCTTCCCACTTTCGCACGATTCCGGAGAAATTCTCGGCCAATTATCTCATAACCGCCTAATTAATTAAATAGTTAATAAAATCATATTATATTCTTAACCTATAGTTTGATATCATATATCTACTATATTGTTTTCTCCTCTACTTGATATAAATCATATTTATATTCAATTTCCTCCAAAATAATGTATCTCATACATTTAGTCAATTATATCACATATAATTAACCAGTTCAATTATATAATATATAATCGAACTCCCTCTTGTCAATTTGAACATTTCAAACTGATCCAAAAACTGATTCTCAACTTTATCCAAGCTATCAAGGGGACCTTATGGACCTATGGCTTGAAGCTCCAACGGTACGTGAATAGCTGACTAAACTTTTTAGCCACAAGATCCACCATCCGTTAACTGCCAAACATTCCACTAAAGACCAATAGTTGAACTCTTCTTACCACAGATATATTTATGTGTTCAGCGGATATAACCAATCATGAGTATGATGACCCTTTATAGACAGTTAGGCCAATTTACCATTTTGTCTTTGTTACATCTCACTCCTTAAGTACCACTGATCCCTCTATTGAACAATACAACATAGTCCAACTATGTGTGAACACCTCTCGGATCAAGAGAAGGTGTGTGGCACCACATCGTTCAAGCCCTAGAATTAGCGCTTAAGGGAGCTACCTATCTACTTGCCCTTACATCGGGGAAGGAGTGAATTCCATGTGTAGCTGAGTTCCCAGCTCCCAAATCAGACAAATCCTCAAAGTGGTAGGTTTGAATCGGCAACCTGGCCACTCGCACCCATGCAAATCAAAGGACTGCCCTCAATGGCAGAAGTTCCCAACTCACTCAGGATTGAGGTCATCCTAGTGAAGTGAAGTTTCTGTCATGAATGGTGTTATATAACGAGACGTTAACACTTCGTGGTCAGGTCTTATACAAACTCTTTGTATAGGACGCTCCCGCTCGCATGTTCCATACACGAATGATCAGGATTAGACCATTTGTGACAAGTCACAACACTTGTGACCATTCCACAAAGCGGGCCGCATCCATAGCGTTACCAACAAGATAAGGTTTCCCTCTTATATCCATATACTACAGACCATTTTGGTTATCACTTAAGACATAATCCACTTGTATGTCACCACATACATGCTTAAGGTACATAAAGATAACAAGGATTTAAGTTTATTGGTTTGTGGTAAAGCAAATAAAACATTCAATTGAGCAAAATCAAGAAGTGAAGTAAAATATCATATATTATACATCACATGCATTCATACAGTTTACAAACTACAGGACACGAGACTTTAAGGCATCAATCCCAACAAGATCAATATACCCAAATCTTGAGATTTTGTAGTCAAAACCTAAATGACCCTTTTGCCAAACGAAGAGACCAAGAAAGCTCTCGTTCTACAGCAGTTCTACGGTTCACAACATACTTTCATTTACGAGTATTCTCTTCATTGTGAAACGAGATACCATCCAAAGGCACAACAGGAACTGCGACAGAGTTAGTTTCTCATTACTTAAAGATACATCTTCACCTAAGACATCATCATCAGGCACAAACTGTTGAGACTCATGCTCTTCTTTCTCAGTGACAGGCGAGGTAATATTCAGGATTTTCACAGTTCTCTTCTGCCTCTTAGACAAAATACTAATAGGAATATCATCTTCCTCAGATTCATCTGAATGCACTTCAGAAAGATCAATTTCATTTTGGATGTCTTCTGATCTCATAAGACACCTTGACTGTCTTTACACTAACTCATGACACTCTTCAGAGGGTTCAGATTCATTTTAAGAATCTTCATATACATAATCAGATGGAGCCTTAGTGTTTATCGCAGCAACAGGATAACTATCCTTGCTCATATCAGATACTTTCACTTCAACAGGAGAACTTTTAATTAGATCACCGTCTTTATCACAATTTTTAGTCGCACAAAGCATTTCAGAAACAAGATCACCATTTTCAACACCAGGGGGAATGGTTATATCAGATGTATTATATTTATTTAGCCCAATGCATGTCACCAACGTAAACAAATTTCAAAAACAAATTTAATTTAAAAGTTATATCACCAATTTTTCTTAGTTTCCGACCTGTTTTACAGGTAATAGGATAACAGTAAACAAATTAGTTTGTAACTCTTTTCTGTTTTTTGTGTTTAATAATTTGTTTTAACAACTTAATGCAGAGAGAAGGAATTTGGTTCAACTTTTAACAAGATGTAGTAATATTTTTAGACACATTACGCAGTATACTGCCCTTCCGACTTTGAACAGTTTCATTAAAATGCTCACTAGTTGCAGAGAAATTTTCTGACAATACTTGTTATGAGCATTAGAAACCTTAACATTGATGTTGAGGTCTCAATTTTATGAAAATTTCGTAAAATGTTGACATCGATGGATGTTTCTAGAAAAATAATAAAAACAAAAATATTTAATAAATAAAAATTTACTTTATTAATAAGTTAAATCGCTTATTATTTGTATTATATTCACATTAATAACATTTTATTATCTTTTTTCTTATATTTCGTCATTTCTTATCTTTTTTCTTATGTTTCGTCATTTCTTTGTTATCTTTTTTTCTTATGTTTCGTCAATTCTTTCACAATATATGATGAAAATATCGATTCATTTCTTATGTCATTATCGAATTAGATGGACATATTATTTATAAAAATATGAATAAAAATGTCGATTGTCAATAAAAATTTAATATTGTACGTACCAAAAATGACGTGGATATCACTCTTAAGATTACAACTTCATATTAGAATCAAAGTTTTCTAACACAAAAGGGAAAAGGACAATAAATAAAGAAAAAGGTGACATTGAATGTGATCAGATGAACAAACATCAAAGGCAATGTGGATGGTTCAACTCCACAAATTAAACCTAACCAGATGACATTGGATTCGCCATCATTTATGGTGCATTTGAAAGTAATATTAAAATAGGTTTAGTTTTTTTTTTTTTATAAAGATATTATAATTAAAGAGTAGGTAGGGAAAATCGAATCTCAAACCTCGAGGTCGATAGTATGAATACTATGTCAGTTGAACTACACTCTTGTTGGCAAAAATAGGTTCTAACTTCCCAAACAAAAAAATAGTCGCTATAAGATTAAACATTTTATGGAAAGTAGTCTCATTAAAGGCTATGACTTTTTATCTCCAAAACTTCTAGAACTATACAACCACCGATTATGAAAATTTAAGTTTAAAATACTTTTAGTTCCAAAATTTTGATTTGTAACGATTTAGTCCTTATACTTATACTTTCAATTTTAGAGCAATTTAGTCCCGGTACTTTTTATGTAATAATTTAGTTCTTATACTTTAAACTTTGTAACAATTTAGTCCCTATTGTAAAAATTAGTGTTAAAATTTAATAAAAGATTTCTTGCATAAAAAAAGTGATAAACTAATTAGAGACTCAATATTTTTACAAAATACATAGTTTACATTATAAAATAATAAAAACTGACATCTAATTTTGATTTTTTTTACGTTAAAAATTAAATTGTTACAAATTTGAAAATACAAGGACTAAAATGGTTACATACTAAAATCCAAGGACTAAGTTGTTATAAAATTGGAAGTACAAGGACTAAATCGTTACAAACAAAAGCTTAGAGACCAAATTGTTACTTCCATGAAAATATAGAGATAAATTTAATTACAAGTGTTGAAAATATCCAATAACTTGATGGACCTAATCCGTACCATTTAGGTTGGATTGAGTTTACATAAATGAAAATTTATGGGTTAGGTTAGTTCATAAGTTCACCCAAAATAACTTCAACCAACCCAAATTTGATTTTTTAAAAAAATTTATAATACAATTATATGTATATCTACATAATTTTAATTTTATCTAATTTCATGATTTTTTAATTAATTATTCTATAAAAAAATTAAAATAGGTTTTTAACATTTTGGAAAAAAAATCATAATATAAATTGAAATTGAATTGCTAATCTTAATTCAATATCTAAAACTAATCAAATAAAATTTTTACATATTAAATTTTATTTTTTAAAACAAAAATTTAAATAAATGAATAGTAACCCAAATCAATTCAACTTAAATGTTTAATAGTTGAGTTGAGTTAATTTGATTTCATTATTTAATAAGGATTTTTAGGGTAGAAGAAAAATATTTCTATTTCTAATTTTTCTCACATATAAATACACATAATTAAATATATAAATAATCTTTAATCTTTAATAAATTATTTTAGAAAAGTGAATGGTTTTAACTTTGGTTTTACTTTAAGAATTTTTAATAAACATTTCAAATTTCATTTTTTTTCTTATATATTTGGACCTTTTACAATTTTGTAATTAATATAATTAATTTAGATGTTACATCAATGTATTTTATATTTATATGAATGTTAAATTATAAGTTTAGTTTCTAAAATCTTAAAATTATGTTTAATAAATCTCTAAAATTTTGATTTTGTGTTTAATCAATCACAAATGTCTATTATATCCCCTATGAACTTTTAATTTTATATATAATAGATTTTAGACATATTAAAAAATTAAAAAATTAATTTTTTTGTTTGAATAAAAAAAAAGTAAATTTGTATCTAATTGAGCCTTAAAATTGTGATTCAGTAAATAATAGATAGTACATTGATTTTTTTTCCTTAAAAAGTGTACAATAGAACCTATTAGACAAAAAGTTATATTTTATATATGATATAACAATTTTCAAATATATATATATATATATATAAAAGAGAGAGACTTATTCTATGAACTTGAAACCATAAAATCTACCAAACACAAAATAAAAAGATTAGTTGCCTATTATATACATTTTAAAAGTCAAGGACCATATATAGAAACAAATTTAGAAGTGTATGAGTTAAACTTCTAATCATATATGAAATTATGCCCTCTAAGATGAAGTTCTAGATCCGCCATTACTTGAGCATCCAAGCTCATGGTATTGATAATACGTCAGTTAATATCACTACGTTCACTTTGATATGTTAATAAGTTCTTAGGGGCCGTTTGTTTTTTGGAATGTAGATAACCGAAGTCTTAGATGTCTAGAATTATATATATTAGGAATTATAGATGTCCAACATCTTTCGATTACCATGTTTGTTTTGTAGGAATATTTTTGCAGATATCTGGGAATATTTTGATAACTGTGTTTGTTTTGTAGGATTTCTACTCGGGAATGTCTTAAATTTACATAAAGTTCCAAGAATGCCCTTACGACTATTTATTACTTTATAATTAATTTGATATAATTTAAACTTATATAACATATTTATTTTTATTAATTTAAATTTTTTTAAAAATTAATACAATATATATTATTTTTATATGTTATTTTTCTCAACAAAATAATATATCATAATTTAAGATCTTTTATAAAATAAATTTTAATTTTAATTTTAATTTTAATATATTGTTAAAAATAATAAGAATGGTGATATAACTAAAAATATATTATACATGTTAATATTATTTATTTTAATTATATAATGCAAATGAATGTTAATATATATATATATATGTAAAATAAAATAAAAATGAATGACAAAAAAGTAAAATGGAGATGTTGTCAACTTGGGAATCTGGAAATCCCATGTTTTAGGAGGGCATCTGAAACTCCCTAGATGCCCTTCGTTTGAGCATCCTTTAGATATCGAGACATCTCACAATACTGCAAAACAAATATGGTAATCCATATGTTCACTTCATGAGAATCTAGGATACCCGCAAAACAAATGACCTGTTTAATTTGTTAGTTTAGGACCTATGTAACTAAATGTCCAAGTATGCTTGAATCAGTCACCCACGTAGTTCTTAAACATCTAACCATGTCATTTTTTTATAAAGTTTTTGGTTTTTAAGTTAGGATATGTTCGGGATTCACATGCCTAAAATTACTTTTCTTTTGAAATTGTGATGTTTGGCAATTATGAGAAAGTAAAAAATCACCTAGTCCAAAATCACCTTACTTGATTTCCTATCAATCAATTGGTAGGTGATTCTAGGATCAAGTATAAAACTATGGGGTAGTTTGCAAAAATAAGTGGACTGAAAATTACCGCAAAAATAGGACAGTTTTTTTTGTTCTTCGAATCTTTTGTAAAGATTGAACCTTGATATGCTCTGCGGCGTAGGAAGCTCCACCGAAAGAAGAAGAGGAAATAAGACTCTTAATCCTTGCTTCACTTAAGTTCGGTATATTTGATGAGAACAATAGTCTAAAGAACCTTGCTCTGAAAGGCTCGTGATTCTCTGCCGAATAGGGCAGGACACCAATCACTAGGGATTGCCCATAGAACGTACTTTAATCTAAGCTATTACTTCAGAGTAAGGCACGAGACGAAAGGAAGGTAAACAGGAGAGTTGGTACATAGAACATTACAGATAGAACAGGTATTCTTCTTTTCACATTTATTCTGAACTTACAGAGGCCGACTACTTACTTTACGAGAGGCTACTTCTAGCTTCTATAGTAGCCCTTCCACTTTAGTGTAGTTGTAGTTTGTGGCCCATGAAGGCTGGCTTTTCAAAGAGATACTAATCAATTGATTTTGATTTTATCTATTGCACCAAGTGTTTGTTTTTTTTTTTTTTTTTTTTTTTTTAACTCTCTACCTTAAATGAATAACTGATAAATAAATTAGTATATAAAAGAAAATGAATATTTGATGTAATCAATTTCGATTCATTATTAAGATTGCATTTAAAAATCATTCATGCATTAGTTCTTACGTTAGTAAACTTTTTCAAATATCAGATTAACCAACCGAACGATTAGATTTAACAATTTTTAAGATTCATACATGTTTACCCGAATAGAATGTAATTGAAAATATAAATGGATAGACTCGCAAAATGGTAAGGTTGAACTGATACAATTTTAAGACTCATAAGTTAGATGAATTATTAGATTTGATAAAATTTAGTTATTAGTAAATTAATTCTTTTAAATTAAACAATTAACTAATTTAGTTATAATTAAATTAATTCTTTTAAATTAAACAATTAACTAAAGGTGAGCATTTGTAAAATCTCAAGGATAAAATGTAAAATCTTGAAATAGGAGCAAATGGAAATTAAACTCCATACTAAAGAGTAAAAAATGTAATATCTTAAAATTTAAGGACAAATAGAAATTAAACTAAAAAAAAAAAGGTAAAGATGTAACATTTTAAATTAAACAATTAACTAAAACTAAGCATTGTGCCGTTCAATCAATTTATATTTTCACTTACATTCCATTTGGATAAACATCGTATGAATCTTAAAATTTGTCAAATCTAATCATTTCGATTGGTTAATCTGATATTTGAAAAAGTCTACCAACTAAGCATGAATGATTTCTAGATGTAAGCTTAACAATGAATCAAATTGGTTACTTCAAATATTCATTTTCTTTTATATAATTATTTCTTTATTTAAAAAAAACTGTATATTTCCGTTTGTTTATGACAAATTTTTTTAGTAATGATAAAAACATATAACATTTTTTAGAACACTATTATTTATGAAATTATTTATTAAATACATAGAAGTGTTAAAAAAATGTCAAAAGAATAGTTTTAGTCTTAATTGTAATTGAGTTGGTATGCAATAGAATTTGAGGAAGCATAGAACAAGAAAAAAATCAATGGCCCAAGAGTTATATCCAATTTGCTTTATTAATTAGTTATTCATTTAAGGTGGGGTTATTTAGATAGGGGTGGCTTTAAAAGTTAATTGGAAGAAGGGGTAGTTTTGAACTTATTTAGGAAAAATGGATAGTTTTTTTGTTCTCATCTGAGTGCGTCTCTTGAAGATACGCACTTTGGAATATTTTATTATTTCTTTTTTAGCCCTGTATGTCGCATTTAAAATAATTAAACTGGTCATTCGATAATATTTTATTTATTTTCTTTCCCCGTACGTCGCATTAATCGCACACAATCGCTTAGTAAACTATGCGACCATTTAGTAATTATACACGATCGCACACAATCTCTTAGTAAATTATCCATGATCATTTAGTAATTATACACGATCGCACACAATCGTTTAGTAAATTACTATGCGATCGTTTAGTAAATATACACGATCGCTTAGTAAATTATCCACGATTGTTTAGTAATTATACACGATCGCACACAATCGCTTAGTAAATTATCCACGATCATTTAGTAATTATACACGATCACACACAATCATTTAGTAAATTAATATGTGATCGTTTAGTAAATATACACAATCGTTTAAAAAAATGATCATTTAGTAAATATACACAATCGCTTAGTAAACTATGCGATCGTTTAGTAATTAACACGATCGCACACAATCGCTTAGTAAATAATCCATGATCGTTTAGTAATTATACACGATCGCACATAAATCGTTTAGTAAATTACTATGCGATCGTTTAGTAATTATACACGATCGTTTAATGCGTCAATCGGGAATATTTTATTTAGTAAATTACTATGCAATCGTTTAGTAATTTATACACGATCGCTTAGTAAGTTATACACGACCGCTTAGTAATTTTAGCACACATTTATCTAAACGATCGTTTAGTTATTTATTTTCTTAGTTAAATGTACAAGACCAATTGTATTCTACAAATTTAGCACAAATTTATCTAAACGAAAACTAACGATAGCGTAACAGTTAGGTAAACGATCGCTTAGTATTATCTAAACGATTGCTTAACAAAACCTAAGCGATCACTTAGTATTAGCCAAACGATCGCTTTATAAATTAGTACACGATCGCGTAATGGATATCTAAACGATTGCTTAGTAACAGCTAAACGATCGCTTCGTATTATCTAAACGATCGCTTAACAAAACCTAAACGATCGCTCAGTATTATCTAAACGATCGATTAACAAAACTTAAGTGATTGTTTTATAAATTAGTACACGATCGCGTAATGGATATCTAAACGATCGCTAATAGTTAGCTAAACGATCGCTTAGTATTATCTAAACGATCGCTTAATATTAGCCAAACGATCGCTTAGTATTAGCCAAACGATCAACAACCTAAGTGATTGCGTTATAAATTAGTACACGATCGCGTAATGGATATCTATACGATCGCTAACAGTTAGCTAAACGATCACTTAGTATTAGTCAAACGATCGCTTAGTATTAGCCAAACGATTGCATAATGGATATCGAAACGATCGTGGAACAGTTATCTAAACGATCTCTTAGTAATCTCTACATGATCGCTTAACAAAACCTAAACGATCGCTTAGTTTTATCTAAACAATCGCTTAGTATTAGCCCTATATGCCGCATTTTAAAAAAAAATTAAATCGATCACGCATGCATCAGAGTGAGTTGTCAACTCACTCTGATGCGCTGCGATCAGAATGCGCCTGTTGAACAGACACATTCGGACCGTTCTGACCGAATTTGGCATTTTTTCCCTGGTTTTAGCATAAAAAATCCCCCATTTTACCTTCATTCCCACAGTTTTCATCTTCTCATTTCACAAATTTCTCTTCCTTTATCGATTTCGTCTTCTTTTTCACAGATTACATCCTCCTTCACTGATTTCATCTTCCCCTTCACCGAAACCTTCATTTCATCTTCCCCTTCATCAGTGAAGCTCTCATTTCATCTTCACCCAAAACAAAATTTCCTTCATTTCTTCCACATTCTTCATTTATTTTCAAATACCGATCATTTTCTACCTTCATTTATTTCAGTGTAGTATTTTATTTGGTAAGTTGATATATATATATATATATATATTTTTAACTTTGAATTAAGTTTTTGATAATTTTTACTGATTTTTTAATGTTTATTTTGTTTATAGTGGATATTATTCAAGATTTTTTTAGTAAGTTGGAATATTTGTTAAGGTGCAAAGTTTTATTTGGTAGTGTGCAATATTTTTCTTTTAATAAATTGATATATTTTTTAATAGTTGATATATATTTTTTATAGTGTGCAATATCTGTAAGTATGTTGATATATTTAATAAATCGATATATTATTTGTTGTTGCTTTTCTGGTTAGTATTTGGTTGATATTTAGATTTTTTAAATATTACATCATAGTCTCAAATTATTTATGTTTAAAAATATAAAAAAATAATTAAAAAAAATTAACGTTCTTAATGGAAAAATAAATAAATCTAAAAATAGGTTGAAATAAAATTTTAACGAATTCTAAAAATAGGTATTTATGTTCTTGATGGAAAAAAAATAAATCTTTTTAAATGTAAAATTTATATTTAAATCTTTTTTTATTTTGTCAAAATTTTAAAATTTATTAGTAGTTTTTAATGTAAAATTAAGAATATGTGGAGAAAAGAGTAGTGATATTATTTTAAAAAAATATATTACATAGTAAAAATAATGGTTTTTTCCATACTTTTAGTAAAAATAATCTAACAGAAATTTTTAAAAATAAAAAATTATCCTTAATTCATGTTGAAAGAAAATTTTGACGGAATCTAAAATTAGGTATTTAAATATGTTCTTAATGCAAAAAAATAAATCTTTTTAAATGTAAAAGTTATATTTAAATAGTGATATTTAAAAAAATAGTGATATTACTTTATTTTATGGAGAAAAGAAAAAAAATATAGAAAAGTTAATAGTTAAGAGTTTAGAAATATATAAAAAAGTTATTAATAAAATAATATAATATATTCCTAGTGGCTATTAATGTAAAGTTATTAATATGTTCCTAATATTTACTATTTTACTAAAAAAAAAATATTACGTAGTAAAAAAATATCCATAATTTTGTATTGACTTTTTTTCTGATGATTAAAGAACAAAGATTCATGTCAATATAAAAGAATATTTATCAATGATTTATGGTCAAATGATGATGCATGTCTTAATATTTTGTTTATTTATAAAAAAAAAATTCCTTTATTTGTACATATTAAAAAAAATAGTAATAATACATTAATATTGTTGGCCTAATGTATACTTACAAATATTATGATAAATATCAAATTGCATTTGCCAAACTATGATGGACATTGTGGAATTTTTATGTTATATGCATGGAAACATTGTTAATAGGCCAAACAGGATAGAATATGATAGGCAACCATTTCTTCTTATAAACATGCATCGTCAAGTTGACTTCAACACATTAATCGATGGATTATGTGATGCATTATCCATAAATAGAGATGATGGGGTAGAAGTAATATTTAGATATGGTAGTTATGTAGCGGGATCTACTTTCTATATCCCCATCTCATTACGAAGTGAGACTGATGTACGGTTCATGATGAGCAACACTCCATACCCTCCAAATAGAGTTGAACTGTATATATCCAAACCCAGTGTCCCAAGCCCAGCATCAACGAGAGAAGAAGTTGAAACTACTGTTCAGTTGGAAAGCCATGTTGTGGAGGATGAGCAATGTGATCTAACTATTACCACAAACGACGAAGAAGTTGAAATAGACGATGATGATTTCGATCTAGATGAACTACCTGCTTAATTTTATGGCGTACATGAAGTCCTCGAAACATTTACTGAGATAGACCTGAACGAGATGACCATTGAACCTGATTCGACAACGGGGGATGACAGTAATATGGGGTATGATTCACTGCTTAAGGGGATGATATTCAATTCCAAATTAGATTTAAAAAATGCAATGAAAAACTATTCAATCATTCGACATCAAAATTTTGAAGTCATTGAGATGAAGAAAAGAACATGGGATGTCAGGTGCAAGAGATATGGCAATGGGTGCACGTAGAGACTTCGCGCTATTTGCCGTAAAAAATACGGTAAATTTGAAATCACTCAGTACAATGACCCGCATTCTTGTGTGTATGCAAGACTGAGTCGGGATCACAATCAATTGGAATCAGATCTAATTGCATATGAGGTAAGCAGCATAGTGAAAAAAATCCGTCAGTTGACATCAAAACATTATAAGATATTATCTTGAAATAGTATGGTTATTCCGTCAGTTACTGGAAAGTGTGGGACGGAAGAAGAAAGGCAATTGCAAAGATATTCGGAGATTAGATCGAATCGTACAATTTGCTGCCTAAATGGATGAATATCTTGCAAATCAGAAATCCCGGTGCAGTCATCCATTGGAGACTAAATGAGGTGGATTGTGATGAAAGGCTTGTAATGTTCAGTAGCGTGTTTTGGTCGTTTGAACCGGTTATCGAGGGTTTCAAGCATTGCAGACCGCTACTTCAAATTGACGAAAATCATTTGTATAAGAAGTATGAAGGAATATTGTTAATAGCTACCTTAATAGATGCAAATGGTCACGTATATCCAGTTGCATACATCATTGTACTAGAGAAAAGTGCTTACTCGTGGGGCTGGTTTCTGAGGAATTTATGGGATCGTGTGGTGCACAGAAAGGAGGGAATGTGTCTAATTTCAAATAGACACAAAGGCATTATATCTGCAGTCAAAAACCCTAGCAACGGTTTGGTTGGAGTACACCACAGACTCTGCTTGTGACGTGTGGTGAGTAATTTTAACGACATGTTCAAGAATAGTTTATTGAAAAGTTTGGTGTATAGTGCAGGATCAAAATTTCAAGTTCGGAAGTTTAATGACTATATGGCCGAACTTCAAACAACAAATCCTAATTGCTTACGATATTTTGCTTCCATAGATCCTAAGTAGTGGACACAGTCACATGATGGTGGTCATCGTTATGGATGGCTAACCACGAATATGGCTGAAAGTACAAATGTTGTTCTGAAAGGAGCCAGAAAGCTACCGATCACTGCACTAGTCCAAGCAACATTCTACCAAACTATTGCTTATTTCACCGCTTGTCGTGTAGAAATAGAGATTGCCCTTGAATCGGAAGAGTGTTTCACGAGGTAAATTATTCACATCTTAGTTACCCACGTTTTTATACTAACTATCGAGGTATTCTAAGTAATTGTTGTATTTGTCATAGGTATGCGATAAATAAACTAAGTCGCTGGGAGCAACATGCAACCAAACATTCTGTCAACATATTTGACCATTGAACAAGGTTGTGTGAAGTCACCACCTCAATCAACCTAATAACACTAAAGAGTGGAAACACACACCGAATAAAGTTAAGTGAAAGAACATGCACATGAGTGGCAGAGTTTTGGAATCCCTTGTTTTCACGATGGCTGCGTGTAAGACCATTGGGGTAGACTACTTTCACTACATTGAAGACTATTACAAAATTTCCACTTATCTGGCATGTTATTCACCTCAGTTCGAGCCCATCCCTGATAAAAAATGTTGGCCTGATTCTAACTTCCCAACTATTTATCCAGACGAATCACGAGTTAGGAAGGTTGACAGACCATGTACTTCTCTCATGCAAAACGAGATAGATTAGAGGGAACGTTACAAGACACGATGCACAATTTGCAGACAAGAAGGGCAGAATAGACTGAATTGTCCCAATCGAGCTCGTGATGAGACTTAGTTATTTATTTTTAATTCTCATTATATTTAATTGATTGTAACTTCATTTACTTATTTATTCTTTATTAATTTATTGTATTTATACAATGAAGGGTATATTCTTTATTAATTATCATTGTATTTATTGATTGTATTTATACAATGAAGGGTGTATTCTTTATTAATTGTCATTATATTTATTGATTGTATTTATACAATTAAGGGTGTATTCTTTATTAACTGACATTATATTTGTTGATTGTAATCACATTGATTTTTACTAAATTTAATAGATTTTTACTAAATTTAATATTGTTTTATGGGATCAGATGGACGGGGATGTTACCACAGGGCCATACAACGACTCGGTTTTGTACTTACAGTGCAACCATAGACCCAAGGCTGTTTGGGAAGACAAGCATGTCAATGCAATGCATTGTCGGCGAAAAGAGGCTGTTATTCGCAGGTAGGAGAACCCAGACCCTCGTATATTGAACTATCTACGAGCTGTCGGATTCTACAGAGTCTCTTGTATAAAATTTATACAACTAGACTGACATCTGATAACGACATTAGTGGAACGATGGCGCCAGGAGACACACACTTTCCACATGTTGCGTGGAGAGTGTATAATTACATTTCAAGATGTAGTCATCTAATTTGGACTCCCGATTAATGGAACCATTGATCGGGTCTCTAAATTATGACTAGGAATAAATTTTTGGCCTTCTCTTAGGCGTAACCACGAATGATGCCATTCTTAAGGGAGGTCGTCTAAGCCTGCCATGGTTAGCTAATCAATTTAACAACTTTGCCCATCTACCAGACCATGCAGATTAAGAGGACTTGCAACGATATGCTCGAGCATATATTCTCACGTTGATTGGAGGATTGGTATTTCCCGAAAAATCCAACAGCAAAGTGCACCTGATGTATCTTCCTCTCTTGGTGGATTTTGATGTTGTCGAGACTTACAGTTGGGGCGCTAGATGTCTTGCATGGTTGTATAGGCAACTATGCAAGGGTGCAGTTATAGATGGAAAAGACATTGCAGGCCCACTTTTATTGCTACAAATTTGGGCATGGGATCGATTTTCTCTTCTAGCGCCTTGACGACTCCATAAATACTAGCATAACTTAGGCGATAGATCACTTGCAGTAAGGTAAGCATATTTACCTCATTATTGTTGTTTTCATTATGAAAATACTAATAGCTAAAATTTAACTTCTGATTGTTGTAGATGGAATGACAACTATTCTGTAATCAGAGCACTTACGCATGTTCTAGTACAATATAGGCACATACTGGATACACATATGCCTAATCAGGTAATATTTTATTCATTCATATATCATATATTCATAATGTTTCAATCTTCTGGTTAATTCATTTTTTGACACATATGCATGTAGATTATTTGGGAGCCATATAATCATCTGGTCCAACTATTGTCGCCATACTATCTCGATGGCAATGAGATATGGACATCCAGATGTCCACTCATATGCTTCTTCATTGTGGAGTGGCATCACCCAGATCGTGTGATGCGTCAATTTGGGATGTTGCAACAAATTCCTCAACCTTGCAACACGGACGCCCAACTTCATTCACACGATCTAAGGAGTAGGCATTGACGAAGCTGGATTGCATATCTGGCTCCTCAAATTACAATCTAGGAAAATTGACACATTTTGGTTGTTAATGGACCTCCTATTAACAATGGTGTAGGTACCGAGCCTGGATATATTGAATGATATTATACTGTGAGCAGGCGGTACATAACTAAAGTAGGAGCAACCTATCACTTGTTGGTATGAATTTATTGTTTACTATGATTGTTTGATTTTATTTCTACACCAAAATAAATTTTAAAGTCATTAACTTGTTATTCAATTATTTTTCAGGCCGAGCTTCCAAATTTGTCAATATCTACTCAAAGAGCCTTACATAGACTCACCTCGATATATCGAGTGCGATATTTCAATGGTGACGTTCCAATGGAAGAACAAGGTGATCCAGCAAGACATGAGGATGTTCCTATTCAACCTAATGTTCGAAATGAATATCCAACAACGTCAGTCGATCAGTACACTTCCATGATGTCCTCTCCCTCAACATTTGGTTTTTTTCCAACAACGTTCAGTACACTAAGCATGGAAGAAGGACAAACTTCACATGTCCATCCAAATATATATGACCAGTATGTTACATATCAACAACGTAGTGAGGGTATACACTTTCCAGAGGAAAGTCAACCACCAAGTGTAAGAGGGCGTGTCGATTGTGGACACCATGTCACTCAACATGATCGATTTAGGTGTAATAGAGTGAATAAAGAATATTGTACATGTGATTAAATTTATTAATGAAATTCAATTACGAAAATGCACTTGAAATTCAATTATTTACAATAGTCGAAAGTTAATATCTATATTTTGCATAAGTTTCTAACAACTTTAAACAAAAAATAATAATTAAAAATTAAAAATTAATATAAAGTATATCAAATTAATCATATCAATTTCTTAATCTCAAACTAAGTGATCAAATAGATATTACTAATCGATTAGAGAGAATACTAAGCAATCGTTTGGCTAATACTAAGCGATCGTTTAGATATCCATTACACGATCGTGTACTAATTTATAGAGCAATCGTTTGGCTAATACTAAGTGATCGCTTAGGTTTTGTTATTCGATCGTTTAGATAATACTAAGCGATCGTTTAGAGAATACTAAGCGGTGAGAATGAAGGTAAAATGTGGGATTTTTTATGCTAAAACGGGGGGAAAACATCAAATTTGGTCAGAACGGTCAGAATGCGTCTGTTCAACTGCGGAGCGTCAAAGTGAGTTGACAACTCACTCTGACGCGTGCGTGACCGATTTAATTTTTTTTTAAATGCGGCATATGGGGATAATATTAAGCGATCGTGTAGGTTTTGTTAAGCGATCGTGTAGGTTTTGTTAAGCGATCATGTAAAGAATACTAAGCGTTCAACAGACGCATTCTAACCACGGCGTGTTAGAGTGAGTTGACAACTCACTTTGACGCGTGTGTGACCGATTTAATTTTTTTTTTAAATGCGGCATACAGGGCTAATATTAAGCGATTGTGTAAGTTTTGTTAGGCGATCGTGTAGAAAATACTAAGTGATCGTTTAGCTAACTATTCTGTGATCGTTTCGATATCCATTATGCAATCGTTTGGCTAATAAGAAGCAATCGTTTAGATAATACTAAGCGATCGTTTAGCTAATACTAAGCGATCGTTTAGCTAACTGTTAGCGATCGTTTAGATATCCATTACGCGATTGTGTACTAAATTATAAAGCGATCGCTTAGGTTTTGTTATTCGATCGTTTAATACTAAGCGATCATTTAGGTTTTGTTAAGCGATCGTTTAGATAATACTAAGCAATCGGTTAACTAATACTAAGCGGTCGTTTAGATATCCATTACGTGATCGTGTACTAATTTATAAAGCGATCATTTGGCTAATACTAAGTGATCGCTTAAGATTTGTTAAGCGATCGTTTAGATAATACTAAACGATTGTTTACCTAACTGTTACACGATCGTTTAGTTTTCGTTTAGATAAATTTGTGCTAAATTTTTAAAATACAATTGGTCTTGTACATTTAACTAAGCAAATTAATAATTAAGCAATCATTTAGATAAATTTGTGCTAAAATTACTAAGCGATTGTGTATAACTTACTAAGCGATCGTGTATAAATTACTAAGCAATCATGTATAAAGTACTAAGCGATCGTGTATAAATTACTAAGCGATTGTGTGCAATCGTGTATAAATTACTAAATGATCGCATAGTAATTTACTAAATAAAATATTCTCGAATGACGCATTAAACGATCATGTATAATTACTAAACGATCGAATAGTAATTTACTAAACGATTGTGTGGAATCGTGTATAATTACTAAACGATCGTGGATTATTTACTAAGTGATTGTGTGCGATCGTGTTAATTACTAAACGATCGCATAGTTTACTAAGCGATTGTATGTATTTATTAAACGATCGTGTATATTTACTAAACGATCGCATAGTAATTTACTAAACGATTGTGTGCGATTGTGTATAATTATTAAACGATCGTGGATAATTTACTAAGCAATCGTGTATATTTACTAAATGATCACAAAGTAATTTACTAAACGAATGTGTGCGAGTGTATAATTATTAAACGATCGTGGATAATTTACTAAGCGATTGTGTGCGATCGTGTATAATTACTAAACGAACGTGGATAATTTACTAAACGATTGTGTACGATCGTGTATAATTACTAAACGATCGTAGATAATTTACTAAGCGATTGTGTGCGATCGTGTATAATTACTAAACGATCGTGGATAATTTACTAAACGATTGTGTACGATCATGTATAATTACTAAACGATCGTGGATAATTTATTAAGCGATTGTGTGTGATCGTGTATAATTACTAAATGATCGCATAGTTTACTAAGCGATTGTGTGCGATTAATGCAGCATACGGGGGAAAGAAACTAAATAAAATATTCCCGAATGATCGGTTTAATTTTTTTTAAATGCGGCGTACGGGGCTAGAAAAGAAATAATAAAATATTCAGAAGTGCGTATCTTCAAGAGACGCACTTGGATGGGGACAAAAAAACCATCCACTTTTCCTAAATAAATTCAAAACCACCATTTTTTCCCAATTAACTTTTAAAACCACCCCTATCTAAATAACCCTTTAAGGTGGAAGTTTTTAAAAAAAAAAAATTGTTGAAATGGGTGTTATATAAAAAAAACAGTGAAATAGGTAAAAGCAGATTCAATGGTTGAGGGTTGTCCACGTGGCAGAGCATATTAAGATTCAATCTTTACAGAAGACTGAAATGAGTAAGAACAAAAAAAACCCTGTCCTAATTTTACAAATAATTTTCAGTCCACTTGTTTTTTGCAAATATTTTTGTAAACTACCCTAGTTTTATATTTAATCTGGTGATTCTAAGTGATTTTTATTAGGTGATCGTAAAGTTTTTTTTTTTTTTTTTTTTTTTTAAAGATTATTATTTCATGCTAACAAAAATTTCCTTCTTTTTCATTTTGTTTTGTCCTAAAAGTTTTAGATTTTTATTTTTAAAGTTTTTTTTTTGTCTATTTTATCTTAATTTATCTCTAAAATTTTGTAATGTTTACTTCTAATTTTATTATTATTATTATTATTTTTTTAAATATGTCATTTTCTCTCTTTTTATGTCACTAACGGTTTCTTAACTCTCTTTAAAACTTTTTCTAGCTTTTAACTTTCTTCTCTCTAGTTTTTTTTAAGGACAAATTGCAAAAACATCCATAAAGATAGTAGTTACAATTATATCTTCAAATTTTTAATGTAAAAATTAAACTTTTAAATTTGTATAGTATTAAAATTGGACCATTAAACTTACATAATTGTATAAAATTGGATCCTCAAACTTACATAATTGTAGAAATTGTAAAAATTGTATAAGTTTGAGGGTTTAATTTTTATCATTTGGAGATTCAATCTCTACACCTAGTATAAGTTTAGGGGTTTAATTTTAAAATTTGTATAAGTTTGAAAGTTCAATTTTTACAATTGATAGTTTAAGGGTGTAATTGCGATTACTACCAAACTTCAAGGTAGTTTTCAATTTGTCATTTTTAACCTCTTTCTATAAGTTAAATATTTTGTTTCACTTTTAAGTAGGGGTGAGCATCGGTCGGTCGGAGTCAATTTTCTGACCAAATCACCGACGTTGGTCGATTTGGTAAATGTGTAAACCAACCTCAACCATCGAGGAACAAAAGTCGGTTAATCGGTCTTTTATTTTTTAGCTTTTTTTTAAACTTTTCGGTTTGGAATTTTTCCAAATCGACCCTCTCCTTCTCCGACCTGGTTCAATCGACTCGGTTTTTTGGTCTATCATTCTCACCCCCAATTTTAATTTAAAGTTATTTTCTATGAATTTTTGTCATTCTCCTAATTTTTTTTTTTTATATCTATGTAACTTTATATCTCAGTCTTCAATTTTTGTTGTCTATTAAAATTTTCTTTCTAAATTTCTCCTATGCTTCTGATATATATTTTCTCTTTGAAAATTTGCTTTAGCTCTGTATGTTTTCTATCTTAAACTTCATTTCTCTCTGTATAATTTTCATTGCCTCTATTTCTTTCAAATTCTCAATTATAATGTTGTTTTTAGCAATCTGATGGTTCTAAAACTACACTCGAAAATAATCATGAATCACTTTAAAATACTTTTAGTTAAATTTAAATCATTCGCATTAGTATAAAACCAAATATTAACATGATTTATCTCACTTTTACAAAATTCATTATAATAAAATAATTTAGGTCAAAACACTTATTCTAAAAGTCAATTGCAAACATGCTCTTAAGTTATTGAAAATCATTTTTAGTTTTGACTGTATATAGTTATTTTTAAAAGTGTATGGCAAAATATTAAAATGATAGTACAAAAATCACTTTTAATAAATCATTTGTTAAGATCACTATTTTTAAAGTATTTTCAAACATTCACGATTGCGATTTTTAATGTCAATTGTGATTTCTAAAAATTGTGTTATAATTTTGCAGTAATTGGACACCTATGCCACGAATGGATGGGAGATTATTTAAAAAATCGCTATGCGTATTTAAATCGCATTAGGGATCCAAATATTAACGATGGATGAGAATTGACGATTGCGAGAATAATTCTAATTCATTTTCATATCTAGATCATTTCGCACTAGCACATTAAAAATTGGGTTATCCATGTAAAAACCTCATTCATAATGCACTAAAGATGACTATAACCTTGGAGACAAGTGTCTCCAAAAATTGTATTACTTGAAACTTTTTAAAAACATTAAAAAAAAAAAAAGTCAATATTAAAGAAAAGGTGTCTAAAACATAATGAAAGAGAAGCGTCAAGATACGCTATCTTTGATATTTTTCAAAAGTCAGAATATTGAAATAATTGACATTTCTAAAGCGTCATGTGAATAAATTCTTAACACATGTATTATTTATGTTAAAAAGAAAAAAGAAAAAAGAAAAAAAAAGTTAACATTCTTTGTTCTCTTGATGCAAAGGAAAAAATCATGTTAATTAGTTCTTGACACAATCATGTTTATGCTTCTTGTTTTAAAATAATAATTACTATAAATATTTCCGACTATCTTCAATTTCATGCAACGCAATGCTCCTAACATATTGACACATCTAATTAAATTTCATCCATCAAATTAATACAATTTCATATCTTCAACATTACTGAACTAACTTTCACATGAATAATTCCAAAATAACAACACTATCCAACTCTATATGAAAATTTAATAACAGAAAGTTACTAAAACTATCTATCCTCACAAGTGAATATGTCAACATTTAAACACTTCATATCTAATAACAAAAAGAGTAATGCTCTTAATCTCTAAGCACATAGCATAAGAAAGAGAGAACATAGCATAAGAGAGAGAGATTGCACCCTCCTCAAAGCACCACAACGCTCAGTAACTCCACCAAACTCAACCTCAATAGGCATTATCTCAATAAACGCAAAAAAGAGGGTATTTAAACCTAAACAAAAATCCTCCAATGGGAAGCCAAATAGCCTCCAACTCTCCAGAGCATAGTCCAACTTGGAAGAGCAAACAAAAATGGTGATTACCAATTACTTCAAATCAAACAACAAATAAGTAGAAACCGATAGATATGATGCATATAAAAAGTTTCAGAGCAACAAATACAGAACACATTGATTCGTTTGATAGCTGGCACTTAATATGTATACATTCAGGTGTAGGTGTTGCGACTGAATTGTATAAGATTAGTTGAATGGTATAAGATCAGTTGAACTAAGGAAGCACCATACGTAACAATATTGTTGCATACCTCCATGCAGAATTTGATCTTATTTTAGATGTCTTAGTCATTCAGTTAAGAATAATCACGATTCAAAGAAAATAAGCATTGTAAAAAAAATGATTACAGATATCAAGATCACAACAAAGGATACGTGAGTCAATAACAGCAGCCACAACCATGAGAGCAATCTCCTTACCTTCGAAAATGAGAGAAATATTGGATTGATGTTGGAATCCCTTTCATACTTCACAAATTCTTGACGGCACAGGCAAAAAAAGAAAGTTCAATAAAGTAAACTTCTCCATTAATCTAAGGTACTCAAATCAACTAACTCGATCATCCTATAATTTTTCAATTGAAAACTGCTTTGGAGTTTTTCTCATGAGCCAGAAAAAGAAAATGTTTATTAGCAACTTTAGAAAAAGAAGCATTGCACACAACCTGTAGAACAAGTTCATTATTGAGAATTGCAAATAAAGAGCAGAGATTATAAAGATATACCGCCACAAAAGAATCACAATAAAAATATACCCAAAATATAACCAGAATAACTAGAATGGTGAATGAGAAACACTTTAAGATTCCATTTGATGGATTATACATTAACTTATATGAGCATAATAGTTTTAGTTACTACCAAAGTACAAACATTAGAAAACTAATATATCCAAACAATTTTTTCTTTAATAACAAACTTTTTAAGCAGCATTCTAAGAGTGAAAACTTGGTAAAATCAACAGTTAGACTCAAATGGGAATCATAGTGAGAATGACACATGTTAATATACGAAATTGTTATTTTTAACCAAATTAATAAGCTTAGTATATAGAGAATCAATCAAAGCTGTCATTATATGGAACAAGCAGTTTGCAAAGAAAAAAGATCTACCACTGAAATTCTCTCTAATGGACCAACAAATAATGCAAGTTTCAGCTCAACTTCGAAGAAACTAATATCATTATATGGAACAAGCAGAAACTAATGTCAAAACATAGAACTAAAAAACTATATTTATACTAGTGTATTATTTTGAAACCGAAGGTGCCAAACTTCTTCACCTTATCATTGTACAACTGCTTGAGCTCACCACTTCTCCAATCTCCTTCTCAGCCAACTTCTTCAAATTCCTCGGACCAATTCCTGGTATAGTCAACAGATAAGGATTACCAACTATGTTTGTTCATTAAAAAAAAAAAAAAAAAAGAATCTTTTTCCTATAGCTACATTTTTTTATCTGCTTTCAAGTTAAGCTAATTAATAGTTTATATAGATTAATGCTAGAAAGTCAGGAACTGAAACAACTTCAAAGAAGGGCAGAGTTTTTATCCTTACATGACCATTGTAACTCATGCTCAATGTTGAACTTGTTTGATGGAGGTGATAATGAGATTTTTTTTTTTTTTTTTTGAGGTGATAATGAAATTGAAACAATTGAAACAGCAAAAAGGAAATGTAGAACATGGAAATCTGAAGGAAATAGAGGCAGAAGGTCGGAGCTTTGATCTTGTTTAAAATGGATGATAGCATGAGATTCTTTATACCAAAAATCACAAAAATTATGTTCTACATTATTAGACCTCGTCAGGTAAAACCAACGCTGAATGCTAATGAATGAGTAACGAACAAACATTCATCACTAACTGACACAGACAAGTGAACTAATGTTTGATTTTACCTCTTATGGTTGTGATCAACAACCTACGTAGACACAATCAAATCCTCAAAATTCAGAGATGTTTTTCATAATCTAGTTTTACAATAAGGATACAGTTAGAAAGCAATTTAACAGTCTCCGTAGGGAGGAGCAGGGAGAATTGAAACCAGATCAATACACTTCAATTTGAACATATAACAGTATGTTTGAATATTACTAAGAAAGTCCAAATTTAAACCTCAATTCATATGCATCAAGGATCTGTTCATCTCTTTCTACCACCACGTTCCCTTAAAGAAAGGGACAGTGATTCCCCTGCTCCAACATTGTAATAAGCAAGCGACATATTGTCCTTGAGAAAGCCAGGTCTCCCGCTTAACTTTTGTTTGTTTGCTGGAAGCTGGATCTCACCGGCAATCTTCTCTTTTAAACTTCCAACCGTTTCAGTGAGGGACTGGACAGTAATCTCAAGAACTTGGCCTCTGAGATTTCCATCATCAAGATTAGGAAAAGATACAGTGATATGGACAGGTCCCTGCCACAAAAAAGAATAACTCTTCAGCAAAATAGTCAAGTTATTTTCAACATAATAAGCAGTAAGATACTAATAGATAGGCAGTCAAAGAACAAAAAGTGCATACAGGATGTTGTGCCAAAAACTGGTCTTCTGGCATAAGCAAAGAATCATCAAGTTTCTGTCTCTTCGGCTCTGGTTCATCTGGAAGTGGTGGAGGAGCTTCTTCAGGTGGTAAGGGAGGCATCGATCCTTGGGTCATAAGTGGTGGAGGAACCCCTTGTGGCATAGGTGGAGGCGGTAGCATAGTATTCATAGGTGGAGGGGTAGGGATAGGAATGAAAGGCCGTGGAACTGGCATGTGAGTAAACTGAGATCCTGGTGGTGGTGGGACGCTCATATTTGGTGCATTCATAGACATTGGTGGAGGCATAGAAGGGGGTCGATTCATGAAAAATGATTGTTGTCCAGGCATTGTGGGAGGTGGTGGCTGAACAGATGGAATCATTGAGATAATGGGCGGCTGCAGTGGGGGTACAGGAAGCCCACCGCTAATTGGGGTAGAATAGTGTGCATTCATAGGTAGGGAAGGAAGATTCAAGGCTAGTCCAGGTGGAGGCGGGAGAGGACGAACTGATGGCACTCCGGGTTTCGGTGGCAGGGCTGCAGGACCAGGAAGGTTCCTTGCATCATTGTTACTAGCATCATCCAGATCCTCTCCAACAAGATTTTGTGACATAGCTTGATTTGCTGTACGCCCGATGCTTCCAGTATGGCCATCCCATATGACCTGCTTTGGTTGATCTTCTTTCTTTTCAATTTCTGCCTTGACTGCATTTGATACTTCCTCCTCAGTGGTACCAAATATATCAGGACGAGTTCGCGCCAGTCCAACTATATTTCTTGAGATCTCATCATCCTGAGCAAGTGTAGTCTCCCGAATCTTGGCAAACATTCTTTCCTTTTGCTCTTTGTACTTTGGATCAATAAGTGATATCCTCATATGTTCAGACATCTCATTGATTGGAATTAGTTCACCTGTGATCGGAGAGACAACAAATTTTGTATGATCTCTTTCTGCAGGGACTCTCTCTTCAGGTCTCTTCCAGTTCTTAATGATTCTCAGTGGTGGCTCTGGCTCCTCATCTACCTTCATATCATTCTTGTCATTGTCATTGTCATTTTCTCCTAACCTAGCAGCCCGCATACCCTCTTCAACAAGTTGCATCTCTTCTTCATCCATATCCATTTCCATTTCCTTCCCGGGCTCAACAAGCTCTTCCTCAGCAACAGAAATCTTGCTTCTTCTAATTACCTCCTCAAGGGTCATTGGTGGGGGCAAATCTTCATCCTCGTCATCTGCAAAGTCTATTGCCTCAACCACAACAAAATCATGCCAATCAATCATAGCCATTTGTATCCTTTCCTGCTCAATCTCATCTTCAACTTTTTGCCTTGCCTGCTCTTGTGAACGTTCCCACTCAAGTCTATGCACACATCTCTCGAGCACTGTTGTCATGTCAGTGACACTCTTCTTCAGTTTCTCAGTCAACCCCTTGGGAGGCATCAACACTTTGGAATGTGCATCCGCAAGGGAGGTAAAAAACATGAACATACTATGAGTAGGTTTCAGAAAATGAAACTGAGGATTGTTAATCTCTCTACTTGTCAATCCTGTCAAGAATGATTTCCCATTTCGGGCAACAAATTGGGCTGTGAGCTTGATAATATCCAATTCTTCCCCTGTAATCCCTTCAGGAAGACGAACGGTATACTGCTCAGCCTCTGGAGGCTCAAGAATTTTGCGTACAGGTTTGAACAAAGCAGAAACATCAGGCTTTGCTGCCATTGTTTCATTGTTGTCAGCAGCTGGAAATGCAGGTGCAGCAGAATCTGCCGCCTGCGAAGACTGCTGTGCAGATGATTGATTCTGGGCACGAAACTCAGATAACCTATGCTGATAGTAAGCATGGTAGGGATCTGAAGGGTTCAAGAAATTAAACTTGACATTACCGGCATTATTTGCAATGATTCTCTTCTCAAATTCTGGTCCATTTTTTGCAACAAATGGTGCAGTTTTATCAACAATGCTTCTGATATCTGGAGGAGGATGTATGATACCAATAGTTTTAGTATGAGTTGCAACTGATGCAGGTGCATTGGTTTTGTCTTTATCCACTTCATTGTGATTAATAATTTCATCCTGCTCATCCTGAACATTAGGGTTTGAATCCTCTGAAGGAGCTGGAAGAGTCAAGATTGGTTCAAATGAGCCAAACATTTTCTCCACAATAAAATCAGACTTCAAGACAAATAGAAAATATCTCAATGGTAACACCCCCTCATACTAGCAAGATATAAACTTTCTGCAAGCTATTGTTATCTGCAAAACTTAAGATTCAGAGCAATGCCATTATAGTTTACAAAAGCATGGTTGGCATTAACCCTAACGTCTTTTCAAATGCTCATATTAAAGACAGAAAAATCAATTTATTATCCAGAGAAGTGAAAACCCTAGCAACAAATATTAAAATTACATTTAAAATATTACAATGCCAAGAGATAAATGTGTCTAGCCCATCAATGGACCTACTTTCATAGTGTCTAATACATCTCTTGCACTAACAAGTATCCGACACGGAAGTGTTGGAGTGTCCAAGTATCTGTCACGTGTCTTAACACGGACACACTGGCTAAACTAAAGTGTTAAGCGTTCGTGCTTCTTAGGCTCCTCCTTTCTCCTTTCTTAAGTTTTCCCCTTCAATTTTTCCTTCAACTATTTCAACCATGACCACAAACACGACTAACAATTATAAATATGTAATTTGACTCTAATTTTCAAGTAAACAACTTACGGGACTGTTAATAGTAAATATGTAAACGTTACTCTCTAATTTCACGTGAGATTCAGTGGCAGTTATAGTAGCAGAGGAAGTGGCAAAAGAGAAAAGACAAAATCGTAATCCAACATTTCTCTTAGAAAAACAAAACTGAAGTGCATTATTAATTATTACTAGGCTTCATTGCTGAAGAAACTAACGCCTACAAATAGAAAAAACGCATAATCAATAGAACTTTAATTTTCCATCATTTTCTCCACAAAGAGAAAAAAGCGATTGGCAGGCAAGAAATCACAAGAAATGCTTTGCAGGAAAGAAATCAAACCCAAAAAAAAAAAAACTACCAAATCACCAAACCTAATGGAAACAGGAAACATGCAGATCCTAATATACCTTTCCAATGCCAAAAAAAAAAAAAAAAAAAAAAAAAAAATTCGTTATTTGTTCATTTAAATGTAAAAAACAACACAAACCAAAAAGGTTTCATCATAATGGCAAGGGTTCAATTTACAAACTTCGAATCGGGAATATGAATGAAAAATCTAGAGAGAGATGAAGTACATACCTCTTCTAGAGAGAGAAGCGAGGGCAGAGAGAGATCTTCGGGACAAGGAAATGGAAAAGGAAACCAGAGATAAATTTCAAGCAGCACAAGTAGATGTCAAGAATAAGCTGCCGATGAGGGAGGAGAAACGGATGGCAAAATTCCCGCCGGGTCGAGTCCCACGGATCCGACCCGATTAGAATGGAAAATTCCGGTTTAATCGGATACAAGGGTCACATCAAGGATTTAGATCGAGTCTCCGATTGGAAACGGAGAGGGGATCCCTGCCGCATCCCAACCCGGAACCCGACCCGCCCTCGTCTCGGTTTTTCTGAATTATTAATATATATATAAACTACTAAAAGCTAGTATCTGAAAAGAAATTCAATTTTTATTAATTTATAATAAAAAAGACATTAAAATATATTTTAATTGTTAATTCAAACAAATATTTAGAATTATAACTAATTTTTTACATAAAATCTATCGTTTCAATTTAAATACTAAATCTAGTTAATTTTAAATAATAAAATAAAAAACAGAGATTTTTCTCCGTGGGACCTGAATTCCTGATCGAAGATTCCCGACTGCGACCCCCACTTTCTAAAACAAGGAATGGGACGGGAATGAGGATGGGGAATGCATCCTCACCCTACGCCGATCCCATTACCATCCCTAGAGAGAGACTGGAGGAGGAGGAAATAGAAAATTGGAGATAATTGTATAAAACCCCCTGTCCAAAGCTAAAAATGGATTTTGCCCCACTTTTTAAATTTTAACAAATTTGTTCTTTTGCTTATATCCTATAAGCTAAATTATTAAATTACTCTTAATTTCTTATATCTCTCTTTTAAATTTCTCCTTTTCCATTTGATTCTAATTGTTGGTCATCGAAACATTGTAGTGATGAGATTTGAGAATAGAGAGCATTATACTGACGAGAGGAGATCGAGATGTGTATCATCGACAGAGAGAGCGAAGAGTGAAAGAGGGGACACTGATAGTGAGTGAGAGAGGAGATCGAGAGAGAGAAAGTGAGAAATATGAGATCGAGAGAGTAAGAGTGACGGAGTGAGACATCCAATCTACATGAATGAGGTTTTGTTTTGGTAATTTCACCCACCAATTTTAAAATTAGACAAATTTCATTTTTTCCCATAATTTTAGGTCATCCATTCGACATACTCGAAATTTTGTGTGAGAAGGTGAAAATTTTAAGTAATTAGGGTTTGTGAAAAGTAAATAAAAATAATAAAATTATACTTATTATTTAGGGTCGTTTTCAAATAACGAAAATGAGTCAATTTATTTACAAATATAGCAAAATGTTGCTATCTATTAGGGATGAATCGTAATAGGCTTCTATTATTATCTATCATGTTAGTGATAGAAGTCTATCGTAGTCTATCATTTATAGGTCACATTTTATTATTCTTAAATATATTTTCAATAATATTACTATTTAAAATAATTACCATATTAGTTAAAAAAAAGTGTAAATTAGAAAGTATTTTAACAGATAGTGTGAAAAATTAATTTTTTTTTAAAAATCCATGAACCTTCGTCTTTTTTTTACTCTTTTTTTTTTCATTTTTATTAAAATTTTCTTAAAGAAATTGCTTTATTTGATTTTTTTTTTCATAAAAACGTCAAAAGTATTAAAAATTTTCCTTAGAGAGTTTGTGGCGGTGATTTTAGATAAATACATTGTTAAATTAATTTTCTATGGAGAGACAACTATGTAGAATGCATTCTAAGTACTACTCGCTGGAACATTATTATATATTTTGCATTAATGCATGTTTGTGATTATTTTAAAATAGTTAAAATAACCTTTTTTTTTTTGTTTAAAAATATCTTGAAATATATTTTTAATTACTCAAGATTAATTTTAAAATTATTTTAATATTTAATTTTATAATTTTGAATGTAGTTTTCATATCATTAAAATTGATTCTGAATGATTAAAAACATTATTTTTACTGATTTTGAAAATGACAGAAGTGATTTTAAGTAAAAAAAATTAGTGTGCTAGATAAATAAGGGTCTGTTTGATAGATAATTAAAATCAGAATTCTGAAAACAATAGATTCAAAGAAAATAAAGTTGTATTTCATGTTTTCAGATATGTATTTGGTAGCAAATTCAAAAATTAAATTTCATTTTAAACATTTTTTCAAAATGTGTTTTGAAATATATTTTAGTTACTCACTAAATAATTGGTTGAATACAAACTTTTATTAATTAATTTATCAACTTGTTTTATGTTGAAATTTTGTGAAATTGTCATAAATAACCTTTTTAAGTTTTCACATTACAAAACTTACACTTTTTTTTTAAACACGCTAAAATAGTTTTTCTCGGTTTATCTCCCTGAGATCGGCCACTGAGGTTTAGTTAAAAAAAATATTTTTTCTTACCTTGGGTCTTCCTTGGTACATCTCGCTAATCCACACACCGAGATTTACTAATTTTGTATGTAATCTTCCTAAATATTATACCAAATCTATTATTATGTAATTTTTCAAATCTTTAGCCTAATTTGTGTTTCATAATTGTATGAATGTTCAAAATTCCAAATGAGTTTTCCAATTATCAAAATAGATTTTCCAAATTAATTCAAGATAATTACACTATCATTTTTAAATTTTAGGGATGATCAAAATTTGTAAAAAAATGGATAAGATTTGGGATATATATTGAATCTCGGTGTTAATGATGTCCGAGATTCCACTGAAAAAGCTCAAATATATCGAATTTCGATATTAATTATTCTTGATTTTCACCAAGAAAACACAAATATATAGAATCTCGGTGTTGCCCAAATTAATACCAAGATCTACATAATTACACAAATTTCTAAATTGATTTACTAATTATCTAAATAATTTACCAAGCATGTTTTCAAAGTTCTCCAAATTATGTAATATTTTGATAATGTGATTTTTTAATTATGGAAAGATTTGAAAAGATTATATAACATTGAAAAAAATTAGCAAATCTCGGTGTATAATTTTGACGACATGTACCGAGAAGACCCAAACGATAAATTAGAAAAAGTTTTTTTTTTTTTTAAACAAAATCTCGGTGGCCAATCTCGGACAAGATAAACCGAGAAAAACTATTCTAACGAATTTTCAACTTAAACATGTTATTTCTAACAATTTTCCTAAAAGTTTTGTATAATTCTTGTTTTGTAATATCATATAATATATAATATAACAAATTTGAGGTGTCTTTGAACGACTTTCTAAGTGCTTAACAAACTATTTCAGAGTGAAAAAATATTTTAAATATTTAGAGATTCTAATTCTCGAATTTGTAACATAATAAATTCTAAAAGATCAGATCCTCCACACACACACAAATATACTCCTCCGGATGAACATCCTGAGCTCTAATACCAATTTAACATCTTATTTCTTATGAGTTATGCCCCATCCAGCAGCTTTGTTTTTATGCATTAGAATGACTTTTCAACCTATTGTATCAAACATTTCTTTGTCTACATAATTCTTTTCACCTTCCAAGTATCAGAAGTGAACAGTTCCAACAATAAAATATGAAAGTTTCTTACAAAGTTCTAATCTTGATATAGATGCTAAACTTTTAGCTTTCTTTCTGAATTCTGTAAGGCACACAAAACCAACCACTACTAATTTTCAAATTCTTCAAAGAAAAAATCTCTTTTCCTTTCATTGGTAGCATGTTTATTTTTTATATCAATCTGATCAAGTACATGTAAATATGACATTGAATCATAAATGGAACTCAAGAAACAATTCCAAATTCCTCTGTCATTATCCCAAAAGCAATGAAGCATTCAATTTCGATTCGTCGTTGATGAAAGGATGATAATCATTAGCTGAAATAATTCCATCCTTTTGTTCTAACAAAACCAAATGTTCTTCTTGTTCAAGATTCTCAAGTCTGTTGAAGTTGGAATTGCACTTTCCATATCTTCCAATGGGTGAAGAAGAAGAAGAATCTTCCACAATTTCTTGACATTTTGATCTCAAAGAGAAGCTTCCAAATCCTAGAATATCTCTTGTCAACTTTCTAGCCTTCTCCCTCTCTTCTTTGAGGACAGACCCTTTGTCAAGTAAGTTCAAAATCCTCTCTGATCTCTTTCTCACTGAAATCCCCCAATTGAACCTATAAACCAAATCAGCATCCAATTATGAATATCATCAAATACATCTTTTGTTTTGACAATAAAATTAGAGAAAGATGGCTTTCGACGGACTACCAAACACATATCTGAAAACATGAAAACAAAGCATTACCCCCTTTCATCAACATATTGCAAGGTTCCTATTTGGGTAATAAGATCTTTGTCAGTTTGAAACTCCTCTGCTACACTCTCTGGTCCATGAGTCAAGAGATGTTCAAGAATGATGAGAGAATTGTAGGAAAGTCTCCAGTTCTTCTTTTCAAATTTCAGCAATCTGCCTTGCAAGTTTGTTTACTTTTATCAATCATGGATCCCATCAGCAAAATCAATACAACATTTTTAAGGGCAAAAAAGAAGAAAAACTAAGGTCTCATTTGATAACTAGTTTGTTTTTTGTTTTCTCTTTTTGTAAATTATGTTTGTAAACACATACTCCCACCCCTAAAATATGCTTGTGTATTTGTCCATTGGACAAATCGAGCACATTCTTGGAGAAGAAAATCAATATATTGCTTATGTCGTTACCCAATTTCTACCGATATAAGTTTTGAAAACTAAACAAAAGTTTATGTTTAAGAAATGTGAGAACCTAAAACAAAATCATTATCAAACATGACCTAAAAGATAGTATAGACTTTACACACCTTGAATCTTTAACTTATTAATGATGGGTTTTGTCCATAACAATCAGAAGGGTCTAATTTACATTGAAATAGAAACTTAGAAGAACTTTAAAACATTGATCAAAGAAGTAGAGAGTCAAAACCTTCTATGGAGAATTGCTACAATTCTCCAATAGTCATCAACCTCAAATGCTGCCTTTGATATTGAACTCAAAGATCTTGCATCAGGGTTCCCACTGATAGCTTCTTCAGTCAATCTAAAATGCAAAAAAAAAAAAAAAAAAAAAAAAAAAAAAAAAAAAAAAAAAAAAAAAAAAAAAAAAGAAAAAAAAAAAAGAAGAGGAGAATCATCAGCAACCAATCCATATGTATATATATATATATATAAAACAGGAAATGAATGAACTTACAGTTCAGCAGAGGTGACATCTGTGAGGGCTAATCTGGCAGTCTTGATTTTCTCCCTGAAAAAGAAAGAAGCTTGCTTCTTCAACTCATGGAAAGAGGGAGTGGGCATACTGTTGGATTTGCTCAAGATGGACATGATATTAATAATATCTCACAAACAAAGATGAGAGAATGGAAAGAAGAAAAGATGCAATTTTGCTAACTTGTTTCATATAAAGAAAGATCCCAATGTAAAAAGATGTGAAGAAGATGCATAAAAAAAAAATGCAATGAAAGAGATTTAAATGGTGATGTAACCAAGAAAAAGAATGGTGGAAAATGGAGGATAAATGCTTGAGATTGAGAGAAGAAAGGGAAAAAGATAGGGTCATAGTTATGGGATTTGGTTTGAAAAAATCTGTTAGTGTAAAAGTCAAAGTGCTTAACACATTTTAAGACTGATAAACGGCGATCCTTTCGGCTTTGAATCTTTAATAAATGGATTGTTGACAACCACTCCTCCACCCCCCTTCGCCACTTGTGTAACCTTTGATGGATTTTTCCCATGGTTTTTTTTTTTAATTAATAAAACAGTTTAATGTTAACGTAGTATACAGTATTGCTTTTGATTAGAATTTAATTATTTAACTCATTAGCATGTCTTAATTTCTGCTCCAATTTATCTTGGTACATTGTTAGTTGATGACATAATCTATACCACATTCACTAATTCCATTGAGAACTAATTTTAATCGAATAAGCATTCAATGCACATTCAATCTCTCCTTGTTTGAAGAAGAATTCAATGTGACATTGCATCCCTCTATATTTGAAGGCTCTTGAATTGCTGATCTAAACATAGATCAGAGTAGGAAGGAAAGAGTGAACTAAAAAAACCAATTAAATCGCTCAAATCAAACCGAAAACCACTGACAGTTCGGTTTCATATCGATTCAAGCAGACGATGTGAGTTTTGAGTAAGTCAAGCAAATTTATGATGATAAACTCAAACCATCAATAAAAATGGTCAGTCACTTGATTTGGTTCGACTTCGATTTTCATCTTTCCTTCATCGAAATAGTCAATTCGGCTCTAGTTTTGATTAGTAACCGAGTCGCTTGTACCCATTGATCAATGGATAAAACACCAATATTATCATTCTAGTGGTCAAAATTCCCACCTCTATGACTGTTGAACACCCCCCCCCCCCCCCCAAAAAAAAAAAAAAAAAAAAAAACCCTCTTGCCAAGGTAGCTTAACAGAAAGTACTTAATAATAAACCATTATAGGAAGTACTTTTCTTACTCCACAAAATATAAGTAAAAAAGAAGTTTGGCGCAGCCAAAAACCAATTTCGCAAACAATGTGATTCAAAATGGATTTTATTAATAAGTTGACAAAGTTCAAATGTTTTACGGATGGAGCAGACTGGAAGGTTGATGATGAAATGAAAAGATCACTCTAATTTTGTTTTAGATAAACCCCAATAACTTCCATCACCTTTGCTGTTTTTCTTCTGATTTCAGTGGACAAACATCACAACCAATTGGCAAAAGTAGAATGTTTTTTCTAGTTTAAAATGGTTTGGTGTAAAGGAAATTATTTTCTTATCAAAGCCCACAAAGAAAGCAGAGAAGTTTGACGTTAAAGTGAACAGACACTTGCACTCAAAAGGCAGTGAGGATGAGTTTCCTTCTTTACTTCGCCCACAAGCTCTTCTTCCATACAAAATCCTCAGTTTCTACATAGACAAAGATACATGTTTTGCAAAAGACTAACTAAAGGAAATGTCAACAGAGTTCAGAATGTTCGATGTTCAATTCCGACTGCACTTTACAAAGGCAGAAGCAAAATTACATGTCTACATCGCATTCTACTCTCACTGCGACTATAAACCGAAGAGTTTCTTAATCATATGGTATTTGGATGTAGGCTGCATCGCAGACAAAGGGGACATCGGCATACATGCCTGCAAGAGCACAGCGTATGGATTCCAAGACCGTGAACAGGTAAGCAAATGCTACGGCTGTCCAAAAGTGCATCCCTAATTTACCCCAATAGACTGCAAGGGGCATCCAACGACTCACTGTACCAATCACTTGCAGGGCAATCTCCAACAACATGCCCATAACAACGTGAAATCTAAAGAAATGAGGCCATTCCTTCCGTCTTACAACTCCTAGATAGGCAACGAAAAAATATGCCATCAAGAACCAACTTGGTAGTCTCCCAATGGCTCCGAGAAAGGGGTATGTGAAGAGTTCAAATTCCTCCAGGAACGGGTGGAGGTGGTATGCTGTTTCGGCATACATCCAAGTTTCGTGAAGGGGCATTAGATAGGGTAGGCATGCTAATGTCCTCCACCACCATTTTGGTTTTGTGGTCATTGGAGGGAAACGAAAACTCGTAGGGACATCTTTGGCTGCCTGTGGTGTTGTCATGCCAATCTTTTTTTGCCTTGGTAACCTTGGGATCATATGTAGCAAGCCACCTAGATCCCCGCTTAAGAGAGGGGAAGATGCAGCACGTAGTTTTAAGGGTAAGAGACCTACATTTGAAAAATAATGGATTACAAAATGAAGCACACCATTCATTAAATCAATTACTGAAAAGGATGGTATAATTCTTCAAGATGTCAGCGTTACATAAGTCAGACAAGAATTTCTTTATATTAATGTTTCCACTGCAGTAATAATTCTTTTTTTTATATGAATGAAGATTATATCGAACACGTGAGATCATACAAAAAGAGGGAGATGAGATATCTCCAAAACTGCAGAAATAATTGCTTCAATATACAGGTCAAATAAAAGATAAATAAAGATTATGGAAGGTTCCGTATGCACCTCTATAGTAACATGTCTGATGCTCTAAACGAGGTTCCCATGAACTCCTAATGCTAGCAGTTTGCATACTGCAATGAGGACTACGTGAGATGGCAGAACGGCCAGGAATAGATAACTTGGAATTTGAGAAGAAGCACCCAGTGGGTGTGGTGCATCCATTGAGAATCATATCTAAGTTACCTGTTTAAGCAACATCATTGCAGACTGTAAGTAACAAAGTCATGCGAAAAACAAAGGATACAATGCTTATTTTTTAAAATTTAAATATTTTAATGATTACTTTTGTATATAACTTTTCATAAATATACATCGACATTGATATCAAAAACATTGATTGTAATAGTGAATTAAGAATCGTTCTGGTTAGAAAGGTTTTTATCCCCAATTCTCAAGGATCGTTCTATTTTATAACTCTCTTATCTAAGAAATATATCTACTTTCTTGAACAATCTTGACAATGGCCATACTTAACTCATTAGTGAGCAAGAACTTTTAAGTGCTTTCACCCGTGGCTTATTTATAATGCATTTAATAATTAGTCTCTTGGGAAGAAAAAAAAAATAATTTTACTTGGCAGGTTGTATCAATTTTCACCTTAAAATTTCAACAGCATAGAACATATATCACAACATCATGGATTCGTGCTTCTCACAAGTCACAGAAACCTGAAAACAAGTAATATATGTGCCATACTCAACTTATGAATCATAAAATATCATGCGAATCATTTCTACATCATGCATAATATCATACCCATCCTCTAACTCAAGGTCTAACAAGCTCTCACACATTGCTAAATTCTCATATTCTCTCTAGCTCTTTCCAAGTTTATTCCATCATTTCCACATCTTCAAGACATACTCTTTCGTGACACATTAACTCCTGACCATTCATACCCTGAGCCTCAACATTTCTCTATAGAACTCGACATTCAACCCTTGACCATTTCTACCCAAGACCTCAATACTTATCCAAAGACAAATCACACTGATTCTTGACAAATTATACCCAAGGCCAAGGCCTTGATACTCCTCTTACCCAAGATTGGCAAGTCAACCCTCGACCATCCATGCCTAGGCCTTGACATCCAATAGTGATACACCAGCCCTCCACCCTTCATACTTGAGGCCACAATATTCATTTACTTTTCTTAACACAATACCAACCATCCAATTTATACCCAAAGCCCGGTTTATTACATATTCAAGGTCCTTTAACCCCTTTCTCACTAGTCAATCTCACAATGTCCCATGTGTGCACATTCTATACCTGCTTTCTAGGCCACAATTCAGCTCATAAACAACATGAACAAGTTTTCGACATAAACATCATACTATCATATAATTGCAAAAAAAATATCAACATCCAACATGCTTAACATCACAAGGGCAGAACCGAACATCATAGCATATTTGTACAGACCAAATACATAACACTAACAGATTTAGTAGCATACAAATTAAATTCGATATATCATAAACTTGCCAAGGCATATAAAGCATACAACAAACAGACTTCACAAGAACTACTTACTACACTTTCTAAAGCGCTGCTAAATTATTCTAGACAAGATTCCAAGGTTAAAATTCAGTCTGAAACCTTAATTGTGAAGACAACTATCTCTTACCCAATGTCAACCTTAAACTTGAATCGCGCAATTCGAACCTATATACAGAAGAATTCCAATGGCTAGAATCAGATCTAATACAGTTAAGTAAATTCGAAAAGAGTCTACCCACTAATAAAAAAAATCTAGTCTCTACTGAGATGTATTCAAATAGGTTCGAACTCACAGACCTGACTTCTACAGGTTATGGGGAACCAGATTTGAGGCCATTCGGGTTGTGGGTTGCTGCCGAATGTTGCTGAAATCTCCGATAGCTAGAAACGGGCGGTGCAGACTGTGGACCTCGTCGCACAACCTTCAAGCCCGCAGGCAGCTGTGCCGGAGTCAAGTGCTGGTGCGGTTTTTCGGAGGACCAACGGCAGAGAAGGGAAGGATAGGGTTTTCTTTGGACTTTTTACTTTTATTTTTATTTCTTGAAATACGTCCTTATAGACTTTTAATTTTCTCCCTATTTTCTTTCTTTCTTCCTAATTTTATATTTCACTTTAAACTACTTAAAAAATATTTAGAAATATCTAATTTAAAAAAGAAGTGGATTTAAAAAATGGAAATCAGGTTTATGATTAAATAGTTGGAAAATTGCAAACGGTAGAAGAACAAAGCATAAGGATATTTGCAAATCTAACCATGTTTTTTAGATTGGTAAATATTAGGGGTGTTCATAGATTAGGTTGGATTGAATTGAAAGATTTTTTTAGACCTAACCCAATTGTTGGAGTTGTAAATTTTTTCAACCCAAATAAAATTTTGTTCTAAAAAAAACAAAACATAAATATGTAAAAGTCTAATTTGATTATTTTTATATATTGAATTAAGATTAACTCCTCAATTTCAATTTATATAGTGAATTTTTTTTCTAAAGTGCAAAGAAACTGTTAAATAATAAATTATTAAAAAAAATATTGGAATTAAATAAAATTAAAATCAATAGATGTATAAATAATTGTGTTATAAGTAATAAAAAAATATATTTTAAAGTTAATAATAAACTTGGGTTGGTTTGAGTTGGTTTGAGTTATTTGAGCCCAACCCAATCCATAAAATTTTCATTTATTTGAACCCGGGTTGGGTTGATCAGTTTTTTCGGGTCATCGGGTTTTTTGAACACCCCTAGTAAATAAACTCAAAATTTTAAACCTAATTTTCATTATTTTTATTATTTCAAATTTATCTATCAATACAACGACTCTAATATATTTTATATTTGATATATCATGTGACTAATATGTTCTATATTTGGTGTATATATCAATGGATCGACATACTTTATATTTGATATATCAATAAATTAATATATAAAATATAAAGTATATCATTTCTACTAAGATATATCATAACTTAATTGTGTTGTGATAAATATTATTTGTTCGATTACGATAAATATTGTTTTTGTTTTTGTTTCATTTTGATATAGAGTTGTTTTGATTTGATTAGTTCGTTTTCGATAATCTGATTTATGTTTTGATGTTAATTGTATTATATTTTCAAATTTTTGATCTAATGTGATGGTATCCCTTAATTTTTTTAATAATCTCAACTAATAGGGGATTCAAGTCAAGTTTATGTCCTTAGGAAAAAATGCCTTGAGCAATATGACCACATTCAATCTCAGTGCGTTTAAAACTATGAACCTAGATTACCTTCTATTCAGCTTTAATTTCAAGTACCCTTAGAAGTTCACGTAATTAGAGATATATGTCTATGACGAATTATAACAAAGATAACTACATACAGGCTTTTAGTCCTACGGCATGCCTTATGTCTAAAGTCACATGACGTCTTATGTTTAAGCTCTTATTCTCATATTCTTTTGTGAGCTTCGTATATTGCCTTAACCTTCTCAACATTAAGATTGAACTAGCATGCTAATTTAAATTAACAAGATATAACATGATTTTCAATCAAAGAAATAATTGAAAGGAAGGGGCGCAATGCTTCACAATTTCTTAAGCCCCTTTATTCTTTTTAGGGCATTTAAAAGGCTGAATCTCTTAAAGAATTTATCTCGAGATGAAAAAGAATAATAATAACTTCAATAAAACAAAATTCTTAAGTATAAGTTAAAAAAATAAGAACAAAAAACAACAAAAAAAAAATAGAAAGACAACAACTAGAAATTTGGAAAATTTAGAATATGTGACCATTGGGATAATTTCTACACTCTTAGAGTTTTCTCTTGGTTCACTTACAATATTCTCTCTCAGCCATGGTTTGGATTATGAACCCTAATCTTTAAGAGGAACTCTCATTTTTTTTAAGTAGTGGAAGTTACCTCATCGACTCTAAGTATAGATTTTGACTTAAAGCTTGACTCTCCCAAAATTATGACTTTTGGTGCTTTAAATAAACTCCAAATAGGTGGGTAGTTGTCGAGATTCATGCCCCAAAAATCCTAGTCAGTTTTGGAGAAGACATGCCTCGAGAATTGAAAATCAACCAGTTTTGAACTGGTATTGAAAACTAACATAGTCTAGGCAATAATATGGCTACATTGAATTTTATCTAGGAAGCAATGTGACTATATTGGAGGAAAAATCCAGTTTTCCTGCACAATTAAAAATATAGTCAATTCTTAATTAAAAAGGTCTAATTACTTCTACGGTGTTTGGGATGAGGAATGGAATAGTGAGCTAGAATGAGTTATGAAGTCTACGGAGTCGTGAACTCTTGGGACCTATAGTGTAAGGAGTTGATAAAGTATAAAATTGATATTTTTAATAGTGGAGCTCATAAAGTCCTTAGGCTAAACAAGGAGTAAAGTTCACAACTCCTATTTCTCAACTTCTTGACCCAAAAGGTGTTGGAATCACAAAAAATAGTGCTCTTAAGCATGCAACATGTTATTTTCATTCAATTGAGACTAGGGGTGATAATTGGTTCGGTTTTGTCAGTTTTGAGGTCAACCAATAACCAAACTAAACCAATCGGTTTTACAAAAAAGAGCTCCAAACCAATGTCCAATAAAGAATAAAACCATTGGATTGGTTTTATTTGGATTGATTTATTATCGGTTTGGTTTTCAATTTTTGACATTTTTCTTTTTTCTTCTAATTTTTATTTTTATTACCACTTTGTTTTGAATTGGTCTTTTTTACTAATTTAAAATTAAAATTGAGTCTATTTCCTTTTTCAATTAAAATTTGACATTTTTTCTTGGCACTTTTATAAATAAAAAGCATTTAAGCTTCATAATAATTGTTTTTTTTAACCAACAAATATACATATACCATAATAATTAAAATACTAAAAGATAATTTATTTTAAGGATTTATATATACCGTTGAATCGATTTGATTTTGATTGGTTTTTCTAATAAAAAACCTAATCTGACCAATATTTTTTGTTTTTCTCCCAATACAAACTAAGATGTCCAATTTTATACTTAAAAAAAATCAAACCAATCCATTGGATCGATTTGGATTGATTTGATTTTTTGATTTTTCGATTTTTTGTTGCACTCCTAATTGAGACTGATCATGAGGTTATATTACTGATAATTCTCATTTCTAAGAATTATTTAGCTACTAAACCTAAGTATTTTGATATTAAGTTGCACATATTTAGTGCAAATAATTCATAGATGACATTTTTAATCTTAGTTGTGAAAAAAGAGTTGAAATTAGTAAAAAAAACTTCTTAATTTCTATATATCTATGCAAAAAATTCATTAAAACCAAATTGCTATAGCAATCCGCCACAACAGAATTAAATTTCTAGATTCGATCTTGGGCTTAATTTCAGGATTTTCTCGATCAATCTTGACAAATTAAAGCAACCCATAAGCCCGCATTTTCAGTAACAATCACCACCTCTAGAGATATATATAAAAGCTCTCAAAACTCTCCATCAATCATCCATTCTTCATTCTTCAACACAAGAAAAAAATTCTACACTTTTATTTTTCCTTCTAGTTGTTGTTTTTAGTTGTTTCTTAAAGAGTTGGGTTGTAACACTTTCATAGATCGGTCACGTTCGAAAGTTAGGGCTGCCATTTCTTTTTATTAATCTGGATAAAGATCGAATTAAGATAGATTCAACGCTAGTGTACATATTTTATTCTTCAAGCTTTTAGTTTCTTTATCTTGTTCTATTATTATTTTGTTTTGTAAAATAGATTCTATATATATCTGTTGTGAATTAATTTATCTATTTTTAATATTTATATTTATTATTGAAAAAGTATTGATAGATAGTTTTTAACTAAATTTTTTTTTTTTTTTTTTACAAAGTAAATTTAGTATTCATATGGTTAATGTTTTGAAGATTTTTTAATAAATAAAGATAAAAATAGGGTTGGGGGAAAGTATTCCAAAAAATAGGTGTTCAAATCGTGTACCGGGTACACGATTCTCTGGCCACCTGACATGCCCAATCTGGCGTGGCAGTCATCCAGGTTTGATTGAGGAAATTGTGTACCGGATACACGATTACCCTAAGTCTAAGTCGTGTACCGGGTACACGACTTCCACGCCTTAAAAGCTCCGCCTGAACCCTTCTTCTTCCTCACCGAAACGCCTATTCTTATTCCCTATCGCCGTTTTCTCTCTTCGAAACCGTCGATCCCTCACCGAAACCATCGTTGATTTTCCTCACCGAAGCCTCTATTTCACCGAAATCTTTCAAAACTTTGATTTTGCTCGACTTTCAGTCCTCCATTTGATCTTCACCGAATCTAGCGGTCGTTTTGCTCGATTTTCCTACATTTTTTGCTGCCGAATTTTGCTTGATATATTTCTTTCTCTAGTTGGGCTGATCTGTATTTATATGTATGTTTTAGCATATTTTTTAGCTGAATTTTGTTTGGTATATTCCTACATTTTTGTATAGTTTATGTATAGTTAGTTTATGTATAAATAGTTATAATTTATGTATGTATAAATAGTTATAGTTTATGTATGTGTAAATAGTTATAGTTTATGTATGTATAAATAGTTATAATTTATGTATGTATTTATAGTTTATGTATAGTTATGTATGTATAGTTTATGTATGTATGTATTTATGTATATATAGTTATAGTTATAGTTTATGTTTATTTATGTATGTATAATTTATGTATAGTTTATGTATGTATAATTTGTGTATAGTGTATTATATAGTTTATATATGATTGATTTAAATTTAGAAAACTTAGAAAACTTAGAAATTAGAGTTTGTTGGGTTGACATATTAATATATATTTTTTTATGTATCTTTTATGTTATCGATTCTATTATGTAATATAATTCGAACTTTTTAGGTAATGGAGTCTGGTCCTTCTAATCCTGTCCAATTGTACCAACAAAACACGCATCGTTCACCGGCAGTTTGGGATAGTGGACACTATAGTGTTAAGTTGTCGGAGGAGGGAGGCAACTGCACAAAGTACTATCCCATTTGATCATCGCATCATTCCATACGTTCAGGAGGCAGGGTTTCTTGGGGTTGTACAGATTGGTTTCATCTAGCTCGATTGACACCCGATTACTGCTCTAGTTGAGCGTTGGAGACCAGAGACCTACACATTTCACCTACCCTGTGGGGAATGCACTATTACGCTGTAGGATGTCGCCGTACAATTTGGATTAAGAGTGGACGGGCAACTACTGACAGGCTCACTACAGTATGACTGGAAGAACGTCTGTGAAGAACTCTTAGGCGTTCTACCAGAGGATCTGAAGGGATCAAGATTAAGTATCCCTTGGTTGGTATTCCAGTTTCCCAAATTACCTCCCGATGCCGATGACATCAGTGTACGTAGGTACGCACGAGCATACATCCTGCAGCTTATTGGAGGATTTTTATTTGCTAGCAAGTCAAATACTCTGGTGCATCTCATGTTCCTCCCATTATTGTCTGGTTTCGAGCACGCTGGTACATACTCGTGGAGTGGTACATGTCTTGCATGGTTGTACAGAGAACTTTGTCGGGCTTCCAATGCACAAGCGTTGGAAATAGCGGGGCCACTGATACTATTACAACTGTGGGCTTATAATCGATTTCCAATCGTAGCACCACAAGTCCAACTACAAGTCCCAGATCATCGGCCACTTAGTGCCAGATACTATTTTATTTATATATTTATTTTGTTATCATTTTATGTAAGAATATAAATTAATTGTATTTTTTATAATTTTAGATGGAGTGGTATATTAGCTGCCTCTGAACAGTCAGCAAATATGTTGTTCGTGTACAAGAAAACATTCGACATGCTGACGCCCAATCAGGTAGTAAATATGTATATAAATGAATATTTGAAAATTTTTATATGTATACTTATTATTTTTTTTGTTAGGTTATTTGGACGTCATACTCACAGATTTGGTCATCATTACCTGATTATTGTCGTGATGATTGAGACATCTGTTTGACTGTTAGCCCTATTATATGCTTCCATATAGTAGAGTGGCATCATCCAGATCGTGTGCTGAGACAATTCAGGATGCGACAAACGAAACCTTCGTTGTCCTATACACTCCTAGAACTACACCAGATCGATTTAAAGGGTAAATACGACCAAGACAAGCGTCGAATCCATGTGGAGTATTTATCCTAGCATGGACGACGTGATTGTTATGCACAGGGAGAATTAACAGATGAGCTAGCTGTATCAGACGACTACTTTCCCTGGTACAATTCGATCACGAGGCGATTTGTCTCACCAGACGGCGATTACTATTACTACATGGTAAGATATTTCAAATCAGACATTTTCCATATATATAATATGAATATTGTTTAATATTCTTTTTTATTCTACAAAATAATTTTATTGACGAAGTTCAACAATATTCAGTGCAGAACAACCTTCCAGAATTGGGTTCAATGTGTCAGCAAACATTGATGAACGTAGAAAGTATTATTCAACAAACAAGGCGACTCAATGTTGCTGACACCGATCGAAGACGTATTCGTCGTAGACGAGCATGACAACGGGGTGAACCTAATTTAGAGGGACATGAAGACAACTCCCATGAGGAGTAAGAGCCAGGGGGATCGTTTTTAAATCCCACATTGTATCATTTTCAAATTGCAAATCTCAAAAGAACTAATTGTAAATATTATTTAATATCATGGTATTTTTTTTAATATGAGTGCAAGATATTTTTATTGTAGATTAAATATATAATTAAGTTTAATAATGAAATAATTAAGTTTAACAATTAAAAAAAGTTATACAAATTTGGCATCAATAGAGTCAAAAGTACAAATTTTATGTCCGTTGAGTTATACTAATTTTAGCATTGTTTGTCCAACACATAAATTAGAATATTTGGATTGCAAATTTTTCATTCATGAATTTTAGTTTTGTAAGCCAAATATAATTTTGTGTTTTACTTAAACTAGTAATTTGAAATAATAGAAGTACAAAAGTATTCAAAACTCATCTCAAAGATTTGTACATTCAAATATTTACAAATTTCAAGCTTGTAAATTATGCAAACCTTCTAAACTTATTCTTCTAAATAATACAAACATAAATCATAAGAATCTAAGGACTTCCCAATTCCAAAGTAATTTTTAGACTTTAAACAAAAAAAATTTATAAGCGAACTCGTGTCGGTACACGAGTTCGCTTGACCGGTCAACCAGTCAGCTGACGTGGTCAGCTAACTGGATTAAATGGACTCGTGTACCCGGTACATGAGTATGCCACATGGAAATCGTGTACCGGGTACACGATTTCACTACCCTAAATCTGTCAATACTTTCCCAAAACACCTATTTTTGAAAATATTCCCCCCCCCCCCAACTCTATTTTTGTCATCATTTATTAAAAAAATATTATTTTTTAAAAAAATCTATTTTGAAGCTCATTTATGAAAAATGTATTTATATTATTTGTAGATATGGATCATCATACTTTGGGATTGATGGATAATATTATGACAATGTTAATTTCTGCTATGGAATAAAATATTAAATTAATAAAGATTAATTTGTTGAAAAAAATAACATATAAAAATAAATTTAAATTAATAAAAAACCAAATATGTTACATAAATTTAAATTATATTAAATTAATGAGAAATTACATGAGAAGTCAGATGAGCATTATTAGAAGACTAAGTAAATTCCGACAAAACAAACACAGTTATCAATAATTCTTAGGCATCAATAAAACATATTCCTATGAAACAAACATGACTTTCTAAAGATTCTGGGCATCTACAATTCCAGCTATCTATAATTCTGGACATCTAAAGATTCTGGTAATTTATATTCCAAAAAACAAACGACCCCTAAATGTACTGTTTTGGCTAAAATCTTTGCCTTTTCCTTATTAATAATTCCTAATTACATTGCAAATTCCTTCTTTAATTTTGACAATCATTTAGTTATTTCTTTGCTATTTAAGTTTCCATTTAGATTTTATTTATTACTGTTATTTCCTTCCTTATTAGTTTTTTTTTCCTACCTAGCATTATTATGTCCATCTTCTCTAATTTAATTTTGTATTTTATCATTTTAATTATGAACTGACTTAATTGTGGGGATTTAAATATGTGATTGCAAAAAACGTAGGAGTAAAAGCAAGACAAATTAAAACTTATCTTTTCAATGATAGGTTTGTTTTTATCGATTTATAGTTTTATTATTGGTTTAGATTGATCACATAAATTAATATACCCAAAATCTTGTCTAATACTGAAAGGATTAGATCAGGTTGGTACAAATAAAAATAATATATAAAAGAGGAACTTAGACATAAGACCTTGCTTTCGACCTAGACATAGGGCGAATCCTATAAAATCAAAGGATTTTGTTTTAAATCATCTAAGTTACATTAGTTATAGAAATATAAGTTTAATGACTTAGCCTCCTAAAGATACTTGTTGCGCTCTTGAATGATGCAATGATACAATAGCCTTATACTGTGCTTTGAATCCTAAATGTGATGATCCTAAATGTGACGAATAATCTACTTTGAATACAATGTTTTCCTATTTAGACCCAAGTGCAAGTCTAAACAAGGTAGTCTCGGTGAGGTCCAAGGTTGAACTCAAGGATATACTGTTGGGTTTGATGCCCTAAAGTCTCGTGTCCTGTAGTTTGTAAACAGTTTCTACGAAACGCTTGTGATGTATAATATATGATATTTTACTCCACTTCTTGATTTTGCTCAGTTGAATATTTTATTTGCTTTACCACAAACCAATAAACCTAAAATCCCTGGTTGTCTTTAAGTACCTTAAGAATGTATGTGGTGACATACAAGTGGATTAGTGACATACAAGTAGATCATGTCTTAAGTGATAACCAAAATGGTATGTAGTATATGGATATAGGAGGGAAACCTTATCCTGGTAACACTACGGATGTGGCTCGCTTTGTGGTATGGTCACAAGTGTTGTGACTTGTCATAGATGGTTGATCCTGATCATTCGTGTAGGAGACATACGAGTGGGGGCGTTGATGCGTTGTTTTATGTGATGAAATAATAGAATGAAATGCGGTGATGGAAATGCGTTGAGCAACAAGTTTTCTCAGCAGAATCCAAGTATAAATACTACTGAGTTTCGTGGCAAGTCCAGGGTCAAACTCAGGGACTAAGAAAAACGGTATGCGGTGATAATTTTTAAGAAGACTTTGCGGTAACCAATAAATCAAATAGTTGTTTTGGGTTATTGTTTGCGGTATAAAATAAATGTATGCGGCGGATTTGAGAAAAGATTGATTATGCGGTAGATACACTGAGTATGCGGAGGAACGGGTTGAGAAGGTCTTTAGCTAGATTTTCTCGGGAATGCGTCAAACTATGCGATCATGCTACACTCATGTGACAACAAATCATTTTTCAATGCAAATGCGGTGCTCCTAACTCTAGGAGGCATGCGATGAATGCGATAATGTCCATAGATCTTATTCCTAAGTCTTTACTTTTTGCCTATGCGATGATGTAAGATGCACACAAAGACAAGGTGACCGCATACAATCATAACCTATCTCTAGGATGCATGCGATGCGTTAATAGAAAACAATGCTTATTCCTAAGCTCCTATCTCTTGATTATGCATTCTAATCTGACTCTCTCGAGCCTAGATTCTAACCTGACTTTTCCAAGCCTAGATTCTGTCCTTAGACTACCCTCCCAAGTATCTCTAATGGATGAATGATGCATACATAATACAAGATAATCACATCGAATGAAGATCTCCAGTTATGCTAGCTAAGTGCTTCTCAACCCATTCGACAGATTTAGCTACTCATGCGTAATAACAGAGAGTGAACAGATATAAAGAAGTAGATTCCATTTTGATAGATAAGTTTAAGTACAAAATGACAATGGAAGATAAGGCTAGAGAGCCTGGTAGCAATCCCTTGCTTCCCAAGGCTTTTACACTGTTAACTCTATTCTGTTCAAAAGATATTCCTGCTTTCGCAGGAGTTGGCCCTCTCTCTGATCTCGACGCTTCCGGAACTCTTCCAAGTTCACCGGAACAATCTCTCGGCACAATCTCGCTTCTCTCGCTTCCGCCTTCTAATAAAAAGGAAAACTAAGAACAAGGCTACTTCTAACTATGGAGAAAATTATCTAACTGTTGAACTCGACGAACCGAACGAACCCCTTCTTTGAAGGTTGTCTTTGGTATTTATAGAGCTTCAGGGTGAAAGACGTCTTCTCTTTTATGATTGCACTGATGGGATGGCACTAATTCTCTGTTTGATACGCCGAATATTTGTCACCGAAAAGTTGAGTGTACTTACTACAGTAGTTTGTTAGCGGCTTGTCAACTTAATTTAGAATCGATTGTCATCAGCTTTCTGTCCCATCGAGATTTATTATGCTTTTCACCCAGATGCGCCCACCAAGTTGCGGCGACTCTATGCGGCAATCCTTCTTGAGCAGGTATTTGCGAGCACAAATCACTGCAAAGCCTTGCGGTAATGCTGCACTCGATCGTTACTTTCTTGTGATCGCATTTTCTACCTTGCATCAACGCATATTCTGCACAAAAAATACAAAAGTTAACTGTTTTCATGCGATGAATGCATGCGACTGCAATGTTATGAACTTAATGTTTTTTGGACGCAATCTTATATATTTTATCAATGCAAACCTGCATTGTTTAATAACTTAGTACTGTAAGAACGTGCATTTCTGCCTATTATCACACCCCCAAATTTAAACAATGCTTGTCCTCAAGTATAAGCTAAAGATTTCCTTTAGAAAGTCGACCGCAATCTCTTTTCCTAGAATTCTCAAGGATATCTCATTCAAATCCTATACACCAAAATTTCCTTAACTCTTATTCAAGTCTCTTCTTAAAATATTTCTAAAATCTAGGGACCGCATGTTTAACCTTCAAAAAGAATTTACTAGATTCCAGGACATCACATGATTTTTTTCACTGAGGTGTCAAATGATTTTTATCCTTGCTTCTTTTAGACATTATTGCTTTTTTTTTTTTTTCTTTCCGACCTTGTGCTAATCCAAGTGCCTCGCCTTCGTTTTGGCTAGCCCCCACGTGTGTCATGCAGATATCCAACTACGAGCAAGACACTCTTTCTCAAACTAAACTCATACCCATTCGGTAGCAGAGTTGCGGTCACTTTTTATGCGTTGATGACAGTTCCTACCTTTGGCTTGCCCCTACGTGTGTCATGCGGACATCCAACTACGAGTAGGATCCGATCACAACGTTATAATTTTTTTTTCAAGAACTAAAAATAGCAAGGTCGAACATAAATACCTTACCCCCAAATTTAAAATGTGGCAATGTCCTCATTGCCAAAAGATTGAAAGAAGTCATGTGATGTTCTTAGGAAGTTGGGTAAAGGGTCAGTTTAAAAGAAAACTAGCAGACCACTAACTTCTAGAAATATTTCATGAGGTGACTGTTCTAAAATTAAGTTAACTCTAGTGTACATGGAAAAAAAATAAAAGCATGTGTTTCATCATTGAAATCATAATTGGCAAAGAGAAAACATGCGATGACTTACTAAATTGATAAATGTTAAATGATTGCGGTAACCAAAGAGGATGCGGTGATAAAATTTTCAAAATTAAAATGCGATGCGATAGTGCAGAATTTGGAATAAAGTCAAGGAAAAATACAACCCCCAAATTTGCATTGTCGCCCGCATTATTTGTTGATGCATCCTGCTTTGCAGCAATCTTCTTTCTTTGCATTGCGGTGACGAAATAAAGTAGTTTCGTCTTCGTGTAGTGCCTCCGCAATCGTTTACCTCGATCGTTTGCAAAGAAAATATTGAGAGGGACAAATAATAATAAAAAGAAGTTAACAAATTTTTTTTTTCAAAGAAATAAAATGAAGATAGATAACTGATCATTGAAACAACATCAAAGTAGTGAAAGTTCATGAATCATAAGTAAGACAAAGAATAATCCAGAAGACTTGTGCCCCAGATAATTTTCTGTTGCATGCCAGCGTAGGGGCCACTCCATTTTCCTTCATTCCGGATTTCTTAGGTCTACAGAGGTCTTTTCTCGCTGAAAATCACCCCCCCCCCCAATATGCCTTGACTCTTTGCCCGTTAACCTTAAATATACGGGTCCCTTCCTCAGTAATCAACTCAACCGCACCATGCGGGAATATTTCTTTAATTATAAAGGGTCCGGACTAGCATGACTTTAACTTGCCAGGAAAGAGCCGTAACCGAGAATTAAAGAGTAAGACCTTTTGTCCGACGTGGAGATTTTTATCGCATAGCCGGCTGTCATGCCAACGTTTTACTCGTTCTTTGTATATTTTGGCTTTTTCATAAGCTTGCGTTCTCCACTCATCAAGCTCGACTAGTTGTAGTTTTCTTGTTTCCCTTACTGCTTTTAAGTCGAAGTTAAGCTTCTTCACAGCCCACAACGTTTTGTGCTCCAGCTCCAATGGCAAATGACATGCTTTATCGAATACCAACGCATACGGAGACATGCCTATCGATGTTTTATAGGTAGTATGGTATGCCCACAACACGTCGTCCAACTTTGTTGCCCAATCTTTTTGAGAAGGCTTTACCACCTTCTCTAATATCAGCTTAATTTCTTGGTTGGACACTTCAGCCTGACCATTCGTCTGCAGATGGTATGCGATAGCCACTTTGTGGAGGATATTATATTTCAGTAGCAGATTTTTGACAGTGTAATTGACAAAGTGGGAGCCTTCGTCACTTATTATGGCACGTGGAGTGCCAAAACGCGTGAAAATATTTTTTGTCAGGAATTTGGAGACTATTACCGCATCACTTGCGAAGCATGCTACTGCTTCTACCCACTTGGACACGTAGTCAACAACTAACAGAATATACTTGTGACCATTCGAAGGTGGGAATGGTCCCATGAAATCAATGCCCCAAATGTCGAACAACTCCAGTTCTAGAATGATGTTCGTGGGCATCGAATGTCTCCATGAAATGTTACCCATGCGCTGGCACCGGTCACACTTCATCACGTAGTCTTTGGCATCCTTAAATAGTGTTGGCCAATAGTACCCACTTTGTAAGACTTTCGTTGTGGTGCGCTGCCCTCCAAAGTGTCCACCATATGGTGAATCATGACATTGTGATAATATGCGTTGATGAACAGTATCCGGTATACATAGTCGCATAATCTAGTCCAACTTCCTCTTATACAGATTTGGCTCGTCCCAATAATAATATTTGCATTCATGTTTGAGCCTCTTCTTTTGGTGGTCGGTATACTCTTCGGGAAATTGCTCGCAAACCAGATAATTGACTATGTCTGCGTACCATGACAATTCTTCAATTTGAAATAGCTGCTCGTTTGGGAACACTGCGCTCACCTCTGACTCATTGCTGTTAACCTTAGGATTTTCCAATCTGGATACATGATCCGCAACTTGGTTCTCCGTTCCCTTGCGATCAATTATTTCCATATCGAATTCCTGGAGGAGGAGAACCCATCTAATCAGTCTCGGTTTCGCGTCCTTCTTTGTCATCAGATATTTTATCGCCGAGTGGTCAGTATGGATGAATACTTTTGTTCCTAGCAGATATGCTCTGAATTTTTCCAACACAAATATTACTGCAAGCAGCTCTTTTTCTGTGGTGGTGTAGTTAGTCTGAGCAGGGTTTAAAGTCTTACTTGCATATGCGATGGGATGCTATATTGTTTTTCTCTTCTGTTCTAGCACTGCTCCCATCACATACCCGCTCGCATCGCACATTACTTCAAAGGGAAGTGTCCAATCTGGCGGGATCAATAGGGTGCACTCGTCAGTGCGTTCTTTAAAATCATGAATGCGTTGCGGCAATTATCATCAAAGTCAAATTTCCTATCGGCTTCCAACAACGCACTCAGTGGTCATGCTATTTATGAGAAATCCTTGACAAAACATCTGTAAAATCCGGCATGCCTCAAGAATCTCCTTACAACATTTACACTTGTTGGATGTGGGAGCTGTTCAATTGCTTCAACTTTTTCCTTGTCCTTCTCCAACCCGTCCCGAGATACCTTATGCCCCAACACAATGTCTTCCTTCACCATAAAATGGCATTTCTCTTAGTTAAGTGCGAGGTTCGTCTCCTCACATCTTTTCAATATCTTTTCCAAGTTGGCAAGATAGACTTCGTATGTGTGCCCATATACAGAGAAGTCGTCCATAAATATTTCAATAGAGTCTTCCAGATATTCTTAAAAGATGGCCATCATGCACCTTTGGAAAGTGCTTGGCGCATTGCAGAGGCCGAACAACATGCGGCAAAAAGCAAAAGTTCCATACGGGTAGGTGAATGTGGTCTTTTCCTGATCTTCGGGAGCAATCATGATCTGATTATAACCGGCATACCCATCCAAAAAGCAGTAGAAATCATTTTCGACTAGTTGATCCAACATTTGGTCAATGAAAGGTAAAGGGAAATGCTCTTTCTTCGTTGTCGCATTCAGCTTGCGGTAGTCCATGCAAATACGCCATCCGGTGACGGTCCTTTGCGGTATCAACTTGTTATTTGCGTTAGGGACTACCATCATCCCACCTTTTTTCAGCACGCACTGCACGGGGCTGGCCCACGTGCTGTCTACTATCGGATAGATTATGCCCGCGTCTAACCACTTGATTATCTCCTTCTTTACGACCTCTTTCATCGCAGGGTTGAGTCTGCGCTGATGTTCGATCGATCCCTTGTGGTTTTCTTCGAGACGAATTCGATGCATACAGTATGCGGGGCTAATTCCTCGAATGTCTGTGAGCGTCCAGCCAATCGTTCGCACATATTTTCTCAGAATGCTCAGTAGCGTATTCTCTTGGTCTTCGTTAAGTTCAGAGGAAATGATAACTGGTAGCTTTTCATTCTGCCCCAGAAACGCATACTTTAGGTGGTTAGGCAGGGTCTTCAGCTCTATTAGTGGTGGTTGTTTTAGGGATGGTTGCGTTGTTTTTCTTTCTTCATTTACTGTCGGCTCTTCTTCTTGGGTTGCGATCCTTGTTTGTTTTTTCTTTGATCGTATTACATGTAATAGTTGATGCACTCACATCCTCATCTTCGCTTTCATCTTCAGGCTTCTCTTCTTCATTCAAGCTCTGGTCGTCGTCAGATTCATTCAGGTCTTCTTCGTCAGGAAACTTCATGGCTGGATAATGTCAAACTTGAGCTTCTGTCCATTTACACTCAAGGTGATCTCTCCTTTGTGCACATAAATCTGGGCACGACCTGTTGATAAAAATGGTCGCCCCAGGATGATGGGCACATCCTTGTCGACTTCGTAATCTAAGATAATGAAGTCGGCTGGTAATATAAATTTTTCGATTGTGACCAGCACGTCTTTCACCTTCCCCTCTGGATGCACCAGAGATCTATCTGCAAGTCGGAGAGTGACAGTCATGGGCGCAAGTTACCCCACATTCAGCTGCTTAAAAATCAACAGAGGCATCAAGTTGATGCTGGCTCCAAGGTTATATAGCGCTTGCCCGATGTATAATCCTCCAATGGAGCAAGGTATAGGAAAGCTCTCAGGATTGTGCATCTTCGGTGGGATTATGGATTTCGAGCTCTGCGTCAAAGCCACCGTGGCAAACTTACCAGTACCTCTCTTCTTGGTCACCATATCCTTAAGAAACTTCGCATATGCGGGCATCTCCTTAATCACTTCAGTGAACGGAATATTAATATGCAATTGTTTTAACATAGTCATGAAGCATTGGTACTGTACCTCGTCATTTTCTTTCTGAGTCTCTGTGGGAAAGGTGGCAACTGTACTCTCACGGTCCCCTGTTCTCTTGGCTCTGAGGTGGACGCAATCTCTGGCTCTATCGCTTCTTTTTCTCCTTCTTCTTCTTGAGTCACCACAATCTCAAGTTCTAACGCAATAGGAGCAGTCCGACTAGGCTTCTTCTTCTCTCCTACCACAATTTTTCCACTCCGCAATGTCACGAATTGACATTGCTCTTTACCTGTTCCCCTTGGGTTGCGTGGGAATTCTGTTGAACTCGGCAGGGCCTCTTGCGGTCTGTTCTTGATTTCGTTCGCAATCTGGTCCATCTGTAGTTCCAGGTTGCGGATAGACATTGCCTGGTTTTGAAGCACAGTTTCGTTCTTCTTGATATATTGCTTCAACAAACTTTTCAAGGAGGAAGATTGCGGCAGTTGTGAACTGCTGGCTTGACTACCCATCTGACCGTTATTTTGTAGGAAAAATCCGGGTGGCTTTTCTTTCTGTACCACAGATTGGAAATTTTGCTGCTAATTTTTCCATGCAAAGTTGGGGTGGTTTCTCCACCCGGGGTTGTAGGTGTTAGAGAATGGATTA